>NC_137023.1:24494256-24509256 GCF_032717465.1 Coenobita brevimanus | reverse complement strand
GCCTCATCCCTTGTTTGTTGAAGTAACTACTGAGATGGGCGTTGCGGGAACCGAATGGAAAGGTGAAGGGTGGAGTCATCAGCGTATGAGTGGATAGGGTTAGATCATTAGATGTACAGCTTAGAAGGTCATTGATGAATAGATGGAAGAGAGTTGGTGATAGGACAGAGCCCTGAGGAACACCACTGTTGACAGATCTAGGAGAAGAACGATGGCCGTCTACAACAGCGGCTATAGAACGACCAGAAAGGAAGCTAGTGATGAAGGCACAGATAGAGGGATAGAAACCATAAGAGGGCAGTTTGGAAATTAAAGATTTATGCCAGACTCGATCGAAAGCCTTTGAGATGTCAAGTGCAATGGCAAAGCTTTCGCCAAAGTCCCAAAAGGAGGATGACCAGGAATCTGAAAGGTAGGTGAGAAGATCACCAGTGGAGCATCCCTGACTGAACCCGTACTGATGATCAGAAAGAAGGTTGTGATAGGAAAGATGCCTTAAAATTTTTCTATTGAGAATTGACTTGATAACTTATCAAATACAGGACGTTAAAGCAATTGGACGATAGTTGGAAGGTTGGGAGTGGTCACCCTTCTTTGGGACTGGCTGAATGAGAGCAAACTTCCAGCAAGAAGGGAAGGTACAAGTTGACAGACAAAGGCGAAAGAGTTTGCCTAGGCAGGGTGTAAGCACAGTTCTTGAGAACAACAGGAGGGACTCCATCAGGCCCATATGCCTTGTTAGTATTGAGGCCAGTGATGGCAGAAATTACATCAGCCGAAGAAATTTTCATGTCAGCCATGAGGAAGTCAGAGGCAGGAAGTGATGGAGGAACAGCACCGGAATAGTCTAAGGTAGAATTGGAGGAGAAAGTCTGTGTGACCAGATCTGCTTTATCAGTAGAAGAAATAGGTACAGAACCATCAGAGTAGAAAAGAGGAGGGAAGGATGATGAGGTAAAGTTGTTAGGAAGGTTTTTGGCAAGGTGCCAGAAGGAGCGGGAGGAATTCGAGTTGGAGAGTTGAGAGCATTTAGTACCGATGAAATTATTTTTAGCAGAGCGAAGAACAGACTTAGCGCGATTCTGGGAAGAAACGTAAAGATGATGAGATTCAGGGGTAGGTTGGCTCCGGTACCTTTTGTAGGCCCTCTCCTTGTTGTGGACAGCATTAGAACAAGCGTGATTAAACCAAGGCTTTCTTGCGTTAGTCAAAGGATATGAGAAAGGAATGTATGCTTCCATGTCCGAGAGAATAACCTCCGTAATGCGCAAGGCACACTCAGATGACTCCTGGCCATGGAAGCAATAATCGTTCCAGGGAAAATCAAAGAAGTACTGCCTGAGGGCCTGCCAATCCACGGCTCCAAAATGCCACAGGCGACATTTCTCTGGAGGGTCCACAGGCCGTACCAGAGTCATACGACAGGTTAAGGAGATAAGGTCGTGATCGGAGAAGCCCAACGGAGAGAAAAGAATAACAGTGTAAGCAGAAGGATTAGTTGTAAGGAAGAGGTCAAGTATGTTGGAGCTCTCTCCAAGGCAGTCTGGGATATGGGTAGGGTGCTGTACAAGCTGCTCTAGGTCATTAAGGATAGAAAAGATGTAGGCTTGTTCACCAGGTGGATCAGTGAAAGGAGAGGAGAGCCAAAAGTGGTGGTGAACATTGAAATCTCCTAGAACGGAGATTTCAGAGAAAGGAAAAATGGATAGAATGTGTTCCATCGTAGAAGTAAGATAGTCGAAGAATTTTTGATAGTAGAATTAGGGGATAAGAAAACAGCACAGATATATTTAGTAAGAGAATGACAGGAAAGCCGAAGCCAGGGTGTAGAGAATTCAGAAGAAACGAGTTCAGGAACACGAGAGCAAGATAAGTCGTTGTGTATATATACACAACAGCCACCTTTGGCTTTGAAATGAGTATAGAGAAAGTAGGAGGATATAGAAAACTGTTTGCTGTCAGTTGCCTCAGACAGCTGAGTCTCAGTTAGAAAGAGAAGGTGAGGTTTAGAGAAGGAGAGGTGGTGCTCAACAGAGCGAAAGTTAGAGGAAAGGCCGCGAATGTTGCAGAAATGAAGAAGAAGAGAGTCAGACAGTGGTTCCAGGCACTTCGTGTCATCACCGGGAGAGTGGCGGAAGGTGGGGGCATTTGTGTCCCCCCCCCCCGGGGACTCCGAGGCTGGGTGATGAGATGCCATGGTTTGTTTTTTGATTTTTGGAAAATGAAGTGTAGTGTGTACTGTGCATGTAGTTTGGTGTAGATAGTTAGAGAAATTTGTATTGGAGAGCATGCTGGCCTACCCTCTGTGAAACTGAGACACTGAAAAAGTTCAGCAAAGGGGGATGGTCAGGAACTAGTCCTGAGGGCTGATGAAACGGGAGCTCATCAGCTTTCCATCCACCTCGGGAGTACTGCCCTGCTCGACTGGTGATATATATATATATATATATATATATATATATATATATATATATATATATATATATTATATATATACCTAGGCTGCTTCCCCCAGAAAGGAAGGTAGCCGAGACAGGACGACACACTCCCCACTTACTCATCCATTCAAACACATTCATTCGCATCTTAGCCCCAAGGGGAGAACAGACAGATCCTCACTGCACCATACCGCACAAGGGTCAACTGCGCAATGCAATCAGTGACATCCGCAGCAGGGCCCGACAGCAGAGCTAGTTTACCCCTGCTACATAATAACAGACCCATCCCCTTACCCGCACCTGACCTGACTAGCTGATCAGACCAAATGCAGGAGAATATCCCCTCAGGGCTGCGTCATCACTTATTCATTCACAATTTCTCTCCATTTATTTCTGCCACGCACAGCCACTCTTCCTTCCTCAACAGACATCCCTCTCGCATCCAACGCTCTCTTCACACTGTCCATCCATCCTATTCGTGGTCTTCCTCTCAGCCTTACACCTCTCACATCAGATCTAGTTATCTTTTTCACCAATCGCTCATTATTCATTCTCTCCATATGCCCAAACCATTGCAACACCCTCTGCTCAACCCTACCAGCCATCTCCCAAACAACTCCAGTTCTCCTCCGCACTTCATTTCACACTCGATCCATACGCGTCACTCCACACATACTCCTCAGACACCTCATCTCCATTACATTCAAACTTTTCCTCTCTGCTACACCCATATTCCATGTTTCAGCCCCATATAACGCAGTCGGTACCACAACACCATCATAGAGCCTTCTCTTTACATCCATTCTAAGCGAACGACACCTAAACACTTTTTTCATTCCTCCCAGCACCTTTCCTACTTCATTTATTCTAAACTTCACTTTTGCATCTATTCTTCCATCCACAGCAACATGTGACCCTAGATATTTAAAACACTCTACCTCCTCAAGCAACTCGCCATTCAAAACTATATTCATCCCCCTACTATCTACCAACCTCGCACACTTCATCACTTTACTCTTATTCTCATTTACTTTCAATTTCCTCCTTTCAAACACTCTTCCAAACTCCTCTACCAACTGTCTCAATCTCTCCTCTCAATCAGCCACCAGTGCAGTATCATCTGCAAACAGCAGCTGCATCAGATTTCAATCTCCGCCATCAACATTCACCAGACTCAGACCTCCACCTAAAACTCTTGCATTCACCTCCCTTACAACACCATCCATGTAAATATTAAACAACCAAGGTGACATCACACATCCCTGTCGCAACCCCACTCTCAGAGGAAACCAGTCACTCACAGCATTTCCCACTCTTACACACGCTCTACTATTTACATAAAAACTTTTCAACCCTTTTAGTAACCTACCATCAAGTCCATACAATCTTAAAACAGTCCACAAAGCCTCCCTATCAATTCTATCATACGCTTTCTCTAAATCCATGAAGGCCCAAAACACATCCTTGCTTTTCGCTAAATACTTTTCACACACTTGTCTCACAGCAAACACCTGATCCACGTATCCCCTCCCTCTCCTAAAGCCACACTGCTCTTCACCAATCACTCTCTCTGTACCTTCTCTAACTCTCATAATTAACACTCTACCATAAACCTTACCTACAACACTCAACAGACTTATACCCCTAAAGCTAGTACATTCATACTTATCACCCTTGCCTTTATACAACGGGACCACACAAGCACTTGCCCAGTCAACTGGCACCATACCTTTCACAAAACACACATTCAACAATCTTACTAACCAGTCAACAATGGTCACTCCACCACCTTTCAGGCACTCCACAGCACACCCATCCATACCTGCAGCTTTCCCTGTTTTCATCTCCTTTACTGCCTTCTCCACTTCCTCCTTCGTGATCAAAGAATCATTCAACTCTCCCAACACACTTATTCCTTGCACCCTTCCATCTGCCACAATCTCAGCCACCCTTTCCTCCTCTACATTTAACAATCTTTCAAAATACTCTGCCCATCTCTTCCTTACTGCATCCAACTCAATTAACATCCTTCCATCCTCTGCTTTTACTCGTTCTTCCTTCCCAGGCTCTCCCTTTCGCACCCTTTTCACCTCCTTCCAGAACATTTTCTTATTCTGTTGAAAATTCTATGTAAGCTGCCTACCCCACCTTTCATCTGCTGCCACTTTAGCATCACGCACAGCCCTTCTCGTCCTATTCCTCTTTTCCTTGCACCTTTCATATGACATCTCATCCTTCCTCTGCAGCCACACTTCATATGCACGTCTCTTCTCAGCCACAGCCATACTTACTTCCTCACACCACCATTCACTTCCTTTTCTCACACCACCACCCACACGTCTCACACCACACACTTCTTCTGCATGCCCCACCACAGCACTCTTAAACAACTGCCATTCCTCCTCCACACTGCCATTTTCTTGATCTTTCAGTGCGTTCCACTCATCTTTCAATTTCTCCTGATACTCTATCTTTTTCTCTCTTTTATCCAACTCACTCACTTTCAAAACCTCCCTGCCACACCTAACCCTCCTAGCTCTCACCCATCTCTTACCTACTCTTAACTTTCCCTCCACCAGGTAGTGGTCAGACATACCTCCACCCTCCCCTCTCAGAACTTTCACATCCAACAATCTTCCTATTACATTCCTGGACACAACCACATAGTCCATCAAAGCTCTATCAACAACCCTTCCACCCTCCTGTCTCACCCATGTATACTTATAAATATCTTTCTTCTCAATCAGCGTATTTCCAATCACCATCTCTTGCTCAACACACATCGCTATCATTCGTTCCCCATTTTCATTTCTTCCAGGCACACCATGCATACGAACGACACCTTCAACTGCTACATTTCCCACTCTAGCATTCAAATCTCCCATCATTACCACATTCACATTCGCTCCAAAACTCTGCAGACACTCATCAACATCATTCCAGAAAGACTCCCTCTCTTCTTCATCCCTTTCACTACCAGGCCCATATGCACTCACAAACACCCACAACTCACGTTCAAATTTCGCTTTCACCCACATCAGTCTCGATGACACCTCCTTCCATTGAATCACACACTGCTGTACTTTCGGACTCACTAACAAGGCCACACCTTCTCTTGCCCCTCCTCTATCAACACCTGACGGTCTTCCATTCACACTTCCAAACATAGACTCACCCTTCCCTTTCATCTTCGTTTCACTCAAAGCTAACACATCCAACTTTCTTCTCACAAACATTCTTCCAATCTCCTCCCTTTTAGCCTCAATTGTACTACATCCATGTACATTCATAGACCCAATCTTCAGGGTACGGGGATAACTCCATCCCTCATCCCTTTCTCTGGCCTGTCTCTTTTTAGGAACTAAAAAACAGAGGAGGGGGTCCCTAGTCCCCTCACCCCGCCCCTTTTAGTCGCCTTTTACGACACGCAGGGAATACGGTGGCAGTATTCTTCCTAACACAACCTGGCTGCAGAGTAGAAGTACCACCCCATATATATATATATATATATATATATATACCTAGGCTGCTTCCCCCAAGGAAAGGGAGGTAGCCGAGACAGGACGACTCACTCTCCATTTACTCATCCATTCAAACACATTCATTCGCATCTTAGCCCCAAAGGGGAGAACGGACAGATCCTCACTGCATCACATCGCACAAGGGTCAACTGCGCAATGCAATCAGTGACATCCGCAGCAGGGCCCGACAGCAGAACTGGTTTACCCCTGCCACATCATAACAGACCCATCCCCTTACCCGCACCTGACCTGACGAGCTGATATATATATATATATATATATATATATATATATATATATATATATATATATATATATATATATATATATATATATATATATATATATTCTGAACCAGGGTGACCCAAGGATGGTTTTAGGGGGATCAAAATTCAGATCTGGGTCATTTGAGGTCACTGGTAGTGTTCGCCCTTTTGGCCCACGCAACGCCGGGTATCCCTGCAGCCCAATTTTCTGGCACTGAAACTCACATGACCTCCAGTTCGGACACATGGTATATGAGGTTGACCTCCGAGGTCATTTGAGGTCACTTGTCGGAGGTCACCGGTAATACACGCTCGAACGACTGGACCCAGCAGCCAAATTTTTGGCATGGAAAATAATATGATCTGAAGTTCTGACATAGGCTATGTGAAGTTGACCTCTAATATTAATTGAGATCACAAGTAATACTAAATAAGTGCACACAAATGCTGTGCATTAGTCTGCGAAAGCTGAAACATAAAGTTCCTGGACCTCTTATAATCTTTCTTCAAAAGCATACAAGGTACATGGTCTTTCTGGAGTAGAAAGACTGAACTAGAACAAATAGGATTAGAGTGTTCGCCTTTTTGGATCGGCAACGCCAGGTATCCCTGCCAATATATATATATATATATATGGAGCCTCTGTGGTACACTGGTAAAGTGTGCATTTTCATACACTGAAGAACGAGGGTTTGCGCCCCGCCAGAGTAAAAAAAACTTTGGGAGCGTTCTTCTGGCCACGTACTGCATTGGCCGACAGAAGGGGTGCTGTGGTTGAACCAGTGTTGCATACTATAAAGTATGCTTGCACCCAGTCGGCTTACGCGGGCCGATTGCACTTGGTTCACCGACTACACACACATCCAAAGCCACTCCAACACAACAGTTACACTTACAAGCATTTCTCACCCTACATACAGTACAATCTCAACTAGACAGCCTAAACCACTTGGTAGAGATACATTGGCTGTATCGTTCCGACTTCGGTAGGGATAGGCCGGTCCTGCAGTGGACACTCAAACGGCCGATGAGATGAGATTATATATATATATATATATATATATATATATATATATATATATATATATATATATATATATATATATATATATATGTATATATATATATATATACACACCATGGTTTTAACAGGAATAGGACACATTAAGAGTGTCCAAGATAGGCTGACACTACTGTTTCCTCACAATAAACAGTTTCAGAATTTATGGGTAATTTGTTTCCAGACAATCTGTGGCACCAGGAAATTATGTACCTGTAATTCATTACCATCTCTTTCACTACTAAACAAACCAATAGCTATCAAGTGTCATTAGTGTCTCAATGTTTTTCTTGTATCAGATTCCTGAATAGATGGTTCAGGCGGTGGTGGTCGAAGAACACCCTGCCTCGTAGTCCCCAGTGGGAAGAGGGACTTTTTAAGTACCTCCACCATCAGCCTCACTCCTAATACCAACAAAACAGGAACTGACACCCATTTCTGCAGTATTCGAGACCTTTTCACCGATCTCCTATGTTCATGTTCTTATATCCTCTTCCACCTTCTTTTCCTCACTGAGACGAAGCTATCTGAGGCTAATGGTAGAAAATCTTTAACTGTGTTTTGCTGTCTCCATACTCGTTTCAAAACCACAAGTAACTGTTCTGCGTATGTATGCAACAACCCAAGCTTTTGTCTTGCTCTTTAAATATAATACTCTAAATGTTCAACACTCTGACCTCCCCCTCCTGTCATTTTCTGACTAAATATAACTGTACTGTTTATGTGTCACCTAATTCTGCCTATTACATACGATTCTTTGGCTGTATTATGTCTAAGATTGACCACATACCTTTTATTTCTCCCTTCTCTAAAATCACCGAGCTAGGCGATTGAAATTTTCATCCACTTGGTGTACAAGCCCACATCTTCCCATATTAACCTTGAGCAGCTTATACAACATTCTACTCGTATCTCTAATCGCCTGGATTTTTTTTTTTTTTTTTTTGTAACTAATAGTGCTTACCCTATCAATCTTTTCTCTTCACTGTGCTCCTCACAAAAAGCGGCGGTGGACTGGGAGGTCCCCTGGCAGTAAATCATGGATTTTCCTTGGAATGAATAATGCCTCTTTGATGAAAAGCAACTCCAGCGTCCTCCAAGTTATACAAAGATTTTTCTCTAGCGTATGAAACAATACAATCCTTTCTCTTACCTTATATCTAGTGCAAAAAAGCCCTTGGTTTAATTATATCTGTTCTAACGTTGTCCACTACAACAAGGGGGCTTTCGAAAGGTATGAGTGCCATTTTACCCGTGAATCTCGTGCACTTTACATTTCTGGCCGGAATTATGCTAACTAATTTCTTCTTCCTGAAAATATGATTCCAATCCAAAAGCTCCAAACTCTCAAACTCCGACTTCTTGTTTTCCTTGCACACTCCCAAAACCTCGTCATTGATTTTATCAACCCCACGATATAAAATGGTATCATATTCGGTATTTCTCCCTGCATCATTTTACAAGGTTCAGCCTGTGTGTGTGTGTGTGTGTGTGTGTGTGTGTGTTCTTTAAATCCTAGGCTATTTGATGGATTTGAATGAAACTTCCCATGTGAGTTCGTTTGGTTACTGGGATGGACTTCCACTACAAAATTTTTTCCAATCATTGTTTTTAAGGGGGTCAGCCCAGCCTCACTAAAACAGAAATTCCAAAAGTGGTGAAAGGAGAGCATATATGGATTAGGTACCTTAGTACGGTACAAGTTACACAATAGACTCTCATCCTTAAAGCAATATTTGGGGAACGATACCCCTCCCTAATGATTCTTGAGGAATCAGCTTCCCCTCTGTACATATAAAGAAGTACAGCCATTTTGCGTAATAATCCACGAAATTATGATGAAATATACCACGCATCAGCAAAGCACCTACCGTACGAGAGGCAATGGCGTATATACTATCTGTTTATATTCGGAAAAAGACCTTGTATTTTGATTGGCTGCTGGATTAAAAATGGCGGAATGGATAGGCCAATGAACACTCGAGATCTGGCGTGAGTGTCCCGAACACACACTTTCCCACATTCGTGATAATATTGTTATTTTTCTATTTTCCTTTGCGGTTCTCTCTCTCTCTCTCTCTCTCTCTCTCTCTGGGAGTGCGGTAGCTCAGTGGTAGGATGTCGGGCTCATAATCGTGAGGTTGCGAGTTCGCGCCCCACCCGGTGGCTGCAGTGCTAAAAGGGATCGGACTCTCCTGTGACCCTAGCACGGCTATATTATCTGATGAGATCTAGCTCGGGGATTATTCCCCCTTCTCTCTCTCTCTTTCCACTTATCACATATGTGTTAATTAAAATTCGCTGCTGCACCCGTCCCCCAGTATGGTATTCTGTTTTGTACCACTGCTGAGGTAGTAGCCAATAGAAATTATGTTTTCCACTACTTATTCTTTTAGTTTGATTATCTTTGGCTCAAGCATCAGGGCTGGTGCATACGTGAAGACTGACCTAAGTAAACACAACTGGTGGGATTAACCTCTCTTACTCTCTGACTCCTCTCTTAATCCTTGACTCAGTGACCGCTCGACCTTCCCCGCTCTGCAGGGAATGATTTTCACATCACCTGTACTGTACTGTATAGAAAGGATTTCTCCATTAAGGAAAAAAAGAAAAGCGGTGTAAAGCTATTCGTCCTGAAAATTCTCACCTAGAAAAGTGGGGGGGGACAAAAGATACACTGTCCCCCAAGCTCCAAAAAGTGAGGGGAACATGTCCCCCTGTCCCCCACTCATACAAGGCCTCTGGCACAAATATTTATATCTGCTTACCTTCTAAAATGTAGTCTGAGATAATCAAAATGACTTCGTGCAGTCTTCAAAAATTATGCCTATTTCAGCTGTTTGTGACAATAATGTGCAGTATTTGTTTGCAACTGGCTACAGGGTGAGAGGATATGGCTGCAGGGTGAGAGGATGTGGGTGAGGGTCACAGCAAAGCCATTTTTACACCTCATCAGGATTCAAGTGCAAAACATCATTAGAGCTCTAACATTAACCACATAATCTAAGGCGATAGGGAAAATTGTTAAGTTATAACTGGTCATTTTTATTTTTCAGGGGTTTTATAATATTTAGTCTAGTTTCAATTTCAAAGGAAATTATTGTCCCCACATAAATATATTTGGGAATAGATAATGTTGTTTATTATACTAGAGGTAAAATAAGGAAAACTGTAGTGTCATACAAGAAATATGCCAAAAATCCCTTTCAGCATTTCCCCAAAATATTCTCAGGGGGGAAAAACTGCCCCCCCTGCCCCCCCAGTGGCTACGTGTATGCTTCCCCCACCAAAATAAGAAAATATTTTGCAAATGGTGAAAGGAGGGCCGATATGACTTTGATATCTGAGCACAAATTGTACAATGGACTGCTATCTTTGAGAGTTCCTCATTTTGGAAAGCGTGACAAAGGCCACCCACAACAGACAGCTATAAGCATGAATTTCGCTTTCGCGGGTGAGCGGCTTCTAGCTACCGCTCTCTTTCTTCACTGCTCACCGTATACCTATACAACAGTTGTTAATATTACATCATACCCGGATACTAGTGATTAATCTCACATGATACTGCTCTTTCCTGGCGTAAGCAAAGCACGCCAAATCTTTAAAATTTATGCAAAATTTGTATTTACTGATATTATACTAATTATATTATTAGCTGGGAAAATGATGGTACAAATAGAATATACACTCGTTGATGGAATAAACACACACACACACACACACACACACACACACACACACACTCATTCCTGTAAAGATACAATTAGGTAAGAACAATTAGTTAAGAACACACACACACACACACACAAGCTAGGTGGACGTGTGACACCGGCGCTCCGTACCAATCACGGCCAGTGGTATTACCTAAATAGTATCTTTGTATGAGTCAAGCTCAGTACCAGGTTAGACTAAATGATTGTTCATTATAAAAAGGAAAAAAAAAAAAGTTTCAACAAGACTTGTAAAAACAGGAAATAGAACCAAGACGAAAGAATACGCTGAGTCATCTCTGAGGTTTGTTTACAACAAGACGGAGATTGTAAGTATATGCTTTGCACTTTAAGTATTGCAAAATGGATACATACTTCAGTAAAACATATTTGGAAAAGAAAAGGGATAAAGGTAAAAAGCAAAATGATGATTTCTACCAAGAACTGGTTGAAGTAGAGACCCACAATAGACTGGTTGAACGTGTAAACAAACTAGAAATGGCTTTCAAAAATGAAATTGATGAAATAAAGAAGCAGATGCTCTTGCAAAAGGAAGAAATAGAAAAACTAGGAAGGGAGGCCAATAAGAAAGACACAACCATCAGTGAACTAACCGTGGAATTGAGTACTCTTAGGAAGAAAATTAGTGAAATGGCAAGTACAGTAGTCAATCACGAGAGTGTTATGGAAGAGTTCAAAAATGACACAGAGACAATTAGGCAAGTTAGCAGTCTTATTGACCAGATCAGTGATATTGAGGAGAAGATAACACAAGTAAATGAAGCTGTGCAAAGCTACAAAAATGATGTAGAAACCACGTATGCAGAAATGGTGAAAGTAAAGAAAGACTTAGAAACAAGGGTGGAGGAAAAAAGCATTAAAAAGGAGGTGAAAAGAATAATCCAAAACAATCCAAAGTTAGTCAGAGATTCAGTAGAGATAAACAAATCAATAGTAATCACTGGTATAGAAGAGGATAAAGTTAAAAACAAGATCACAAGAGACAAAAAGGAGATGGCAAATGTAATGAGCTTACTGAAAGAAGTATCAGAGGAAATCTGTAGTACGAGTAAAGACATAGAGGAACACAAAAGGTTAGGGAAGTACGAGAAAAGCAAGACAAGACCTCTAAAGGTGACTTTCCAGAGTGTAAACACTGTGGAAGAGATACTAAAAAATGCAAAGAATCTTAAGGAAAAAGAGGAGTTCAAAAATGTATGGATAAAAAGATGTCTAACACAAGAGGATATGGAATTACTGAAAGAGAAAAGGGAGGAAGCAAAAACAAAAAATGAGGGAAGATCAGAAGAGGATAAGAAGACATTTTTTTACAAAGTAATAGGATTGCAGGTACGAAAGTGGTACACAAACAGGAGGGAAGAAAAAGGAGGAAGGTAGTAGAACCATGTCAGGACAAGTATATAAACAAGATGATAAAGTTGATGTACTCAAATGTGGATGGAATGGTATCTAAATTACTAGAGATGAATGATTATGTCAGAGAAAATGAACCACAAGTAATGTGCCTAACTGAAACAAAATTAATACCAAGGATATCAAATGACATACTAAACTTAGAGGAATACAATATATGGAGAAGAGACAGATATTTAAAAAAAGGAGGAGGAATTATAATATTAACTAAGAAAAATCTAAAAGTCAAGGAAATAAAACTAGATATACCATCACAAGTAGAACTGATTGCAGTAGAGATCAACACATCTGAAGGTAAAATAATTGTAGCAAATTTGTACATGCCACCCAGATCAAACACATGGGAAAGAGACGAATATGAGGACCTGGCAGAGAGTACAGTTCAGAGTGTAAGATCATTGCTACATAAAATGGAAGAGAAATCGGAAAGAATTATACTAACTGGGGACTTCAATACAATTATAGATTGGAATACTCTAGATATAAATAGCCAAGAAAGCTGTTGGGACCAAAAGCTCCTGGATCTTGTCCAAGAGTTTTTCTTAACGCAACATGTGAGGGAAACCACCAGAAAAAGAGGACTTGATGTACCTTCAGTGCTAGATCTAATATTTACAAGGCAAGAAAATGATACTGACAGTTTAATATATCACCCTCCACTCGGCAAAAGCGATCATGCAGTACTAAACTATAACTTCAAGATAGCATATGACATAGTAAACAGCAATGATAGTTACAAAAGGAGCCGAAACTATAAAAAGGGAAATTATCAAGACCTAAAGAAGTATTTCTTAGAAGTTGATTGGGAAAATGAGCTTAGAGGACAAGATTTAAATGCTGTATATAAAAATTTTTGGGAATATTATGAAATAGGAGTCCAGAAGTACATCCCACAGCACAAAGAAGCAAATAAGAAAATACAGAAATGGTTCAATACAGAATGTAAAAAATCAAAAGAAAGAACAGATTTGTTGTGGAATAGATACAGAAGACACAATAGTGAAAGAGCGTACAATAATTACAATCAGGCAAGAAACGACTATACAAGAATAAGGAGGGAAGCCCAAAAACAGTTTGAGGAGGATATAATAAATAAAAGTAGTGATCAACGAAAGCTGTTTTACAGCTATATCAGAAGCAAAACTAAACTAAAAGATATAATACAATCCATTACGGACGAGGGAATCACTTATACACAAGAGAAAGATATTTGTGAAGCACTAAATAAGAATTTCCAATTAGTTTTTACAGAAGAAAAAAATTTTGAGAGGGACTATGTGGAACACGCATGTCCACACACACTACCAGATATACAAATAGCAGAAAAAGTAATACAGGAGGAGTTAAGTAGATTAGACAGAGGAAAAGCAAGTGGTCCTGATGAAATTTCATGTTGGGTATTACGAGAATGTGCAAAGGAGTTATGTAAACCATTATTTTTAATTTTCAAGAAATCCTTGAGTCAAGGTAAACTACCAGATATTTGGAAAAAAGCAAATATTGTCCCCTTATTCAAGAAGGGAAATAGACAAAATCCACTCAACTACCGACCAGTATCACTGACCAGTGTTGTAAGCAAGGTATTAGAAAAACTTATAAGAAAAGCTTGGGTAAATCATCTAGAAGAACACAGTATGATAACAGAAAGACAGTTTGGTTTCAGAAAAGGAAAATCATGTGTTACTAATCTGTTAAGCTACTATGACAGAGTAACAAACACAATACAGGAAAGGGAAGGATGGGTGGGCAGTATCTATTTAGATTTCAAGAAAGCTTTTGACACAGTACCACACCAAAGACTTTTATGGAAACTGTACCATCAAGGAGGAATTCGAGGCAAACTGTTTTGTTGGATGCAAGACTTTCTCATAAAAAGAGAAATGAGGACAGTACTAAGAGGAAACTACTCATCATGGAAAGAAGTGACTAGTGGAGTACCACAGGGTTCAGTGCTGGCACCAATCATGTTTTTAGTGTATATAAATGATATAAACAGCAACACTGGAAATGAGAGCTATCTGAATATGTTTGGAGATGATGCAAAAATACAAAGGAGAATTACTAACACAGACTCTTGTAAAGAGCTACAAGAAGAATTAAATAAACTTCATGAATGGAGTAATACATGGCAAATGGAATTCAACGTGGACAAGTGTCATGTAATCAAGTTTGGTAAAAGTGGAAAAAGACCTGATTGGGATTATAAGTTAGGAAATAAAACCCTATATACATCAGAAAGAGAGAAAGACCTAGGTGTGATTATCAATAACAGACTATCTCCGGCTGACCACATCAGCGAGAAGGTACGGAACATGTATACACTGCTTGCAAATATGAGAATAGCATTCACATACATAAATGAAGACATGCTAAGAAGGATAATAACATCATTCATTAGACCAACCCTGGAATATGCATCAGTAGTCTGGAGTCATCATCTCAAAAAGCACATAGACAAGATCGAAAAAGTTCAAAGGGCCGCTACGAGATGGGTACCAAGCTTAAGGGACCTAAGCTACGAAGAAAGACTAAATAAACTGAATCTACCAACACTACAGGAGAGAAGGAAAA
>NC_137023.1:24411756-24491756 GCF_032717465.1 Coenobita brevimanus | reverse complement strand
AGATAAAACCCCTTTATAGAGTCAACAATTGTGCAGGGGTAAAGAAGGGATGGAGTTGGCTTAGCACACCTAATCTCTTGGAAGCAGATTTTACGAGAGATGCAATATGATCTTTCCAAGATAAGTCCCGAGTGAATGAAACCTCAAGCATGTTCAAGGATGATGCAGGATTAAGCTGAATATTATTAAACATTAGTGGGTATACCTGTGGAAGATTTTGTCAGGTTGATAGGTGTAAAAACTGGGTCTTTGATGCATTAAAAACAACCAGATTATTTTTACCCCAGTCAGAGATACGAGCCAAGTCAGACATTAGGTGTGCCATAGTCGCATCCCTAGTTTATTGATTTAACTGTTGAGATGGACGTTGCGGGAACCGCATGGAAAGGTGAAGGGTGGAGTCATTAGCGTACGAGTGGATGGGGTTAGATGTACAGCTTAGAAGGTCATTGATGAATAAAATGAAGAGAGTTGATGATAGGAGAGCCCTGAGGAACACCACTGTCGATAAATGTAGGAGAAGAATGATGGCCGTCTACAACAGTGGATATAGAACGACCAGAAAGGAAGCTATAGATGAAGGCACAGATAGAAGAATAGAAACCATAAGAGGGCAGTTTGGAAATTAAAGATTTATGCCAGACTCAATCGAAAGCCTTTTTTTTTGCCTTATCTGTCTATCTATCTGTCTGTCTGTCTGTCTGTCTGTCTGTCTCTCTGTCTTTCTCTCTCTCTCCCTCTCTCTCTCTCTAACCCTTTAACCACGGGGCATCACTTTCGTGACACTTGGGAGCAAGGGATCATACTGGGGGGCGTCACTTTTGTGATTCTGTGTTATTTTGAATTCGCCTGTGCTTTCAAGTGGTGGCTTGTATCATCTATCAGTACTGCCAATGTCCACCACCAGTCAGCACTCATAATTTCATCTGTACTCCCATCTATTGTTGACAATTTAGCCATTTCTCCCCGTTCTTGACACCCCTCCCCACCTCCCCTCCATTACCCTCTCCTCTCTCCTGCCCGGCTGTGCTACACTAAGTAAATCTTCCCTGGAATTTTCCACTGATTTCATCCATTGAATTAAGCCCTATGCCCTATTCTTATACAAAATAATATATACAAAAAAGAAATAAGGTAAGTTATAGTGCCATACACCTGGAATTGGCTAATTATCACCTCACAACACCTCATGTGCACTCGTTCACTAATTTTCGCTGTTTATTTCCCCTTGAAATATGCCGTATAATCTATTCTCGTAATAAAAATATATATAAGAAAGGAAGGGAGAAGCCTAAGTGATATTTACATTCACCTGGAACTACCTAATTTATTATGTATTGTCTAGATTTCCTGCCAATCATTTCATAGTGTATTTATTAGCAGCTGTCACCCCGCTGACATTGGCAGCATTGCACTCCCCCTAGGCAGACCACCACACTGTACTCAGTTTACTGTCTTCTTTCAAGGTGAAAGCACGTCGGATTCACGCCTGTCCAATTCCACCACTTTTTAGGCCTATGCAAAGGGCCCTGTGACCTCTACCCCCTACTAAACCTCGAGTGGAAATAGATAAAGGGCTAAGTGACTGCTGTGGAACGTGAACTGGCTAATTTGTCAATGAAAATGATAGACAGTGACTTCGATCTATTTGGTGAGTAAAACAGTGCAAGTGGAAATGTTAATAATGTTTAAATAATGTGTAAACAGCAAGTGAAAGCAATGAATGTAAATATAAGTGAACAGTGGAAAATAGTTTTATAAGTTACTGCAAGTTACAACATAACACAGTGTAAATAAAATAGAAATGTAAATAATGTAAATGAAAGAGAATGTAAATAAAAATGTAAATGAGTAGTAATATAAGAATATGAGTATATATACTAGGAGTAATGAAAGTGAAAGTTTCACTCTAGCATGTATGAATACTATGAGTTATGAAAGTGACAGATTCACTCTCAATGCTAGTATACAGGACGAGAAAGTGAATGCTACGTATTTTACTGAAAGAGAAATTGAATGCCTACAGTGACAATAAACTACTATTACTGAAGGAAACTTATGGATAAAGACTGTATATGTATATATAAGTGTTATATAGTAATAGAAATATAAAGTGTGAGTGTTTTTATGAATAATAAATGACAACACCAGCGGCGAACGATTGGAAGTGGGAAGGTCATACGCGCTCGTAATTTTCATTGCTTTCACAATTTTTTTTTTTTTTGAGTATGGATTCCAAACTATTTGAGAATCATAGAATAGTGTTTCTAGTGATAATATTAGGCCGTGGTAATCATATTACGGGTTGTCGGGAAGTGTAAAGTGGAGACTTCGTTACCCAACTTCAGAGGTCTCCACAAGTCCTACGGTACTCGACGAAGACTCAACAAACACCCAGGAGAAAGCTGAAGGTATGTGCCATATGCATATATAATTATAATATTCTAGGTCTAATAACTGATTTTTGGCAAATATTTTTAGAGAGTGTCGAAGCGCGAATTTGCCCGCGAGACACGCAAGTCAGGCAAAAACAACCCCGCAGTTTAGGGGTAATATAAGCACTAATCACGGAAAACTTTTTTAGTGCAGCTACTTTCCATATTATTGCGGGACAACTTGACAAGAATATTGAGTAATATAGTGGCCATGTACTTAATGCACCGTCATATATTTATATTTACAGAGATACCTCTAAATAATTACTCATATGAATACAGTACGTAACCTACAGATAGAAGTGAAGATCAGAGGGCAGTTTGCTTACAACACTTTTTTGTATTACTGAAGAAAGATCTTCCATAATGGGTGGCTACTCACTAATCCCCTTCATGCATCTCTATCCTTTGCCATTGGGCTGCCCTTCCTCCAGCTAACACATCCCTCTCTCATAGGTCTCTCCACTCTATCCCTCCATTTCATCCTTGGTCTTCCCCTATATCTATCCCCCTCCATCGTACTCACAGACACTCTTCAAATCGGCGTCTCGTTCATCATCCTCTTCACAGGGCCAAACACCTCAGAGTATTTCTCTTCCTTCTTTCAATTACATCCACATCAATATCACAATGCTCCTGTATATCTATATCTTCATTTGCCTGTCTGTCTCTCCATGTAACTCCATCACGTGCTCTACTCAGATAAATAATTTCCACTGCTCTCACTCTTGACTTGTATCTTTCAAACAGGGACCAAGGTTTTTTTTTACACGTTAGAGTGAGGACCACAGTACTGTCATGCAACGACTTTTTTACTTCCCCTAATAATGCGTTCAGCGAACCAGGAACTATTCGTCTCAGCTGTATCCTTTCAAGTACTTCATCCTCTAAATTTCAATCCACACTCACCACACTACCTAAGTGCTCAAGTGCGCTCACATTTTTCCCTGTCCTCCCCATCCACATCATTGCGCATTCAGTACCCTCATTTCCCTCAAAGACCATAACTTTACTCTTATCTACATTTTCTTTTAGATTCCGTTTCTTATATACATTCTCAGACTCATTCACCAAGCCTTGCAGCTCTCATTCATCTTCTTTTAACATAACAGTATTGTTAGCAAACAACAGTAGAGGAAGTTTCTAAACCCAACCCTCTCTCTCTGGGGACACTCCAGCATCTACTACCCAACCTTGTATTTCATTTATAGCACCATCTACATATACACTGAACAACCACGGAGACATGACACATCCCTGTTTTAATCCAGCTCTCAGATAATGGAACATATTTCTATCACACTCCACATCAATTGCAGCCCGAGCACCCTCATACACACTCTTTACACAACGGGACAACTTTACATCCTCTCCATATAGTTTTAATGCCTTCCACATTCCTTGTCTACCTACTCATTGTCTGTCGTATCATTTCTCCATATCCATGAAAGCAAATAATGAAAATAATAAGAAAATTAATAAAAATAATAGAGATTAATAATAATCATTCATCATCATCATCCGGACCTCCATTCTCACCCTAGGGCACAGTGAGGAGTAGTAACGTCCAGACAGCACAAGTCGGCCCAATCCAATGGGTCACGCATCCATTCACTCATCATTCAAACCCTCGGAACCCTGGCTCTATCTGATAGGCCAAAAAATTTACCGCATTCTGCGGCTTCACATAAACGTATCCGATAGAGTCAATCCGGACGCTGCCACGTTATAAAGGAGTGACAAATCACTGATCATTCACTTCTCACAACATTCATCCAGCCAGCTTGATCTCTTGTCAGTCCCTTAGCCTCACCGACTTCCAGACCTCTCTTCCTCACACACTCATCCGCTATATCCCTCCCCCTTCTCCTTGGCCTACCTCTTCTCCCCCCTTCAAATTCACTCAGATGTATCTTTTTCACCACTCCATTTTTATCCATTCTCTCTTTGATTCGGGTTTCCACAGACTTCCTCACTCCACATCTTTCATGAATCACATTATTTCGTATCCTATCCACTCTGTGTACTCCACATACATTCCTCAGCAGTCCCTCTCCACTGCCCTCACTCTTGACTTTTCATTTTCATGCCACAGCATAGTCTCACATCCATATGTTAAAGTTGGTGCTAATAATCCATGTAAGTGTCGTGCAGCTGCAACACTCAAGCCTCTGTTTCTTATCAAGGCCTTCATAGCACCAGCTACTTTCCTTCCTTCTGTCACTACTTTGCTCTTCTATATTACTACTACTACCACTACTACTACTATCTGTTGCCAGATGCCTCAATCCCGTTTGGGGTGGCCACAAACAAAACGCCTCCACGTCGCCCTGTCCCCCGCCATTTCACTGCCCTGCTCCCAACTCACACACCCCTCTCTCATATACCTCTCCACCCCATCCCTCCATCTCATCCTCGGCCTCCCCCTCCCTCTTGCCCCATCCACCTCACTCACATACACTCTCTTCGTCAGTCTTTCACCCTCCATCCTCTCCACATGCCAAACCACCTCAGTGTGTTCCTTATAACGCTTTCTATCACATCCACATCTACTACTACTACTAATAGTAATAATAATAATAATAATAAATAGCGGTAGAACTAATAGTAGTAGTAGTGGCAGTAGTAGTAGTAGTAGTAGTAGTTGTAGTTGTTGTTGTTGTTGTTGTTCTTATTCTTGTAATAATAAGATTGGGAATGAATGGGCGAGGAAGATGCAAGGAAGGAGTTGCTTTGTTGATGAATGAGGTGTGGCAGAGTGGAATGAGAGACTACAAATGTGACAGCTCGAAGTGTATGTATGTCAAGTTAAAGTTTGAAAAGGTGAAAGTGGCAGTATTGTAGCATATGCACCATGTGAGGCCAGGAGTGAGAGAGAGAAAGACAGGTTTTGGGAAGAGCTGGATGAAGTAGTGGGAGAAATGCCTAGGAGCTATAAGTGATCATAGTGGGGGATATGAATGGAAAAGTAGGCACTGGTCCTGAGGATGACATAATGGGTTGTTATGGAGTACCAGGAGAAAATGATAATGGGACGCAACTAAATGATAGGTGTCGGGAGAGGAGGTAGTGCATTTGTATCTTGTATTTCAAACACAGAGATGCACATAAATATAAATGGTATAGAGGAAACGGGGATCGTGTTTAAAGAAGCCTGATTGATTATGTGCTCGTAGGGAGGTCGACGATGGGAATGATTGCTGATACGAGGGCCATGACAGGACGATGTGGAGGTCTGTCAGATCATATGATTGTGGTATGCAAGATCAACCTGAGAGGAGTGAGGTGGATCAGGAGAGAAAGGAGCAGTCAGGGAGAAAGACTGAAATTTGAGAAGCTGAGGATCAAAGAAATGGCAGATGATTACAGGACCAAAGTAGAGGAAGATTTAGAATCAGTGAATTGGAATGAAATTGATCTGAACAGCCTGTGGAATGCATATAGGGATTGCTTAGTAAGGAATGTTAAAGCGGTGTGACGTGTAGCAAAAGTAACAACAAAGAAGAAAGGTAAGGCATGGTGGGATGAGGAGGGTACGAGAGCAGAGGAGGAAATGAGGAAGAAGTGGCTAAAGTGGTTACAGGACAGGGATTCAGTTGAAATAAGAACTGAATATATTGAAAACAAGAAGCATGTAAAGAGACTAGTAAATAGGAAAAAGAAGGAGGTAAATGATGATCTAGCAAGAAAAATGAATGTGAACTACTCTGAAAATAGGAGGTTATTCTAGAAAAAGGTGTGGAAATGCAGAAGTGAAAGCAGAAAGAAATGTGATGGTATGAATGATATAGGTGTTAGATTATTAACCCATAGGGATGAAGTAAGGACCAGATGGAAGGAGTATTTTGAAAGCCTGATGAATGGGAATAGAGAGAGCAGACCGGCTGTAAACATGACTTGTTTGGGGGGAGGGGGTGCAGAGAAGGAATGCAATGCCAGGATACGTGACATTCGCACAGGTGAAGAGTGCTGTGAAGCAGGTGAAAAATGGGAAAACAACTGGGGTTGATGAGGTGTATGCAGAGATGCTTATGTGTAATGGAAAGAATGGAATGAAGTGCTTGTTGGAGATATGTAAGAAGGCATGGATAAGTGACTCTGTGCCTACAGAGTCGAAAAAGGCTGTGATTGCACCCCTATACAAAGATAAATGTGCGCGAAGTGAGTGCAAGAATTATCGTGACATTAGTTTACTGAGTGTGGTGGGGAAGGTATATGGAAGAATTATTATAAAGTAAGAAAGATATCAGAAGTCCTAGTGAGTGATGAACAGGGTGGCCTTAGGAGTAGCAGAGGATATGTGGATCAAACATCTGCAGTAAGACAGATAGTGGAGAAGGCTTGTGAGAAGGACCATAATGCATGTTTGGCATTCATGGATCTGGAAAAGCATACGACAAAGTGGACAGAGAAGGATTGTGGAAAGTTTTGCACGTGTAAGGTGTAGATGGTAAGCTGCTAGGTACCGTCAAGAGTTTTTATGATGGTAGTGAAGCATATGTAAGGGTTAATGGGCATCTATGTGAATGGTTCACGACCAGTGTGGGCGTGCGATAAGTTTGTGTGATGTCCCCATGGTTGTTCGATATATATATGGATGGAGTGATGAGAGAAGTAAAAACACGAATTATGGAGAGAGGGATGGCCTTGGTAATGAATGGTGATGGATGGAATATCTCAAATTTGTTATATGCTGATGATGTAGTACTGCTTGCAAGTACCAGGCAAGAACTTGGTACGCTAGTGCAGAGTTTTGCTGATGTCTGTGAGCATCGTACCTCGAAAGAAAATGTGGAAAAGAGTAAAGTAATGATTATTGAGAGAGAAGGTGACTCACAGTACTATGTTGCTGTGAATGAAGACAGACTGGAATTGGTGAGAGAGTTTAAATACCTGGGTACAGTGACAGAAAAGAGAGGAAAATATGCAAAAGAAGTTGAAAGTAGAGTGACAAGGAAGAAAAGTAGCTGGTGCAATGAAGGCCTTGATAAGAAACAAAGGCTTGAGTATTGCAGTTGCACGAAGCTCACATGATTGAGTGTTAGTGCCAACTTTAACATATAGATGTGAGACTATGGTGTGGCATGAAAATGAAAAGTCAAGAGTAAGAGCAGTGGAGATGGGATTGCTGAGGAATGTATATGGAGTACAGAGGGTGGACAGGATGCGAAAAATTATGATTCATGAAAGATGTGGAGTGAGGAAGTCGGTATACACCAGAATCGAAGAGAGTGTACTGAGATGGTATGGTCATGTGGAGAGAATGGATAACAACAAAGTGGTGAAAAAGGTATATCTGAGCGAATTTGAAGGAGGGAGGAGGCGAGGTAGGCCAAGGAGAACGTGGAGAGATATGTTGGATGAGTGTTTGATGAAGAGAGGTTTAGAAGTCGGTGAGGCTAGGGAACTGACAAGAGATTGAGCTGACTGGATGAATGTTGTGAGAAGTGCATGATCAGGTATGTGGCACCCCTTTTTAACGTGGCAGCATCCAGATTGACTCAATCGGATACGTTTATGTGAAGCTACAGATCCTGGAGAATGTTTTTGGCATATCTGATAAAGCCAGGATTCTGGGGGTTTGGATGATGAGTGAATGGAAGCGTGGCCCATCGGACTGGGCAAATTCGGCCTGTCTGGAAATTGCTACTCCTCACCCTGCCTTAGGGTGGGAAAGGAGGTCTGGGTGATGATGATGATGATGATGATGATGATGATAAGTATAATAATTATGATGATAATAATAATAATAATAATAATAATAATAAGAAGAAGAAGAAGAATGATGATGATAATAATAATACCAATAATTACGAAAAACATCGAAAATTTGTCCAAGAACAACTTAATGAGGCAGTGTCTAATAAACTCTCGAGCTAAAAATGGATCTTGAGGTCAAGGTCACTTATCTTGTGCATGTAATCTTAGGTCATCACAATCTATAAGTCCACCAAGTTTGGTAACTTCAGGTAATCTTTCAGGGAAAATTATTTGGCATCTGGAATATACGGAAAAGTCCCAGTACTTGACCCCAGAGAATCTCAAAGAATACTCAACCGATTGGACCACATTCATTTCTGCACTACGTCCAGTTCAATACTATAATTATTGTAGCAAAATTTCAGCTTCTTAACTTTAGCAATTCTTGAGATGGCGTGGCTGACTCACTTTTCTATGTTCCAGATAATATCCTAAGATCTGGTTGACGGTTTGTCACTGTATTTAGCCAAAATAAGCGGACAGCTGTCCGACTAAGTTGACCAAGTTTGAAGGCTCTAGGCCAAAAACTCTTTTAAATAAAGCAGTTTCAAAATAAGCAATAATAATAATAATAATAATAATAATAATAATGATAATGATAATAATAATAGTAATTATTATTATTATCATTATACTACATAATAATAATAATAATAACAACAACAACGACAAGAACAACAACTAATTACTTACGGTACTTCTTGTGTGGCCACAAAACGGAAGCTTCACCACAAATATTTATGGTATTGATTGTCATTGCAGTTTTGAAAATGCTGCTTTTGTGTTCACTACCTAAAAACTTCATATGAACACTGACCTTTAAAACTAGTTCAAGATCAGTCATTATTTTGGAAGATGTACCTAGATTAACCTAAGGCAGCCTCTTGTGTAATATCCACAAGATCTGATGACAGGTGTGAAAGAAATAAATGAAGCATTGGTACATTTTACGTTTGTCTTATTAACTGGCTATCTGTATGCTTCAATGTAGCCATATTCCTTTCAGATAATGAGAGGAGCCACGGCTGTACAGTATTTCTGTAACGTTACAGCTTTAAAGCTTGTGTGGTTTTCTCTAAAACATATTACAAAGAAAACACGGGGGAAATTTGAATCTGGGACTTTTCACCAGGTTAAACGGCAAAATATTCAGCAAAAAATCTTAGGATATTTTTTTGTCATAGTATTTGCAACCAAATAGCTGTATCACAATTAGTTTCTGAGACATTTCAGTTTCAAATATGCAACTTTTGCACCAAAAATGAGTGTATGACCTTCAAAAATAGGTCATAGTACTTGGGTTACCCTAGAATATACCTTCCTGAATAAGATCATGAACATCGAAGAAAAAAAAAGTGCAAAGAAAAAAAAAAAATACCAAAGCATTAATGTTCGCCATATATATGGCAACGCTTAACTAGAACACCGTAAAATTGTCCAAGGACAACTATGAAAATGAAAATTTTTGACTAATAGATGCTGAGCTATGAAGGAACCATGAGGTCATAGTCATTGATCTTGTGCATGACATCTCAGGTCATCAGGAGCCATAAGTCCACCGAATGTTGTGGGTCTAGATTTATCTATCTATCTATCTATAGCTCGACGCCCTAATCCCGCAAAGGGTGGCCACAGACAAAACGCCTCCAAGTCACTCTGTCACCCACCATTCGGCTACCCTCCCCCCAACTCACCCCTCCCTCCCTCATATGCCTCTCAACTCCATCCCTCCACCTCATCCTCGGTCTACCCCTCCCTCTCCCTCCTTCCACCTCACCTACATACACCCTCTTAGTCAGTCTTTCATTCTCCATTCTCTCCACATGTCCAAACCACCTCAGTGTATTTCTCCTAATCTTTTCAACCACATCCACATCTACCCCACAACGTTCCTTCACTTCTTCATTCGTCAACCTGTCCCTCCACGTCACTCCACATGCTCCTCTCAAGTAACTCATTTCCACTGCTCTCACTCTTGACTTGTTCCCCTCTTGCAAGGTCCACGCCTCACTTCCATACGTCAGGGTAGGGATCACTCTCCCAGACTCAATAGATTTATGCTTTCATATAAAATCCAATGCCCAAAATTTTGGACCATAGTCGATCTCAAAGAATAATTTCCCGGCCTCCATTATATTAAGCACTGCATTATGACCATGTCCCACGTATATGCCATAAAAATTTTAGCCCTCTATCTTAAGTGATTCTTGAGCTTAAGGGCTTTTCGTTTGTTCAGAATATAATTTGGGTTTCAACAGTCAGATGAGCAGGATATGGTTAGACAAAGCGACCAACCAGTACTAAAACATGTCAAAGAATGAAGGCTGTAGCTCATATGGTATGCGAATGGTAGTGTTAAATTTTCCTTCATACAGTAATAATAATATGAATAAAAACAAGCAAACTTCCCACAGGGATATGGGAAGTTTTAATAATATCAATAATAAAAATAATAATAATAATAATAATGACGATGATGATAACTAGAATTTTAAACCTGCTGAAGCATTACTCAAAGAACTCCACCTTCCAGATGAAAATATTTATGATTTCATTGTAGACCTAATATTAAAAGACTTTTGGTATGACTCAAACTTTTTTATGGATTTTGACCTGTGACTATGACATCAAGATCAAGGCCATTTATACTATGCAATCATGTTCACTAATTACCTACTACATTTCCACCGAGTTTGGTCAAAATTGGCCAAATACTTTCCGATTTAGCACTTTCCAGCATTAGACAGCTATTCTGATTTTCCTCAGTACCTCAATAAGTATTTGTTGGATCTCAGTATTAATACCTGGTGCACTGGTATATGTTAATGGCTACATACTGGAACAGTTACAAAACAATTGATTCAGTTTGTTTTTTCCTGCACAGCAGGGAAAAAAAAAATAGTATAGAGGGTACTGGTGCTAGGAAAAAATTCTTGTGCCAGAAGAAGCCTGCAGTCAAGAGACATCACTCCTGAATTGTTCAATTCTCTGCCTTGAACGATCTTGGAATGCCAGCCTTCTAGATCTCCCTCCCCCCAAAGGAAGGGAAATAATATCTACAAAAATCAATAAGAACTCCAGAGAATGTGAAGTTCTTAATAATAATAATAATTATTATTATTATTATTATTATTATTATTACTATTATTATTATTATTATTATACCAACAGAAATGACAATGATTAGGTGGATGTGCAGTGCGTCCCTGCGTCCAAGGCCTGGAGGGGCTGGGTTTACAATGGAAGAGTTGAGAGGTAGGATGGGACTGGAGTGTATTGGTGTTGTGATGAGGAGAGGTAGATTGAGGTGGTTTGGACATGTGGAGAGGATGGGGGATGATAGCTGGGTGAGGAAGGTGAGAAGTGTTAATATTGGGGGTGGGGTTATGAGGGGTAGACCGAGAAAGACATGGGACGAGGTCATTAAGTGTGACCTTAGGGTTAAGGGACTGAACAGGGAGGCTGCAATGGATCGTGCAGCATGGAGAGCCGCCATTAGGTGACCAAGGCCGACACATGCAAGCATGTTGGAGCCTTTAAAAACGAAAACGAAAACGAAAACGACGACGAAAACAACAACAATAATAATAACTATAAAGCAGAAACTGCCATTAGCAATTTCAATAACTCACCACATGACAAGATCATCCAATTTCTTCCTCAGTTTGACTGTAGGGCCATTTTTTTCCCTAGTACCTATCACTGGACCTGATTATTTCAACGGGCTTTGTATAGTGTTTCATAAAAAAAATAAGCAAATTTTGAACTTTGACCTTGGCTGTGACCTTGAATTTTGGGTCAAGGTCATTCATACATTGTAGCCAAGCAAAGCATATCTAGTTCTATTTCTGTACCAAGTTTGGTGACTGTAGCTCAATTCTGTCCTTTTTTTTTTTCTTGTTTTTTAAGTACCATGCTGGGCAAAAGAAAAAAAAAAAAAGCTGAGACCTCTCTGTGCTGGCTGATTTTATATTTTGTTTCCTGGTTAAATGACCTTAATATACCACTATAAGATCCTACCTATATGTCTATTGCCAGACGCCTCAATCCCGTTTGGGGTAGCCACAAACAAAACGCCTCCACGTCGCCCTGTCCCACGTCGTTTCACTGCCCTGCTCCCAACTCACACACCCCTCTCTCATATACCTCTCCACCCCATCCCTCCATCTCATCCTCGGCCTCCCTCTCCCTCTTCCCCCCTCCACCTTACTCACATACACTCTCTTCGTCAGTCTTTCACCCTCCATCCTCTCCACATAGCCAAACCACCTCAGTGTGTTCCTCATAACGCTTCCTATCATATCCACATCCACACCACAACGCTCCTTTATATCCTCATTCGTCAGCCTGTCTCTCCATGTGACTCCACAGGTTCCTCTTAAATAACTCATTTCCACCGCTCTCACTCTTGACTTGTGTCTTTCCAACAATGTCCAAGCTTGATTCCATTCGGTAGAGTTGGTATCACAATACTGTCATGTAGTAACTTTTTCACTTCCATGTTCGCTTCCCTGTTTCTTATCACTGCTTTCAAAGAACCAGCAACCTTTCTTCCCTGCTGTACCCTTTCAAGCACTTCACCTTCCAAACCTCCATCCTTATTCATCACACTACCCAAGTACTTAAACGTACTCACATTTTCCAATTCCACACCATCCAACCTCGCTGTACATTCACTGACTTCACATCTCTCAAAGACCATCACTTTACTCTTCTCTACATTCACCTTTAGATTCCGTTTCTTACACACTCTCCCAAACTCATCCACCAAGCCTTGCAGCTCCCCTTCGTCTTCACTCAACAACACAGTATCATCTGCAAACAACAATACAGGGAGTTTCCAAACACTATTCTCTCTCACCTGGGCCACTCCAACATCTACTACCCTACCTTGTACCTCTTTTATTACCCCATCCATGTACAGATTGAACAACCATGGAAACATGACACATCCCTGTTTCAACCCAATCTTCAAAGAGAAAAATTCACTTAGTTTACCATCCACACAAACTGCAGCTTTAGCAACATCATACATACTCTTCACCTCATTCAGCAACTTCCCAGCTACTCCATATATTCTTAATACTTTCCACAATCCTTGTCTATCCACCCTGTCATATGCTTTCTCCAAATCCATGAAAGCCGCATACAATTTCTTTCCCTACTCTAGAAACTTTTCCACTAAAAATCTAAGAATGAATATCTGATCTACACAATCTCTTCCCTTCCTAAAGCCTCCCTGTTCTTCTCCAACTAATTCCTCTGTTCTTTCTCTAACTCTGTCAATAAGTATCCTACCATACACTTTTCCTACTATACTAAGAAGACAAATGTCCCTATGATTACCACACATTTCTTTGACCTCTTTTCCTTTGTACCAGGGAATAATTATACCTGACTTCCAATCCTCTGGGACTCTACCTTCCTCCCAGGCCAATCTACACATCGTCCACATCCATTCTACCACAATCTCTCCCCCATGCTTCAGCATTTCACCACACACTCCATCAATTCCTGGGGCTTTCCCCGATTTAACTTTCTTCATTGCATCCACAACTTCTATCCTACTGATTTATTCCTGTCTTCTCACCTCCCTCCTTTTCCCAGCCATAAGTATAAGATCCCTGTCACTAATAAAAGTAATTATCAAAGCCAGAAAGTGGGTTGGATCGAATCGGGTTGGTGCCACATGACTTCCGAAATCTTCAAGGTTACCAAGATGGCAGAGTGGCTGTGAGCCTGTAACGACTGTTGGCCACCTTCCACGCTCCTTAATCAGTGTTGTAAGCATAGCGGAGAAATATCTGAAGTTAGTGAGATACAGGAGTACCTTCCACTTTACTTTGGCTGCTCGCACTGATCTCTCAATGCTGCAGGACGTAGATCTATGTCAATGATGTTTTAGAACGGGACGTATATCTATGTTCCTAGCGTGGTATGGGTTAATCTGAGCACTCAATGACCCCAAACTACTTTGCACTGACCACTGGGCAATCTCAGCAACTACTGGCCCAAATGGACCCATCAGTCATTTCAGACATGCTTCCTGACCTTGGCTATGCCTAACAAAAATTTCAAGTATGTATCTTTAATGGTTTCTCAGAATCCATGACTAGTCTATTTTTATAGTTTTTTTTTTTTTCTGTAACTAGAAAATCAGTACTGAGAAATGGATGATACTGGGCCATATGATGCCACCAGCCAGGCGAATCAAATGGCCAAGTATGAAAGCTGCAGCTTTGAAACTGAGCAAATACGAGCAATTTACTTCTTTGTGAGAAATACTACTACTACTACTACTACTACTACTACTACTACTAATAATAATAATAATAATAATAATGATAATAATAATAACAATAACAATAATAATAATAATAATAATTATTATTATTATTATATTTATAAAAATATTAACAAGGATAATATGACTCACCACTGGTGTGGTGAGTTATAATAATTATAATAAGGTAAAGCACTCAGAGAGTGCAATACCCTTCACCCGCTAAGAAGGCTAGGGGTCCAGCATTCTAAGTTTTCCTGTTGCCTTGACATTAGACCAATTATTCTCAAAATAGAATTATTTCATCTTTACCTAAGCCTTAAGTATGCCACCAAGTCTGGTTGCAATGGGATCAAAATTATTAAGTTTAACTTAGCTTGTTACCTTGACATATAGATATATGACCTTTCCATAGGACCCTGACATTTCAATGATCAGTCTCAACATCGAATGCCATTATCTTTTCTCTGTCCTGATCTTTGCCACAAATTTTGACTCAAATCTGATGAAAATTTTAAAATTAAATTTTAACCTGCCCCATCCCGTCGACATATGGGTACGTTGTAACATTTTGCATTTGCCAGTCCCGGCAACGTACTGGTACGTCGTGCAATTGCAAGGTCCCTAATTTGCAAAATTTTCAATTTTCATGCGTGATTTTTCGTACGTATACACGGGACACCTTCCTCTATTTCTCTACAAGATGCCCAGCAGGGGCAATGCATTACATCCCATAACCTCCCCCCTCCCCCCCTCACGCCATTGTCTCGGCAATTCACCTGTTACCAGCGACCTGGCCAGTAAAGACATTCAGGGCCAGAGTGATTCCCCAATCGATGACGATGTGGAGGACGAAGTTTACATAGCATAAGAAGAAAGAGTCAGAAATAATGATCAGGTAATGTGGCAAAAGAAGGTCAGGTATGGTGATTAGTTAGTGAGTGCAATAATGCTTATAATGCCTATATTACTGCTTGAAAACCAATATACTCTCATACTACATATAAATTCTTACCAAGTAACTAAATAAATACCATTTATGAGTGGTGTGAAATAGTTACCCTCCCACAGAACTCATTTTCTTTGGTGCCAGCCTGTTAGAAAACCCAGTCAGGTAGGGAGGTACTCCTACCTGGATTGAATATTTTAAACCTCAGGTGAGCGATTTCTCTATGAATTTTCGATGTTTCTCATCAAAAGCGGAAGTTTTAGCCAATTTTTTTTTTTTTCGAAAATACCTCGGGATTGGGGGATGTCGGAGGTGCGAAAAACCTCGGGACGTGACGGGTTAACCATGGGAACTTGACATTTAGCTTATTGTTTTCTAAAACAATAGATTAGCCCTTTTCACCAAGTTAGTTCCAAAACAGATCAAAACTGATTACGCTATTTTGTTCACACATCCAGACCAATCCACCAACCTCCTTCCCCACACACACACACGTCATGTAAAAGACTTGCCCGCATTCGCAAGTGCAACAACAACAACAACACCAATAGTGATTATAATAATAATAATAACAATGCTTAGATTAATGCCTATATAATAATATATCACATGTGAATTTAATTATTTCATTCTCACTGCCGCCATATATTAGATTCTGCTACAGAAAACTTTACAAGTTCGAAATGCTTATGATACTTGTTTATGGCATTCCACCTTATTTGCTTCATCAGAAGTGTAAGGGCCCGACGCTTGGTTACAAAGACGAGAAAATAAAAGCTCGCCCCTAAACATCATTATAATGGTTATAAACCCCAACCATCATTTGTATTTAAAACCTTCATTCACCACATTTGTTAAAATATTTAGATCTGACTGGAATCATAAGAAATTTCTTGCATTTATCCTTACCTGGCCTGCCTTGTGTAGCGTCCTGGGTGTTGGTCTGGATGTGGATTCCCTCCTCACTCAGCTTCACCTACAGAGTAAAAGGCAGGAATAAGCACTGACCATTAGACATTGTATTGGGCATCGTATTCCCGTCCACTGAGGAGGCTCTGTAGAACTTTTTTCTTGCCATTTTAACCTGCCGCGTGCCAGTACCGTTTTAAAACGGTCTGACATAATGCCGTGGCCAGTGCCAGTGTCATTTTAAAACGGTCTAAAATAAAAAACTTCACTGTGACCACATTTTTCAAGATTCGTGGGTAAAAATTGGCAGGCATGTAAAGTAACTGTTCCTCTTCCATTCCTCAGGCTGTCATGGCCATATACTCACTCGCTCCCCCACATGCTCACTCTACCTCACTCTGCCTGTGTGCCTCACCCGGTGCTGTACATAGTGAAGGCATTTTGTAAATATTTTCATATAAGTGTAAGTTGTAAATATTTTCTTGTAAGTGTAAGGACTATATACTGAAGTCCAATTGTAAATACTTTCTTGTAAGTGCCAGGACTGTATGTAGTGAAATCAGGTTGTACCTATCATCAAGTAAGTGTAAGATAATGCATTCACAGTGAGAAAGACATGCAAATTATGCTAGATGCTGAAGCAATAAGTGATCAGAAAAGTGTACTGAACATTGCTATACTTTCCCAGCATAAATACCTGAGTATACCTTACATAGAAAACGGCTTTCTCTCACGAACGTGATGAGCTTGAGAGAGCGGCTATACCTGTACACGAGTATGCAGGACTCAATAAAACTAATTTCCAAGCCTCGGTGAGCATTTTAATGGCGAAATCCGTTGTGTCCACATCAAAATCTATCATTTTAGTAAAAAAAAAAAAAAGTCAAAAAATGGCCAGCACTGGGGTGACCCAGAGGGCTAAAAATAGCCGGCACGTGGCGGGTGAACTTTGTATGGCAGGCAAATTTCATGTCTGTTATTCATGAAAACTATACCTATATTAGAAAGATATTACTGTAATGTATAAGGAGTGTCAGGTGTGTAATATGCAAATGATGTTGCTAAGGAAACTGTGCAAAAATATCCACTGTGGACGAGAATATGGGTCTTTCCGTTATATCTAAATGGGGGTATAGTGACGTCCTTAATTTAATTATATCTACCATTAAATGCTTTTATTCTACTTCTGAATAATGCCAAGTAGTGATGGGTTAATTCGAGCTTCATCTAGCTCACTAAGTATTAAAAGGCTCCTGTAGCATAAATTCAATCACTTTGCGGTATATCAAATGGAGTAAAAAATAGTCTTATGGATCTTTATACACTATACATTGATGTACGATCTCCAAGTTTTACATTAGCCCAGCTTTGTGCCCAGTAGGCTAATACATGTGGGACTGAAAAGCTACAGTAACAAGAAAAAGGAAAGGACTTAAAGGTGAAGATCTGCAGCATTATCAAAGTGCCCGCCGAACATAAGCGACACTTTCATTCACTCGATAATTATACAAATCTTTGAAATTCGCAGATTCACAGGTCATCAGTGCCGTAATAACGTAGCCATCAGAAGAGATGCCTCTCTACTAAGGTACATCCATTACATAGAATATTAGAGAGAGAGAGAGAGAGAGAGAGAGAGAGAGAGAGAGAAAGAGAGAGAGAGAGAGAGAGAGAGAGAGAGAGAGAGAGAGAGAGAGAGAAAGAGTAAAAATAGATGTTTAGAGGGTAAAATGCTTAAAAGGGTACAACAAAGAAGAAAGGTTGCTGTTTCCTTGAAAGGGAATGATAAGAAACAGAGAAGTGATCATGGAAGGGAAAAAGTTACTGCATGACAGTATTGTGATACCAACTCAAACGTATGGAAGTGAAGCTTAGACCTTGTTGGAGGGACACAAGTGAAGAGTGAGAGCAGTGGAAATGAGATATTTGAGAGGAGCATGTGGAGTCACATGGAGAGACAGACTGACAAGCAAGGAGGTGAAGGAGCGTTCTGGTGTGGATGTGGATGTGATAGGAAGCATTAGGAGAAACACACTGAGGTGGTTTGACCATGTGGAGAGGATGGAGAGCGAGAGACTGATGAGGAGAGTGTATGTGAGTGAGGTGGAGATGGGGACAGGGAGGGGGAGGCCAAGGATGAGATGGAGGGATGGAGTGGAGAGGTACATGAGAGGGGGTGTGTATGAGCTGGAAGCAGGGTAGTGAAACCACGGAGGGCAGGGTGACATGGAGGCGATTTGTTTGTGGCCACTCCTTACGAGATTATCGTTTCTGTCAATAAATAGATAGGTAGATAAGTCGAGAGGCTTCCAAGAACCATGTAACTGACTATAAATAATTATATTCTCCATCTCATGTACATTCACCCAGCCACATTTTCTATAGAGTTTATATTCTATACATTATTTACTCGACAGCCGTACTGCGACAAGCATGTCTTCTTTTCCGCATCCTTAAAGATATTCTCGTTGTAAATTTACTGCGTTGGTGGTAGGCTAATGCTCCCTCCATCATCCCATCACAGAATCAAATGCAAATTTTAGGAGCCACAACAATTATTTATATAGCAATCTGTTATAAACTAAATCTGTATGGTTAACTCTTTCGAGTCGAAGAAAATATGCATAACTGATAGCCTATTTACGTTTGTCTAACTTTCGTTAAAGTGTTTAATCCTAAAGTACAGACAGTTATGTCTTTATCGAAATGATTTTTTTTTTTTTTTTTTTAGTCCGTATAATGCCACCTGATGATACATGAATATGATATCTCATGTTTGCACATATCAGTGTTATAGTCTGGTGACAGATCCGGTAACCAACTTAATATTTTGCTTCGGTTTTATCTTTTGCCAATTTGTCAAATGGTAATCAGTTGTTACCTCTGCAGTAGATTTAAAAAAAAAAAAAAAAAAAAAAAACAGCACCTACTGTTCAGGTGTAGGGATAAATGGATATTTTACTTGCTCCAGAGCATAGCCTTGCACCAGATCAGGTGCGTTGGAAGTGCCATTAAGTTCCTTAAGAGCGCGACATCTCGCCAAGTCACAGCACGTTCAGAACTCGCACGTAATTTTGGCTAAATTAATTTATTGTTCGGCGAGGGACCCAAGCAAACAAGCGAGAACACTTGCAGGCAGTGTAAGTTGCTCTCCAGGCCACCGGTTGGCTGGGAGTGTAAATTAGAGCAGCATCTGATCATGCAGTTTTGTGAAGTTAATGAATTTACAGATATAATTAATGCCTTTTTGAAAAAAAAAAAAATAATGTGACCTTTGTGAAATGGACTTTTTCAGAATTTAAAATAAACTGTACAAATGCCAAAAGTATTAAAATTGTTATAGCCCTGAACTTACTGACTTTTGTTTGATGATGCATTCTTAACAACAGGATTTGCTACATAAATAGTGAAAAATCCATTCAGGAATAACGATCTTATGAAAGATTATGTGCAAACGATTGTATTACAGTAGATGATGTAGCCATATGCAAAGCTTGCGAAGTAGTGCTTTGGAGAGAGTCCCAAGTCACGATATGCTTACCTGATGTTCTACAGAAAATAAACAATAAAGGTATGGTACATATCCCAACAAACATTTTTTTAGGAGGTGGATTTTTTTTTCGGCTACATAAATTTTCGACTCCATTTTCTAAAATGAATGGCACCACTGGAAGTCAATTTTCATGACAGATAAAAAAAAAAAAGCGTTACATGCCATAATTGGCCTAACAGCTAAACGGAAAAAAATGGCTGTTTTTGCCTACCAACATTATTTTCGTTGTTTCTTGGTCATAATTAGCTCTTTGGGTGGAAAAGTCTGGTACCAGTGGAAACCAATTATCATGACACTTTCAAAAGGATATGACATGCCTCAATATGGTTCATTACCTCAAAAGAACACAAAATTTTAGTCTTCCTCGAGCAGGGAAATATTACAACCAATATAGGGCAAGAATGTTACACACTAAAATGCAATGTAAATGCTTTATTGTATAGCTATGTAATGTGCAGGAATGCTCTATATAATCGTTCGGGAATCTGTTGTGACTAAGTCAGACTTCCTGCAAGCTCAGTAAATTCTTTTGCTTTCCCTGTTACCAGTTGAAGCTCAGACTCCATAGGCTACACGCCACACTTGAAGGCTTCTACTTGGTTTGATAAATCAAGTGATGCCACCCTGAGTTTGCTTTGTCACGTACACAAGAAACTTGCCTGTAACACCTGTGACCACACCTGTAATATATGATGGTAGTGGTGGGGACATCTTAGGAAACCCCTAGTAATGCATCTTCCATAGCCTCGTCTCCTTCAACAGGATCTCCTACTACAACTTTTCTCCCTCCTCTGCCAGCTTTTACTTTTGTTTCCTCTTCATAGCCTTCTGCGCCTATTAACAAGTGTAGGCAAAAGCATTGTGTTTCTTCCTCCACCTGTCAATATTACTAACTTGGTGTCACGAATTCGTGACATGGTATTATTAGGGGAACTCGCCAAATTGTATTATTGTAAGTGTCTACGAACATCTGTGGGAAATCCCAGTGAATTTTGTTCAGCTAACTGCCCGCATCAGCACTACAACTGGAACAAATTTTCAAAATATTTATCATTATTTCACGAGTGACTGTCCTTATGCACACCATTTGTGCTTCACTGAGCGAAATTATTATTTATATATCGTTCGCCCGTCCCTGAAATGCTGGGACAAGAACCCCGCCCATTTCTCACGCTCAAGCCAGCAGGCATGGGAAACAGTCTGTTGAAGAGGGACACCTCCGAGGGGTGGATATACGGCAGAGGAGTTTGAGAGGTGATCACCGAGACCACATGTTTCTCAGTCTGCGGATCATCTTGCAGCTCTGCGACGCCATACTTCTCCACTCACCATAGTTAGCTGGAGAGTAGCATCGTCGAGAGACGGACATGCTTTCCATAGCAGTGCGAGCACAGTGACCAGCGGAGACCACCCCTAGTGTCTTGGAGGTGACTTCAGGTAGTGGTTCACATTGTTTCCTCGCAATTATGTGCCTCCATTCTTGACATATTTCCGGAGCAGTGTGAGCAGACATCAGAGGAGACCATGTCTCGACTAGCAGTCGTCTCGCAGCTCTGTGATGCCATATCTCACTAATTACCAGTATTTTCTTTTTCTAGTTTTAAGAGCGTTAGGTAGCTGGATTGCATAAGTGAATTATTTGCTTAACACATTGGTGCCCAGCGTCCAATATAATGGACAGAACTGGGCATTTTCAGAATTTAATAAAGAATGGAACCCCGGGGTAGGGACCTATGAGCTTTGCGACTATGAGCTGATAGGCAGAGGGCAGTACGCTTAGTGCCCGTCCAGCAAAATCCCTCTCACAGGAACTCTGGCCACTAATGGGTTAAGTTTCTTTGTAACGTAAGCATTCATTTTGCTGTACTTAACAAATTCACATATTTTATTTTAATCATGATTGACTGTATAATCCTGTTTTATCTCTCCAATTGTTCTTCACTCACTTTGCTCCCAGTTTGAACACTTTTCTTGATATTAATCACGACTGGTAGTTAAACTATTTTTTTTTTTTTTTCATATTAATTCGCAATAAAGCCATATGTACAAGGTAAGAGAGGCGAAAACAAGAGTTTGGTTTAGTATTACTAAGTTTCAGGGTAAACTATATTTGTCAGGGGGCAAGGGTCCTTGCTTTAGAGGCCAATAGTACTTATTAATTGAGCATCCATATATATAGTATGAAAATGGGCGATGTAAGTCAGAATAGTGTTTAAACTTACAACTTTAATTTCATATATCTTTTTCCCCTTTGACAAGTGGTAACCTCCCTTCCCCCCTCGACAAATGGCGACCTCTTTCCAGGATATTAACTCCAAACTTCAACGATAAGGCTAACGAAATAGTAACAAACTCACTCACTCCTTGATACTTATTAGCTTTAATAATTAAAGTTCATGGCAATAGTTCACTTGTGGTTCCTGTTTAGCAGGTCATTATTCCTACTTTATTAATTATTGTGAAAGTCTTTCCCCTGTTAGTTTGTGAATTTCTTCTTTGTTTTCTCGTTTATACAGATTAAGCTGGACAACATTGGCCTGTGCCTGTATTCTGGCACTTGAATTATTAGCACTCAACTGCAGAACAGCACAGTTCGTACATCAATTTTTTTTTCCGGTACTTCTTTCTCTTGAGCTGTGGCTCCTCGAATTTCTTTTTCATATATTTCTTTAGTTCACTCAGCTTTAGTGAGTTAGCACCATGGTTTCTAACATGTTCATACAGGAAGCCAAGGATATGGGGGTTTACTGATCCCCACGAAATAAAACAGTATGTCTTTCAGTGCAAGACTGATGCCCGTGAAGAGCATAAATTTAATTGTGAACACAAGCACGAACGGTATGAACACGAATGTGAACAGAGCAAGGAATGTGAGAAAGTGCGCGAGGAACGTAATAGAGAACGTGATTATGAACGTGAATACCGTGAGGATGAACGTGCCGAGAATGAGGCATGTGAGAAGCATGAGCTTGAAGTACTGAAACTTAAGCTAGGCTCTCGGACTGTGGCATCACTGGGCCCTGGCAACACTAACTCTGCACACATTTCTCCAGCATCTGTCCTGGCATCACCGCACATCAAGTTCTCTTCGTACAAAGGTGAGCAAATTGAGCCATTCATAGCCCGTTTCGAGGACATGGTGCAGCTGTGCCAACTGGATGAGTCAGTCAGACAACTTTAACTTCTAAGCGTTTTTCAGGGCCCCGCTCTCGATATTCTGCACAGAATTCGGATTGGCAATTAAATCTTAGAAATGATGAAAGCCGCCCTAGTCAAGGCATATGGTCTTACTGTAGACGACACGAGGAGTCTGTTCCTGAGTGTGCACCTTCAAGAAAAGGAGACTGCCATCCAGTTCCTTGATCGCCTTACGGCACACCTACAGGAGTGGATGGAGAAAGACGAAGCTCCCAACACCCGAGAGAGGGTTGTTGATCTTATGCTGCATACCCAGTTAGAAAAGTCGTGGCCTTTGAAGCTCATAGCTCAGCTGAAGATTTGCCAGGTAAAGAGTGCCAGCCAAATGGTGGAGGCAGTGGCTGAATCGGTAGAGAGGCGGCCTGCAGTCCTGATGGACCCAGGTTCGAATCTCGGCTTGGAACAGTTTAAAGATTTGGATTTCATAAAGAGCAGACTTTCCTGATCTAGCAAATGACCCGCGGACATGTCATAAAAATACCACCGCTGATACCAATACACCAGTCCTGTATGAGACAGCCCTAGCATGTATCAATATGGACGGTAGGTGTTAGCACCGAAGTGGTGACATGTGGAGGTGTAGGAGAACTACTGGGCCTTGGATAGGCTACTGCCCCCGAGAAATAGGCCTTGAAGCCTTTGCTCAGAGTCGGACACATAAAAAAAAAAAAAAAAAGAACATAACGGCATACAGGTACCAGACTCATAAACAACAACAGCCCTAGAAGAAGGAAAATACTGCCAAGATTGGGAAGCCATCTCAGAACGAATGTAAGCATGAAGGCCAATCACAGAAAAATGGCCGAAAGCCAAAAAACCTTCAGAAAAAAGACCAAGGGCAGAATATCCAGCAACCTGCATGGAAAAAGCACAATAAGCACCCTAACCAACAGCAGTATCCTAACCAACAGCATTTCAAAAGTGACCACAAAAATATGCCACGCTGTCAACAGTCAGGACAGGCATCTTCGAAACTAGCCCCGGTGTTTCAAAGTCAGGAGGCAAATGGGGCCTTCATTCCCCAGCAATTTTACAGCAGTGCTATGCATAGCTGCACAGGTTCTCCTCCACAATTAACTAGTCCCCTTCAGATGGTGAGCCCTCCTCCACGGGTGTCAGTGTTCCAACTGCTCAGATAGCGAGTACAACCCTCAGTATCCAGTCCTCAGAAAGCCACGTTCATTGCTTTGTTGACAGATGTAGTTGAGGTGTTAATTTGATAGAGATTGTAGGTGTATTGTAGCTTTATCGTGGATTGCAGCAGCCTTGCAATGCAGCAAGATCTGATTCATAGTCAAGATGTTGCCTAAGAACAACAGTCCGACCCGACATTTGCCGCAGTGCAGAAAAAACTAGAGGGTAACGTGATTAAACATTCACAGGGAGGTCAAGCCAGATTCCTTCATAAACGAGGAACTGTATCATGAGTCCCAAACACCCCAGGGTGAGGTTTGATTGCAGTTTGTCATTCCTGCATCACTGAGCAGTGTTTGAATTGGGTCATTGTTCAGTGCTGAGAGGTCACATGGGCCAAAAGAAGACATCTGACTGTATTGGCGCTGTCTTTTTCTGGCCAGGAATGGGGCAAGAAGTAAATAGGGATGTACATTCCTGTGATGTGTGTCAACAGACCACTGATCACGGACGTGTCCGTCCTGCACCGCTGAAACCTATCGCTATAATCTATGAACCATTCGAGAGAGTAGCGGTTGACATTGTTGGGCCAATCACTCCTAGGGCTAGTGATGGATGAAAATATATCCTTACTATCGTTGATTTCAGCACACGAAGGCCTGAAGCTGTGGCCCTTAAGAATATGGAAGTGTTTTGCCGTGTACTTCTCCCCAAGGAAGTCTTAAGCGACGGGTTCACATTTTACTTCTGCATTGATGAATGAAGTATTCAGGTTGTTGTCTGTCCGAGGCTTGAGAACTGTTCCCTACCATCCCATGTGTAATGAGTTGTGTGAAATGTTTAATGGGATGCTCAAGAAGATGTTAAAGTGCATGGCCACCAAACAGCCCAAAGAGTGGCCACATTTCATTGCCCCTCTTCTTTTTGTTTACCGAGAAGTTCCATAGCACTATCTGAAGTTCTCACCTTTTGAGATGGTGTATGTAAGGTCGGTTCATGGGCCACTTCAAGTTGTTCATGAGTTATGGGACAACAAAGAACCAAGTTCTGAAGTCAAGACCACCCACATTTATGTCCTTGAATTTGCTGATCACCTCCAGTTGACATACAGGTTAGCTCAGGAAGAATTGGTCAGGGCACATGAAGTTCAGAAAGCTCATTATGATAAGAAAGAAAAACTTCGGAAGTTCAGGCCAGGTGACAAATGCTTAGTGTTGCTCCTCACTGCCCAGAACAAGTTGTTGGCACAATGGAAGGGTGCGTATGATGTAGCAGATTGCGTTTCAGACCTCAGCAACATAATTCAGATGGGAAATCTTCGTAAAAAGTTCCACACCAACGTGTTAAAGTAAGACCTTGAAGAGACTAGTGTACAAGTGGTCAGTGACAGTGACCAGCCTCCTGAAGAAACTGGGACAGTTATGGTGATCCCAGCTGGTAACTAGGATGACGAGTCCTTGCTGTTAGTCCCATTAGGAAGAGGCTGTTGTGGATGTTCTAGCGAATACCAGCCTGACAGTGGGAGACCAGAATGCCATAAGGTCCCTGCTTTGCTGCTATGCTGATGTCTTCTCTGACCGACCTAAACTTGCAAAAGTCGAATGTCACAAGACTGAGCCAACAAGCACTGCACTTGTAAAGATTGAGCCACTTACGATTCCCATGCAAATACTGGATGCAATAGGTAAAGAAGTTGCTGACATGGAGACTGCAGGCATTATTCAAAAATCTTCATCTCCTCACTGCAGTCTAATGGTAGCTGTTCATACTGGAGGATGGCGTAGTCAGAATTTGCAGTGACTATAGGAGGCTAAATGCAATCAGCAAAGTGGATGCTGAGCCAATGAGTGAACACATTGCCATTTCCTCAAAGCAGGCAAGTTCATAATATTTCACTATGCTTGACTTTAAAAGGGAATTCTTCCAGATACCCCTTCATCCCAAGTGTCGTCAATTCACTGCCTTTGCTACCTTAGAGGATTGTATCAGCATAACGTCCTTCCATTCGGCCTTATGAACTCTCCAGTGATGTTCAATCGGGCCAAGAGGCAAGTGCTGCATGGTATCATAGGAGCGGAAATGTTCGTTGATGATGTTCCTATTCATTCAGTCACATCATAGGAACACCTCAGACTCTTGGAAGTTGTCTTCAGTAGACTCCAGAATTTCAACATGAGTATGAAGCCTAGCAAGTGTAAAGTCACACACAGTGGAGTTCCTTGGGCATATTATTAGCAATAATTGCTGCAGGTGTCAGGGCAATAAGATCAGGAAAGTTAGGGAAGCCCCGAGACCCATGACCAAGAAGCAAGTTAGGGCATTCCTTGAAATGTTGGGGAGTTGCTGAAGGCTTATCCCCAACTCTGTTGTCATTACCCAGCTGTTGTATGAGACACTTCAAAAACATGCTCCAAACACTATTGAATGGGGAGAAGGAAAAGATAATTCTTTTGCAACTCTCATGAATATGATGTGTAAAGAACCTATCTTGCAGCTGCGTGATTCCACTAAGCCTTTTATAGTACGCACTGATACTTCACAAGATGGATTGCTAATGCAAGAATCTGAAGGCAGAATCATCCAAATAGCTTATCACAATTATAAGATAAATCCTGCCAAGAGGAATTACAGTACTGTTGAGAAGGCACTCTTTGCTGTGATAGATGGCATTAAGAAATATTATTATCATTTATATGGAGCACCATTCATTTTGGAAACCAGTCATATGCCACTCACCAGTCTCAGCACTACTAAGATGGCCGATACAAGACTGATCGGGTGGGAATTGCACTTGCAGTAGTTTAACCTTGTCTTGAGGTACATCAAGGATAGTGACAATGTAGGCACAGGCCTGTTGTCTCATCTGCTGGCTGACGACTAACTTGAGGAACTGTTGTACAGTTAAGTTCCGTAAGATTGGCGTCCCGGAACTGAGTTAATATGTACTATCACGATCCAAAGTTTCTTTACCCCCCTGAGTGGAAGAAGGCCGAAGCCAAGGTTGTAGCAAGACCAGATGATCGGACACTGCCAGTATACAAGACTAATAATGGTTCATGATACCGTGACTCATAAATAGGCTCGTGTGTTTCATCCGGGTGATTCTTATTATCCTAAGCTTCAGGTTGGTGAACCCCTCCATCATGAACTGGCCTGTGTTCGGTGGCCCGTCATTTCTTCAACCTTGGCTTCGACCTTCCTCCACTCAGGGGGGTAAAGAAACTCTGGATCGTGATAGTACATACTAGCAAGGGAGCTGAGGATCTTGCAGCATATGGATCCTCCAACTTATGCTGCATTTTCGCGGTCTATCTTGGACCAGTTTATACCAGTCAGGACTCATAAGTGATCGCGAGAGCAGGCTATTATTGGTCCGATCCTGTCCGGGCCTGCTATTGGCTGCATGAGTGACTGGGCATGACCTAGAAGAATGTAAACAAATGTCAGGGAGTAGTGATGATTACAAAAATTTCATGCTTCTCCTCGATTTTTATCTCGGTCATTAATACTTTAATAATCTTATTTCATGTGATCTGTAGTAATACAAAGCCTCTACTTCATGGTGAGATTTTATTGGTTCCCTTCTTGGATGATCAGGGGCTTCTGCTAGCATAAAAATGTAATTTAAAACAAACCTTATTCCCAAGTCTGACATTATTGACCATTGATGTTTACACCCTGCCACAGATGCTCCTCGCCTCCTTCTTGGCCTAGGTTAGCCTTTGGGGCAGGACTGTTTTGGACCTGTCTGTACTGGTTTAATTGTCTCGCCTGAGCAGCAATAAGATCAGTCTAAACCTGTCCAGCCTCATGAAAATGTGGCATTACCTACATTAGTTGTATGTGTGGAGTAATAAGGATGTTCGAGTGCTTAGGAACATATGCCACTGGTTAGTATATAGACTAGGATCATATGCGTGGATAGCCCCGAGTTAACGGTCACTTCTCTCACTTTTGACCTGTGATGGGCTGTGGGTCACTGAGGACCCTATTAGTTAATTGACACCTGTTGGGATCTTTTTAATGTACATACGGCTGATGTTGCAGGGCGTGGATCAGCTGAACTTAAGAATGATCTCGCAGTGGAAAGAAGGAGCTGAGGCCTGATTGACTGCTGTCTCCCTTGAAAGCGCCAGGCAAGGCTCTGGTCCTCCACTCCTCATATCCACACTAGACCTATGCATTAACCAAGGAACAGCTTGTTCTCCAGTTAATAGAGATATAGGGTTTAACCAGGAAACACTCATTCTAAGCAGTTTGTTAACCCAAGATCTACCTTACATTTCCTGGTTAAAAGTCTACCCAACATAAATTTAATGGTGACCTCGTATGCGCGAAGCTTTGGCTGGCATCCTAATTTCTCAGCCAGGGTGTACCTAATGTAGTATATGTTGACTCCTAGAGAGAAGGTATTCTTCTCTGCCGTCGTCAACAGCATATTGCTGCTACTTTGTATTACACAATTTTACATGTGGGTACAGTTACACTACAACTGCCACACCTACACCATGCATTACATACACCAAACTACACAACAATTAGTTGTGCTAAAGTAAACGTAGCGAACTTTTGCTCAGTTTGACCGGAGTACAAGATTCTTCACCGTCATCACGGAGTTTTTTCCCTCAAGCTTCCTTTTATTAATGAAGTATGAGGTATTTATGCCCACTGACGACAGCGATTTTCCCCAGTGACAGGATAGTACACACACCACAGCGAGTCGTGTGTGCCTGAATTAGGATATATATATATATATATATATATATATATATATATATATATATATATATATATATATATATATATATATATATATATATACTGCACACAGTATATTAGCGCCTGTCAAATTTTTCAAAGTAAAACTTCAATTTGATAGGGTGTAATGTCACGAATTCGTGACACTGTACTATTACAGGAATTCGCGACAGTATATTATTGTGCGAGCCTACGAACATTTATGGGAAATCGCAATGAGTTTCACTCAGCGAACCGCGTCGACATTGCGATTGGAACAAATTTTCAAAACATTTATCACTGTCTCACTAGTGACTGTCCTTATGCATTACATTAGTACTTCACTAAGCGAAATTACTATTTATATATCGTTTGCCCATGCCTGTAATCCCTGGGACAGGACACCCCATCCATTTCTCACACTCAAGCCTGCAGGTATGAGAAACAGGGTTGGTTGGAGAGGTAGAGCCCGAGGGGCAAACGTACAGTAGAGCAGTGTGAGAATTGATCGCAGAGATCACGTCTCGTGTCTCGATCTGGGGATCATCTTGCAGCTCTGCAACGCCATACTTCTCCACTCCCCGTAATTAACCGGAGATTAACAATGACAAGCGACGGGCATGCTTCCCAGGGCAGTGTGAGGGCAGTGACCAGCGGAGACCACTCTTAATGTCTTGGAGGTGTCTTCATGCGGTGGATCACCTAATTTCCTCACAATTCTGAGCATCCATTTTCGACATATTTCCGGAACGGTGTGAGGAGAGGTCAGCTGAGACCATGTCTTGACTAGCGATCGTCTCGCAGCTCTGTGATGCCATATCTCACCAGTTACCAGTATTTTCTTTCTATTTTCTGTATTTAAGAGTGTCAGGTAGCTTGATTGCGCGAGTAAGCGAATTTCTTTGTAATGTAAGCATTGATTTTGTTGTAATTAATAAGTTCACAGCTTTTCTTTTTATCTTGTAAAATCGTGTTTTACTTCGCCAATTGTTCTTAATTCTCTTTGTTCCCGGTTTGCATAGATCTTGATATTAATCACGACTGGAAGTTACGACAGTTCTTTCATATTATTTCACAATAAAGCCATTTATGGAAGCTAGGAGAGGCAAAAGTCTGGTTCTAGAGTAAATTATTAATTGTCAGGCGACAAGGGTTCTTTAGAGGCCAACAGTACTTATTAATTTAGCATCCATGAGTGATTATTTCTCGCTGTGTACTGTTTAAGGAGAAAGTTTATAAATTTCTCGCAGTCTGAAACTTGGCAACATAAGCAATAATGAAGTAAAAGCTTAAAACTTTAATATCATAATTATATTTCCCCTATGGCAAGTGGTACCTTCTTTCCCCCCTTGACACTTGGATGATCTGAACATCATTCTGGATTCAGTTTGTAGGTGAGATGTTGTGATGAGTGTGGACAGCCTTGTTGGGGCTTGCCGAATTTGCTCTATACCTGAGTTGTGCGGATGGAGATGGGATCCTCTGCCCAGGGGCACTGGTGAAGCTCCAGGGTAAGGTAATGATGATGGAGGACGTCATCTCTCTCCAATGCAATCTACATTACAGAGCTTACTGACTGTCATCTAAGATTTCCCCAAATTTGCTATTAAACTGTACACCACACGATCCCTACTTGCTTATTTGGTCAACAAATGTGTCAGCGGATATTCCTGGATACTCTTGTACGAACCCTTACAGTGGAAAATATTTTTATACAAAAATTATTTTGCTAGTTAAAATGGTTCCCTGCCTTACGATGCCCGCGTTGGAAGATCACGTGAAAAGCAAGTTTTTTTCCCCGGTGGCAAGGTTGTTGGTGGTATTCTTGGCTTAGTCTTTGCCCTGTATTTCATATTAGTGTCCTCCCTATTACGGAAGCTCCGTGCGAGAATTGTCTATTCCATAATCTTCCAGTGAAAACTATTTCTTCTGCATGTTCCTTCACTCCTGCTTCAGATAGGTCTATACTCGTTTTCCGCATTCACGTGGAAGATTTGCACTTCTGTTTACTTGATCTACTATTATTAATTAGTGTTACCTGTCCAGACGTTCCTCTAAAATCACTTCTGGTCTTTACATTGCTCCAGACTATTGTTCCATTAAGTCAGTTCTCTCTCTACATTTCCAATACGCCAACATTATCCCATTCGTGCTCATAATTTAGAAATACTTGCGCCTATTATTATCTCTTCCACCTTCCCTATTCATGATGCAAATCTTACCTCTTCTTACCTGGACATAATTGATTATCTAAACAGCTCTGACTTCATGAACATTCTGGTGCTTTATTTCCTTCACCACTCTTTCTTAAACCCACATTTTATGTACCTTTTTTTATGTTCACCTTTGTAGTATTCTTGGTCATAGCAGTCCTTGGTCACTGCTTTGTCAAACGTATACAAAAATGAAATTAGGACTGCTACAAAGTTAGGCCAAGAAAAAACAAATTTTTAAAATCTGGAAATGATGTGAAATATACAGAGCCTAATCTAGGATCTGAGGTGATTAACAGTGGGAAGATGACAGAACGTGTCCCATCAACACCCACAACCCAACCACCACCATCAGCACCAAGGTCACCGAAAACGGCAGCACCATTGCCCCTACCTCTGCATATCACAATTGTTGATATGGACTTTTTTGTATGTTTGTGTGTGTATGTGTGTGTGTGTGTGTGTGTGTGTGTGTGTGTGTGTGTGTGTGCAGTTGTGAAACTACTCGTGTTATTCCTTTCTGTGGACATTCACTTGCAGTTAATTGCATGGTGCTTTGGACATTCCTAGAAAAGTATGGTAACTTTAGTTACCATTCTGAAAAGCTGGAAAAGACTTATCACAGTCTGAGCATTTGTATGTACTGTACGTATCTTGTTATCTAATCATTATGAAGCCTTGGCTCTTTGCAAAGATAATGAGGATATTATATATTATTGTAGTTTTATGACTTATCCCAATAATACATCATTAGTTTTATCACTCATATTATCATATTCCGCCTTTTATATTTACTATAATTTACTATCACATAACTGTTTTTGTTCTTATTCTACCATATTATTAACTGCTTTAATTACTTTCCTCTACAATTTTGTATTGCACATGAACACCCCTTATTATCTCAGTCATTTGCCTTTAACTTTTAACTTCCGTGTTGATTCTTATTACTGGTATCATGGATACTTTCTCTTCATATTATTATGTTATCATCTCTTTTAATTGTCAGTTTTACTCTAGTAATTTAGTCATACTCCAGTAATCACTTCTTTCCATCTCATCTTGCGAGACATTTCGTCTACCCGGGGGAGAACTGCAGTATATATGCCTTACTTTAAAACCAGCTGTAAGATGTAGTTGTAGGCATGCACTGTATAACTGTTAAGTAATCTGTTGTAGCTAAGTCAGGTTTGTTGCAGGCTCAGCAAATTCTTCTCTCCCTCACACCAGTAACTTCTCAAACTCGATACACGCCAAGCCTGTACTACTCGAGTCAGTAAATCAAGTAACGCCAGTCTGAGTTTGCTAAATCCATCTTTTACACCTGTAACAGCATATGTAATAAAATTCGCCTAAAGAATAGGGTTCCCGCTCGGTCACTCACTCGAGCAGTCATTTGAACCCAAGCGATAGGTGGAAATTACATGGAAGTGGTGAATTTGAACATCAGTGCTTATCGTCACTTTCATGAATAGCCACTTTGCTCAGACACGTTCCATACCTTATTGTGGACACCTGTCATCAAGTTTACTATTCCTGCATTTTTCAACAGCATTCTAGTATTACACTGATACTTCGAATACATGTGAACAAGAAGAAATACAGTGGAAGTCTTAGAGGTTTCAGAAAATCAATATTCTCAATATGGAGATACTATCGAAACTCACTTCTCTTCATTCACCAGCGATTTTCTTTTCGCCATGTCTTTCATTAATCTTAGTGCTTCTCATCCTACCTTCCCTAAGGAATGCATGCAAATTCCCTAAACAAGGCATACGACTTACTCCATACACGTCAACTCAGGGCTTACGACCTACTTCATCTGAGAGGGTGTTTATTAACAACGCACCACAGAGTTTCTCGTAGGAGCAGCGTCACTCAATTTTTAAGGGCTATAAGGCTGTCTATCGTCTCTCATTCCCACCCACAAGGTTGAACCAAGAAACTAAGTAAAAGTAGTTACTATGAACAAAATTCATACTCTTCCTACTTCATTTACAATGGCGTTAACACCCAAGGAAGGCTCAAACCTGTCTCAAAAAACCGGTTTTGATGAAACTGAATGAAGGCTGACAGTGACTAAAAGAAGAAAGGGACTGAAATAAATTATCGAAAGTAGAACGTTATGCTCGTTATGGATTATTTGACTAATTAGATACCCACAGGAACTTTGACAGTAGATTGTGTCCCGCTGTTATAATTGCCAGTTTCCTGTCAAATGGGAAATTTTAAACCACACAACTCCATACCTATGGATAGCTGAGCAAAAATATTTCATCAGTGAGTGTGTAATACCATTTCCAAGACGATGGTATTTATCTGAAGCCATATTGCAATGGTCGTTTTATTGGCTATATGGCCCACCAAGAGCCTGTTTTGCAACCTTCCTGCTGGGGTCCATGGGTTAAAGTCCCACTTCCATTGCTCTCATCTCTTGATAGTTTGCATTTATGGTCTACCAAAGCATTCTCATCCATAAGTTATGAACAGCGACACACCTTTGTGATGTCATCCTGAAGCTCATTACAGTATTGTATACTTTTTCCTCTATTCTATATGAGGTCCCTCATACTGCATCACTGACCATCCCTTCTCCATGAGCCACACTCCTCCCTAGCTCCTTTAAACATATTCTCTCTTTTCTGTAATTGTTCTGGGCTAATAAAAACCTTCAAGGAAATCAAGTGTCTACATTCATCAGTGCATCACACTGACAGTCACTTTCATTTTCAGCTAGAGGGCCCCCCCATGGGGGGGAATCACACCAGCCGCGAGCTGATACATATCTAGCGCGGCTCGGAATTTGATGTTAACCTTGTCCTAGTTTCACCAATTTCGAACTCTTAGGATGTTTTCATCCCTACTACGCACCTGTAAAATTTTGTGATGATATCTTGAGCGGTTGCAAAGTTGTCGTGGTAACAGACACACAGACCCCAACCTACTTTCACCACTTTCGAACTTGTGATCGATTATTTTCCCTTCTACACACCTATAAAGTTTTATGATGCCCTCTTGAGCGGTTGCAAGGTTATTGTGCTAACAGACACACACACAGACAGGCAGACAGACAAACTGAAAACAATAGCAGCTTCTCTATCGCGGATGGAAATAATCGTTAGTTGACTCTATCTTCTGAATATTTACTTTCATATCACGCCATTATCAGCAGTCTACTATACTCTGAAGTAAATTGTATATGACATGTTTATTATAAACATGCAGCACAGCTGCATCACCTGTACACTATGGTTTGTTAAATACTTCCCTCTGTTTACTGACCCCAAAATTATAGTGCCTAATTATATGTTAGCATTTATTTGTTATCATTTACAGCTGAGCTTTGCTTATGGCCCGTTATTACGTAATTGTTGCCAGTGATTACATCATCTGTCCACTTTTATCCTGATAATAACTGCATCTGTGAAATAAGTGATGTGTTTATGTATAACGCGTGACTATGTATCATACAAGTTTTATTTAACAACAGAAGAGAGTGAACGTGAAGGCGTGAGGGTAGCCAACAAGATAGGAGGGCCAAGGGAAGCCTTTTCCATCCAACAAGTGGATGGCTTTATTAAAAAGTACTCGCTAGTTTATTGGCTTTCAGAGGTTAGTGTCCTGAGTAGTTAAGGATTACAGTAGGTGGATGAAGTGTATGACCAAAGGAATATACAGACAGATTTCTCGGTGGTAGGGAAAAAAAAGAACAGCCTTATGCAACAGCAGTAAAGGAGGAGACTCACGGAGATTTGATCGATAACTCTGCTTTCCTTTATGGAGAGAGGGGGACATCTATATAATGCCAGGTGGAACTGAAAACAGAGAGGCCTAAGAGACGCAACAGAGAAACATTAACTCAATATGCAGTTTAAGAACTCGTACTGAAAGATGGCATTCATCGCACTTAGAAAAGTAATAATGAACATATATACTGGCTACTTTGTTGAAGAAATTGAAATCTCACAATTGAAATACTACTTATGAGGGCACTGACAAACCGTAGCACGATACATAACTTGTATCCAGAAGAAAACTCCAAGTGCTCTGAAAGAAGTAATCGTGACATGCTTCTAAGCATAAATACTTACTGATATCTGACTGCAGGTAGAACCTATATAAAGAATTTGTTGATATTTAAGTTAATTAAATGTGCAGATAAATGAAGGATTAAACAGAATGAATACGCCCATTTGTGAACATCATGCACTCTGGGCACGAAGTAAAAGCCGCTAACTGTGGAACACAGCTGCTTAGAGTATAACATATCCCGAATACATTAATAAAGTGGCTCTGCTGAGTAAAATTCCAGCCTTCCTAGACACTGGCATAAAGGAAGAGCAGTGCTGTAATAGGAGGTATGCATGGTCATATGACGTATGCTCACTTTTCTTTTTCAGGATGCTGTTTGACCATAAGATCAGGGTATACACAGGTATACAGTACTGTATATAGAGACGTAGATTGTTTATTCTTTGTTCATGCAATGGATTTCATTGTAGAAAATAGCGTATTTTCGTGTTTTAAACTGCAATTCGTCTGGCATCACCGAATGGAATTTTTACTCTTCAAAGTACAATGTTTTGACATGATACAAGTATACAATCCAGATGGTTTCTGGACGCGTTCACATACACTGTGAACTGTTGCACAGTCATTCAGTAGTGTTACACCACGGTACACCACAAAGTTATTGTGCAGACAAAGTAGCGCATTCCTCTCTCCACACACCCAGTCCAGAACTCTAGATTAAACATAAGTACTTTCATTACATGGTATGATTTGCATTGTGCAAAATAAATAATCCTGCTCAGCCTAGCCACCTTTCATTTACTGATTGAGGAGGGACAGTATGTTCGCATATGGAGTATGGCCAAGAAAAGTTTGTAACCTTTGAGGAGGAAGGACCACATTATGTTGCAGGTTTCTTCTTTTTTTATTTTTACTTAACTTTTTTGGGGATCCTTTAAGTATTTTCTGACTGCGTGTTCAAGTTTCAGTTGTTCAATTTCTTTTATACATGATGAAAAGTGATTTAAAAGGAGGTGTTCTTTAGACAAACGGCATCTTGTGGTGAGCAAAGACAGTCAGACGGACGCCATCTTAGAAATTCATTTTTGAACAAAATTACCCTTATCATTGCATATTTATCCAAACCTAACCTTAATTTTCATTACGTAATCCAACCTTATTTATCCTAACCTAACCTATTTTATCCTAACCATGCTACCCTAACCAAACTTATCTTACCCTAACCTATCCCTTATATAATTATATTTTTCTTTTCTACTGATGCATCCTTTTCATACTCGCAAACGCACTTTTGTACACGTTTACAAAGTCACTGAATCAGTTCAAAAATATTTTTTTTTTTTTGGTTGAAGAGGTAGTCCCGCCTCCTTAAGGATTACCGAAAAGTTTTACCATTTCAGCACCGGGGATGAGGAAGGGTTTGATAAGACTGCTGGAATATGCCTAGGCTTTTTGCACAAAGAACTGCTTTCATTATATTTTTGCAAAGCTGGCGGAGTATAGTGGTTAGGATAATCATGTTTCATGCATAAACTGTTAAAGTCCTGAATCTAGTCATTGCCTTTGGTTCCAACACACTGGGTCCCGTGGCTACTGCTGTCAGGAATAAGACTTTGGTGGGATGATGTAGACCGTTAAGTAAACTGCAGTGCATCGATGGTGAAGGAGTAATAAGTTTAATGACCTATGTAAGCGATCAACAAGGAGGACGAGGCTTTGCACTTAGTTACATAAAAATCCTTCCACAGAAGAGAGAACATTTAGTCCAGAGCAGTGACATCGAACTCACGCTCTCACAGGTCCTTGATGAGAACCCAGTTGGATTCATCTGAAGAGTTTGGTCAAAAGTCAAAATTTTTAGATGCATTTAAAACTGCCTGATCACTAGCTGACAAACCGTAGCCGTAAGACTCAAGCAGTATTTGTCACTCAGTCTATGAGGGACATGGAGTCAACTTGACGTGAAACTTTCAGGCCTGTAATGTTAGTAATGTTACTTGTAATCTAACGAAGGAAGTCTGTGGGCCGTTTAGTATGAGATTTTCTGAGTTTAGGTATCAAAACAATAGGCTGAGATACCAAGCTAGGGGTTACCAAAGTGGAGTAACATTCTTCCTAAAAAGTAAAAAGTATTTCAACCATATTCAGTGAGACCGAGCTGGGAGGGGTAAATAAAGGTTTAGGTATTCCACAGTGACAATATCGAGTCCTTCATATGCGATGCATGTTATGTCAAATGCAAAAAACTGCTGCCCATAAGTCTGTTCTGAATACTAGAGACCTGTTCCGGTTAGAACAACAGGGTCTGAACCGATGTCTCAGAATTACTGGAAGTTTCTAGGTATTTACAGTATGTGTAGACTAGCAGGGGTACCCTGCGTTGCAAGGGATTCCCAGGGACTTCCCCTGGAGGGTGGCTGCTCGGGTTTCTATCCTGCCTATAACTTGGTCCAGATAGAGGTCTGCAATTGGGCAAAGTTAATTTTTCCTAAGCAGAAACAACACACACACACACACACACACACTGTGCTTTATATATTAGATGCCTTAGAAATAGGGACCACTGACCTTCATCTTGGTGATCCTACAGAGACTGAATTTTACAACCCATGTCTAAGTCATTTGTGACAACTGATAACTCTGTTTACAGAGGTGTACATAGTACTGGGGTCCGTCAAAGCTTCATATCTAGCCAGACGTTGGTATGACAAACTGTGGAGGGGAAAGTGGTGTTTCCATTAAGATTTTTAAATGATCCCGGGGAGTGCATATTTCCATGAAGTTTTTAGACCTCCTCAGAGATTCTCAAAGGTAATGTGTGGTGGTCTTGATGACGGACAAGCAAAAGGAGACAGTGAAAGCAGTGAGCCTTTTAATCTGCAAGATAAGACACCTTTGTTATGAAAAGTGGTCATCCCCAGCCTGATGAGCTGCCGCATTTGATATGATGTGGTCTTTCATTACTGAATATGAAGTCAGTGGTAAGAAAATGATCTGGTTGACTTCATGCTTGCAAGCACCTTGACACTGACATTTGCTGAGTTGATCATTGGGTTCGGGTAGCAGGTTTAATCCCAGACATTTGACATTGGTTACAAAATTCTGTTTTGTGAACGCCCTGGAAGCTCAAAACTGAATGGCGAGACACCCTGCTCAGAAAGGCAGGAGGTTGCAGCACTAGGCCGCTGTTGAAATATGCCAATAAGTTTCATGTAGTTATCTGAAGCCAGCCATCAATCATTTTTCAAGCTAAGTCAGACAGAAAGACAGAGCCCTTTGTCGTTATTCAGAATCGACAGACCTTGAAGAAAGTGATAAGAATATCTGTGTTTAATACCAGGTATCACTTGTAAGAAGATCTCTTCGGGATTGTGAACAACCAGAACACAAAACTGGAATGTAAGTCATTTCCATGATTCTTCAGTCCATAAATCCTCATAGAGCGACATGAATCCCTAGTGACAAAACTATTTTTCTTCATAACCCTGATGGCAGTGATTAGCTCTAACACCCTAGGCAGCACAGGGTCAATAAAGAGTCAGGCTTAAGATGAGGAGGCTGAGATTGAGGCTGTCATTCGAGCTGACTGGGTTTTAGATCACGGAGTTCTAGCTCGATGTCTGTGGAAATGCCGGTGGTGCTGATATATGTCCTGTCAAGGGGTGGAGAGTTAAGGTGTATGCTTTGAGGGAAAGACTTGCCTCTTGGAAAGGAAAGAAGGATGTGTCCTTTCTTAGAAATTACTCAAGTATAGTGGAGGATGTAGTTGCCAAAGACGTAAGTCCCTACCCAGACCTCTGTGGAGAACCATGGGTCTGGCTGCAAGTCTGAAGAGAAACTCCTTAACTCTCTGAGGCAGACAGAACACTGCTTGATCCAACGCTGCCTAGGTAACCCCCTTCGGTTTAAAGAAACCAGGAGTCATGATAAAATCAGCAGTCTTAGTGAAATCATGCACAACTATGGGCCTCAGCATTAGTATCTCATTTCTTTTGCATTGTTCATGGTCTTGCCAGACACTTCATTAATTCCTTAACCGCGGGGATGTCGGGAATGCGCCGTGTCCGTCCCACGGGGATAATCATGCTCCGACTTACTTTTTAACAATATTTTCCAAAAATCAGCTGTTAGTCCTAGAATATTACAATTATATAAGCATATGGCACATACCTTCAGCTTTCTCCTTGGAAGTTTTTTGAGCCTTCGTCGACTACCGTAGGACTTGTTGAGATTTCTGAAGTTGGGTAACGAAGTCTCCACTTTACACTTCCCGATACCCCATAATATGGTTACCACTGCCTGATATTATCAGTACAAACACTATTCTATGAATTTCAAGAAGTTTGGAATCCATATTAAAAAAAAGAAACACTGTGAAAGCAATGTAAATTACAAGCGCAAACGAGCTTTCCACCCGCGCTGATTCCCCGATGGTATTCTGAGGCGGAGCTGTCATTTATTATTTATAAACACACTCACACTTTACAAAACTAGTACTTTATTACACATATTTATTTATATAGTATTTATCCATAAGTTTCTTTCAGTACTAACTAGAAGTTTATTTTCACTCCAGGCATTCACTTTCTCGTTCAGTAAACTAGCGTAGAGAGCGAAGCTTTCAATTTCATTACTTAAAGTAATTGTACATGGTAGAGTGTAGCTTTCACTTTCGCTTTCATTACTCCAAGTATTTGTACTTATATTCTTATATTACTAATTATATTATTTACATTTCTATTTACATTTTTTAATTTATTTACATTATTTACATTTCTGTTTTATTTACGCTATGTTATGCACTGTCACTTGCAGTAACTTATAAAACTATTTTCGACTGTTCAAATATATTTACATTCATTGCTTTAACTTGCTATTTACACATTTTTTACACATTATTTACATTTCCACTTGCAATGTTTTAGAGTCACCAGAAAGATCATAGTCACTGTCCATCATTATCATTGATAAATTTGCCAGTTCAATGTTCCACAGAAGAGTCACTTAGCCCTTTACCCATTCCAACATGAGGTTTAGTAGGGGTAGAGGTCACAGGGCCCTTTGCAGTGGACTAAGAAGTGGCGGAATTGGACAGGCGCGAATACAACGTGGTTTCACGTTTAAAAACTACAGTAAACTGAATGTTGTGGCCTAGGGGCAAGGAAGGGTTGACAATGTCAGCATGGTGACAGCTGCTAATTTATATGCTATGAAATGACTGGCAGGAAATGTAGACCATACATAATAAATTAGGTAGTTCCAGGTGAATGTAAATATCACTTAGGCTTCTCCCTTCCTTTCTTATATATATTTATATTATGAGAATAGGTCATACAGCATATTTCAAGGATAATTAACAGGGAAAATTTGCAAACGAGTGCATGTGGGGTGCTGCCAGGTGATAATTAGCCCATTCCAGATGTCTGGCAGTATCAATTACCTTTTCTCTTTCCTTTTTTATAATATTTTGTATAAGAATAGGGCATAGGGCACATTTCAATGGATAAAATTAGTGGGAAAATCCGTCCAGGATTTGCATAGTGCGGTGCAGCTGGGCAGGCAGGAGGAAAGGGTAATGGAGGGGAGGTAAGCAGGGGAGTCAAGGACAGGGAAACAATGGCTAAATTGTCAACAGTGGATGGGAGTACAGATGACATTAGCAGAACTGACTATGGCTGGACACTGGTAGTACTGATAGATGATACAAGCCAACACTTGAAAGCCTGGGTGAATTCAAAATAACACAGAATCAGAAAAGTGATGTCCTGCGGTATGATCCCTTGTGTCTGAGCGTCACGAAAGTGATACCCCACGGTTAAGGGGTTAACACTGTTCATTACGTTTTTTGGACAGGTATGATTCTTACAAAGCTGCAAAATCACATATTAACCATTCTTACCTTGGCTGAAGTGGCTGTCTGATGGCCAAAGACTGATGTTCAGTTGCCCTTCCCTTTCCAGTCCAGAACAATAAGTAAACAAGAAAGAGCACTTCGAGAGTGCAACACTCGTGCTAACAGGCGTGTGTAAAGATTGAATAGTGACCTTACCCTGTGACCTTGGCCTTCAGCTGATTGCTCTCCAAATCGATTTACTTGCTTCTTGCCTACCCTTATCCCCTTAACCGCGGGGCGTCACTTTCGTGACGCTTGGGAGCAAGGGATCATACCGTGGGGCATCTCTTTTGTGATTCTGTGTTATTTTGAATTCACCCGGGCTTTCAAGTGGTGGCTTGTATCATCTATCAGTATTGCCAATGTCCAACACTAGTAAGCACTCCTCATCTCATCTGTACTCCCATCCATTGTTGACAATTTAGCTATTTCTCCCCGTTCTTGACTCCCCTCCCTACCCCCTCCATTACCCAATCCTCTCGCCTGCCCGGCCATGCTACGCTAAGTAAATCTTCCCTTGAATTTTTCACTGATTTCATCCATTGAAATAAGCCCTATGCCCTATTCTTATACCAAATAATATATACAAGAAAGAAATAAGGTAAGTGAGAGTGCCATACACCTAGAATCGGCTAATTATCACCTGCCAACACCTCACGTGCACTCGTTCGCTAATTTTTGCTGTTTATTTCCCTGTGAAATATGCTGTATAATCTATTTTCGTAATAAAAATATATATAAGAAAGGAAGGGAGAAGCCTAAGTGATATTTACATTCACCTGGAACTACCTAATTATTGCAGGCCACCACACTGTATTCTACGCTAAGTAAATCTTCCCTGGAATTTTCCACTGATTTCATCCATTGAAATAGGCCCTATGCCCTATTCTTATACCAAATAATATATACAAAAAAGAAATAAGGTAAGTGATAGTGCCATACACCTGGAATTGGCTAATTATCACCTGACAACACTTCACGTGCACTCGTTCGCTAAATTTTGCTGTTTATTTCCCCTTGAAATATGCCATATAATCTATTTTCGTAATAAACATACATATAAGGAGGGAAGGGAGAAGCCTAAGTGACATTTACATTCACCTGGAACTACCTAATTTATAATGTATTGTCTAGATTTCCTGCCAATCATTTCACTGCTATATATTAGCTGCTGTCAAGAGGCTGACGTTGGCAGTAATGCATTTCCCTATGTAGGCCACCCCGGCCCACCCATATCAGTTCCCTGTCATCTTCCAATGTGAAGGTATGTCTGTTTGCTCCTGCAAACTTCAGCCCCTTTTCACCCCCATGCAAAGGGCCCTGTGACCTTTTTCCCCTACTAAACCTCGTGTGGAAAAAGGTAAAGGCCTGACAATTGATAAAAGAGTGACTACGATCTTTCTATTGAGTAAAACAGTGCAAGTGGAATTGTAAATAATGTGTAAACAGCAAGTGAAAGTAATGAATGTAAATATAAGTGAACAGTGGAAAATAGTTTATAAGTTACTTCAAGTGACAGTGCATAACACAGTGTAAATAAAATAGAAATGTAAATAACATAAATAAAATAGAGAACGTAAATAGAAATGTAAATGAGTAGTATTATAAGAATACGAGTATATATACTAGGAGTAATGAAAGTGAAAGTTTCACTCTAGCATGTATGAATACTATGAGTTATGAGAGTGAAGGTGAAAGTGACATTCACTCTCAATGCTAGTTTACAGGACGAGAAAGTGAATGCTACGTATTTTACTGAAAGAAATTGAATCCCTACAATGACAATAAACTACTATTACTGAAGGAAACTTATGGATAAAGACTGTAGATATATATGTGTTATATAGTAAGAGAAATATAAACTGTGAGTGTTTTTATGAATAAGAGACAACACCACCGGCGAACGATCGAAAGTGGGATGGTCATACGCCCTCGTAATTTTTATTGCTTTCATAGTGTTTTTTGGGGGGAGTATGGATTCCAAACTATTTGAGAATCAAAGAATTGTTTCTAGTGATAATATCAGGCTGTGGCAATCATATTACGAGTTGTCGGGAAGTGTAAAGTGGAGACTTCGTTACCCAACTTCAGAGGTCTCCACAAGTCCTACGGTACTCGAAGAAGGCTCAACGAGCACCCAAGGAGAAAGCTGAAGGTATATGCCATAAGTATATATGATTTTAATATTCTAGGACTAATAACTGATTTTTGGCAAATATTTTTAGAGAGTCTGTCGGAGCGCGAATATGCCCGTGGGAACCGCAAGTCAAAGCAAAACAAGCCCGGGGTGTAAGGGTTAACGTTACCACAAAGTGTGGTTCAAAGTAGATCACAACTGTTTGACCTGATTTTGCCCAGTGACACTGACTTTTGATTTTTCCCAATGCCTTTGACCTTTAAAATTCCCCAAATCGAATATCTTTATCCTTGTCTTAACCTGACCCATTCCACAAAGTTTGTTCTATATCAGATAAAAACAGTTGAAGCTGATTTTGTCACGTAACCTTGGCATTTGACCTGTTGGTCTCAAAAACAAAAGGTAAACCCATCCATTAAATTTCGTTTAATTCAAATCAAAATTATTTGTTTTGTTCAGAGACACATGAGTCAAACTTTGTTTTTGTCCAGTGACCTTGGCCTTTTGTTGATACCTTCTCAGCACTCTCCTCAAGTTTGGTCTAAGTTGCATAATTTTTTAACAGTTTACTTTGCTAGGACAAACTTCAACCTAACCCTGTGACACTGATCTTGAACCTATTGTTTTAAAAACCAAAAGGTGTACTTGTTCGTTAACCCTCAGTCCGTCCACAGAGCTTAGTTAGAATCGGATAAAATTTGTTTGAGTTATTTTGTTTACACACACACACACACACACACACACACACACACACATACACCTATACTTGCACAAACCGTCTTTCGCTTTGCGAGTGCGGAATAATAACACTAAGATACTGTATAGATAGAGCAAACGAGTGCACAACTGTGAAGTCCACTGATACACGTGATTTATCTTCAGAAAAAATTATGTACAACGAAATTCCCAAACAAGAAACAAGCAAGACGAGGAAAAATGATGCAGTTATAATCCACTTGGAGAGATATGAACAATAATATCGCTCCGTATGCGCAACCAACCTCAAGAGAAGAAAATGGGAGAAAGAGTAGCAGGGCCTACAAGAAGGGAACAATCATAACTACTCATACAGACGAAGCTAGGGAGCTCAACTGAAGAGAAAATGAGATAAACGGCATGCAAACAAAGACCAATGAAAGGGAAAAATATTAGCTAAATATAGCGGCTGCACCAAAAGATATATATATATATATATATATATATATATATATATATATATATATATATATATATAGACAGACACCACAAACACGATTGGGGTGGCCACACACAAATCGCCTCCAAGTCGCCCTGTTCCCCGCCATTTCACTGTCCTGCTCCCAACTCACCCCCCTCTCCCATATACCTCTCCACCCCATCCCTCCATCTCATCCTCGGCCTCCTCTCCCTCTTCCCCCCTCCCCCTCACCCACATACACTCTCTTCGTCAGTCTTTCACCCTCCATCCTCTTCCGCATGGCCAAACTACCTCAGTGTGTTCCTCATAACGCTTCCTATCACATCCGCATCCACATTATATATATATATATATATATATATATATATATATATATATATATATATATATATATATATATTGCCAGACACCTCAATCCCGTTTGGGGTGGCCACAAACAAATCGCCTCCAAGTCGCCCTGTTCCCCGCCATTTCACTGTCCTGCTCCCAACTCACCCCCTCTCCCATATACCTCTCCACCCCATCCCTCCATCTCATCCTCGGCCTCCCCCTCCCTCTTCCCCCCTCCACCTCACTCACATACACTCTCTTCGTCAGTCTTTCACCCTCCATCCTCTCCACATGGCCAAACCACCTCAGTGTGTTCCTCATAACGCTTCCTATCACATCCACATTATATATATATATATATATATATATATATATATATATATATATATATATATATATATATATATATATATATATTCTTATTTCGATGGTCAGAGATCCAAAATGATCAAGGACTGAAGACCAAAGGCAAAAGGGATCTTTGGAAGCATAAGATTTGCGAAGTGTATGTCTCAGGTGGAAACCTGATAAAGAATAAAAAAAAAAAAAATTATCATGCATAGGCTACAGGCAGATCATTCAATTCAAGAATGTATTTATTTAGAAATAATGATGAGGCCACTAGTTTTGGGACCCTAGCCGATGTTTCCAACGTCTGCGTTATTTTCTCTACGAGAGTAATTAATTTGAGAGGTTAGCTTACTCTAGGTCCGGTGTGGAGTATTCAGCTACTCAGGCACTAAACATTACTTCTTCATCGTTCATTATAATCTGCATCCACTTACCACATTTTAGAAAGGACTTCTTTCAAGCGTATCACACACCCTTCTTTCATTTCATTGATACCAGCTAACTCGCTTAGCCATCATCTCTTACAAATAATTCACTATTATAAATACTTTTAGGGTATTCATTTGTTTTCCATTAACACAGTTAAGAATATGTAATCCCATTCTGTTTGCTTTACATGCTCCACATATCCCCTACCACTGTTAAATCGACTCTGCCTGTTGCCCACCATTCATTCTGATACCCCTCTTATCCTTACTGTATTATTATTATTATTATTATTATTATTATTATTTTTATTATTATTATTATTTTTGTTATTATTATTATTATTATTCAAAATAAATGCCTTATAACAGTCAGGAAACGTATCGCACGACAGAGGCTGAAGAGTGGCGCCTTCACGTGATGGTTCTGATATAACTGGGCTGCCTGGCTATGGAAACTCCCTCAACTCCATTTGTGTCCCTGACAGGAGGCTAGTAAGCTGCAGAAGGGCCACTTCAGGCAATAGTCAACTGCATTCACATTCAGCTGAGGCCGAGGCCACGAAAACAATACCATCCCATAATAAACTTGGCAAAGGTTTTATGACTTTTACATTTCTGATAAATGAACAATATAAGCCTTTCTTCATTCCACTGGAATAACTCCATTCATTCAGGCATTCTTGTATAATTCACACAAAATATTCATTCCTCTATTTTTGCCACATTTACCACCCCTTCGTATACGCCATCATTTGCTGCGTTTCCAGTCTTCACCCTCTTTCCTTCTTCGTAATTATCTGCCATACTCATAATTATGCTCATGCATATTACGGTGCAGTATCACGGTGCTATTACAGACCTGCTGGAGCTGTGTGTCCCTGTAGCGTGCCCGGCGACCACGCCTCTTGAGGATGATAATAATAACCAGTGCGAGGATGATGATGGTGGCGAGGGCGGCGGCCAGCACCAGCATCATGGGTGGCACCAACCCTGCCACCCAACCTCCGTCCCCGCCACCCGCACCGCCATCCTTGCCCCCACTGCTGCTCGCCTTGCCGCTGCCGCCTCCGCTGCTACTGGTGGCACGGCTGTCACCCCCAGACGGCACTCCTGAATGTATACTCGTGAAGGTGAGATGCACTGTTTATGAAGAAGTTAAGAGATCAGTGAAATATACAACAATTTATAGGTGACAAAATAAGACTGTATGAAATGTCAATTGTTCAAAGAAAGTGTCGAATAACGGCCTTTTGCTCTAATTATTCCTTTTTTTTTAAGATTCTGGAGAATAGCCAATGCAGAACTTATTAGGCTGTTATGGAAAGCCATCAACAAGGACGATGATCCCTTAGTCAGTGAATTCAAAGTCAATTATGGCACAGGTCTAAAGGAATACAAATTGATTAATGGGTAAATTTCGAGGCTAAACAGTAAGCCTACTTTCGCTATAAACAGCCCGTACCGGCGTATTGAGCCAGTTCACAGGTAAACAGTGGAAATCAGTACATCACAGTCACGGCTGCTAATACTTCAGTCTCCTAATTATTTTATAAACAGATTAATGTCAGATCAGGTTAGCATTCAACAGCAAGTCTATGCATAGGTTTTCGCAAGCATGCAGGAACATTGTTTCTGAATTCCTGAGGGCACAAAGCCTCATGCCAAATATACATCATCTGTCTAGTGAAACCTGTTTAGCAGGTTTTACACGTCTCCATTTGCAACACTCATAAAGCGTAGCTTTCCTAATCCATCAAGGAAATGAATGGCATTCAACTTGCAATGAACTCAGTGTTATTTTTGTGTTTTAGCACTGTCTCCTTCTGAAATGTTTGACCCAATGTTCATTAGATTCAACGCCTTGGCAATTTTCTTGAAATATTTGTGGTTTTTAAAAGATCTCTCTGTGCAGTGCCATACATGGTAGGAATAAGCATTCCATATGTGATTTTTACCTCTAATTTAAATGGAAATGGACTCTTTTAATATCTTCTATTTCACCATTTGCATGCTTGCACGTGAGCAATAACCACAATAAAGAGAAATCTGGCCTATTTGCTAGTTTACACGTTTCGACACTTCCATGCACGAACTTCATGCAAGGCCTTGCTCAGTGAGACTCTTAAAATTATCCTATTTATAAAAAATCGGAGTTGTCCAAGAATACGTAACATCCATCCTAGACAATTTACCTACCAACAAAGCTCCAGGCCCAGATGGAATTCCGCCAATTGTTTTGAAAAAGTGTTCCCCTGAACTTGCCTCTGTCCTAGCTAAATTATTCAGACTATGCATACGTACTTCTTTATTCCCAAATTCATGGAAAGAAGCCAATATCCACCCAGTTCCGAAGAAAGGAAGTTCGTCTGACCCCTCCAATTACAGACCAATAGCTGTCACATCTTCTCTTGGTAAGGTATTTGAAACTTTAATTAATAAGCATATTGTTAAACATCTTGAATCCAACAACTTAATTAGTGATAGACAATACGGTTTTCGCCACGAAAGATCCACCATTGACATACTCAATCTCTTAACTCATACCATCCATCAATCAATTGATCTTTTTGGAGAAACTCATGCAGTAGCTCTTGATATCTCTAAAGCTTTCGACAGAGTATGGCACTGTTCCCTGCTGTCCAAACTCCCTTGCTATGAATTAACGTCTTTTGTTCCTTTGATTTCTTCTTATCTTAGTGACAGGAAAATAAGAGTAAAAGTAGATGATGTATATTCGAATTTCCACTCAATTAACGCTGGCGTGCCGCAGGGATCAGTTCTGGCGCCAACCCTATTTCTGGTTCATATTAATGATCTCTTATCTGTCACTCACAATCCCATTCACTCATATGCAGATGACTCAACACTACACAGTTCATTCACACTCAGACATCCATTTACAAAGTCTAATATCTCTACCTCTCAACTCAGTACAGCCATCTCCATAAATCAAGATCTGTCTACAATCAGTGAATGGGGACAAAACAACCTTGTCCCTTTTAATGCTAGTAAAACTAAATATATACAGTTTACTAATAGACAGATATTGCCAGATTCGTACATTACCTTCAGTGCTACTAATATTCCCATCTCCAAAAGTATTCAAATTCTTGGTGTCTCACTTAACAGTGCCCTCAGCTGGACCTCTAATGTCAGATCACTTGCTAAACCGCCTCAAAGAAACTTGGATTATTGTACAGAGTCCGTAACTTCTTCGCCGATGAGCAGTTAGCTATAATTTATAAGAGTCATGTGCGCTCTCAGCTTGAATATTGCTCACCCTTGTGGAATGGTTGTGGAGAGGTTGCATTAAGACAAGACAAAATTCAGAATAAAGCTGTTAGAATCATTAACAACCCTGCCATTACATATAAACTACCTCCCCTGCAAGTAAGAAGGAACGTTGCCTCCCTTGCATTATTTTACAGATATTTTTTTGGCAAACGATCAGACGAAGTTGCGTCCATGGTGCCACCTCTCCATGCCTTCCCTCGTGCTACACGGGCATCTGGTAGCGCTCATGACTGGAATGTCACTCAACCATATTGCAGAACTTCTGCCTATCAGAATTCTTTCATTCCCCGAACTGCATCTCTCTGGAACTTGCTTCCCCAGAGTTGTTTTCCTCCAAATTTCAACCCACAACTGTTCAAGTCTAACTGCTACAGATATTTTATGAACAGAGGACACCAGTAATCTGGTGTATGGATTATTTTTTTTCCCCATTTGTTTTTCCTTTTTCCGTTCTGTTATTTAAAAAAAAAAAAAATTCGTCCGTCACTACCTCTCCTGAACCAGGATGGTTATTATCTCACAATGCGCTTTAACCCGCCCCGTCCCGGCCACTTTTCGACCACTGGTACCCCCCAATCCCGGGCAATTTTCGACCTTTTTTTTTTTTGCTAAAACTTTCGCTTTTGGTGAGAAACATCGAAAATTCATAGAGAAATCGCTCACCTGAGGTTTAAAATACTCATTACAGGTAGGAGAGCCTCCTTACATTACTGGGTTTTCTATCAGGCTGGCACCAAAGAAAACGAGTTCTATGGGAGGATAACTATTTCACACCACTCATAAACGGTATTTATTTATTTACTGTTACGAATTTATATGTAGTACAAAAGTATATTGGTTTTCACGCAGTAATATAGGCATTATAAGCATTGTTTCACTCACTAATACCTGACCTTTTTTTGCCACATTACCTGATCATCATTTCTAACTGTTTCTTCCTCTAATGCTATGTAAAGTTTGTCCTCCACATTGTCATTGATTGGGGAATCACTCTGGCCCTGAATTTCGTACCGTGGCATGACATGGCTATACTGGCCAGGTCACTGATAACAGGTGAATTGCTGAGAAAAGGGCCTGCAGGGGGGGGAGGAGGTCATGCTGGGTAAGGCATTGTCTCTGCCTGGCATCTTGTTGAGGAAGGTGTCCCGTGTATACGTACCAAAAATGACTCGCGAAAATTGAAAATTGTGGAAATTATGAACCTTGCAATTGCAGGACGTTGAAGTACGTCCTCGGGATTAGCTGTGACAAAACGTGAGGACGTGGAAGTACGTCCTTGGGACGGCGCGGGTTAACAGCTGAATATACTGGTCGCTTTACAACTGTCACTTACCACAGACCAAGGAATTTTCCCATTGTGTTTATGCCAGCAGATGTGTTGGCCTAAACACCAAGGATAGCTAAACTCACCTCATATCCTTCAGATAATGATAGGCATGAGTGGCGTGGTGGAGTATCTCCTTGTCCCTTTATAAGCTTCCTTGATGATGTTAGAGCATTAACCATAAGTCCACTTTTTTTTTTTTTTCTGAAGATGTTCACTACTTACTTCTGAAGAAGAGATATTTAGCTGACAGAGTTCTTGTCGCCATGGAGACGTGCAATTCTAAGAACTTCAGTTAATCTGTGAAGCATCTAAATAATGATATATGTATTGTTTATGAGATGTGTCTACTTGAACAATTCATGGAAACTACCAGACAAAAATAAAAACGGAAATTTTCTGATGGATCTCTGTACTGGGAAGGAATTTATAGCAACAACACTCTCTCCTACTTTACAGGTTACAAAAAATGATTTTGCTCAGTAGTGAAATGAACATCTGAAAGAGTATGAAGAGCTGGCATATATATTGCTGTAAGTATGGAAAAAGTCCAGAGAGTCGCAAGAACTGTTAGAACAGCTGAAGGATGATTTTCTGACCATTTTATAATCATGTTAGTGATAAAGATATTCCGACGATGGAGGACAGAAGAAATGTGGGAGCTTCGGCACTGGACAATAGTTCAGCTATTGTTCCACTGTGGTCACTTTGTTTTTGATAGGGCATGTCCGTCGCTTCTTTCCATGTGACGTATGCACGAACTCACCCAAGCCAACCACCCCTACTCATATACTTTGCCCGCCCAACCGATTCACCCACCCTACTCTCCATCTTGCCTGCCTGTCCGACGACCCATCTGCCGACCCAAGCTGCCCATCCCACCTCTCCACCCACCACACCCATCCACCTACTAGCCTTCACACCCGGCCACCAGGTACGTGCACACACACACACACACACACACACACACACACACACACACACACAATGCTCAAAACATAACACCCGGTCTCTCTTTGTATGCACGGGTGTAACAGGAATGGGTACAACAACCGCGCCAAGCAGTTGGTCTATGGGCCGAATATCTGCCTTTGCCTTGTGCCCCCAGCCCTTTCCTTTGATTAATTGTTTTCCAAATAGTATCCAAGTCATATGCCATTATTGTTGTCTTCCCATGAATCCTTCCACAAAGACTGCTCTAAAAGGTAAAAAAAAAAGTTAAACTCAATCTTGCCATGTGATACTGATCAGCAGTCGGTCAGTACCTTCGGTGATCTTTAACGCTTCCTCGAAGTTTGCTTCAAATATGATCAAAACTGCTTTATTGAAGTTTTCAAACACAGACATCAGGGTCTGACTTTGACCTAGGCCTATGACTCTAACTTTTGTTCTCGAAATCGAATCCATCCATTCTTGCCTTAACATGAATACCCTCCCTAGTGTAGCCGCTTAGGCGTGAGTCCACTGAATTCCACAACTGGTCACCAATTTATGTAATGGCTGGTATGGAATACTAAGTTTCCCAGCTGGCACTTCCCACAGCTAAGTCTCACTGCCACGGTAGGCAGCGGGAGTAGTGGTGGTAATCCTGTAGTCAGAGGTAGCGTGCAGGTGAACAGATTAAAACTGGATCAGATGTGTTTTCTCTCCTTTTATTTGCCACAGAAAGATACAGCTGCGACAAGAGAGTGTATCAGAGTAGTACATCTCCCTCTTACGAGAGCTGAGTATATTCTGCTGCTTCTGATCTGCTCCATGCTGGGAGCAGGCTTAGGTCAGCTTATTTAGAGATGCTACTTCTCTCAGAGACAACGAGAGATATACATTACCGTGCACATTATACATCTCAGTAAGGCAGTATTAATTACATTAAATACATTAACATGGATATATGTTTCCCCAAGACTTAAACATATGCACATTTCATATTCTTCTGTCGCTTTCTTTCACCTTCACTGTGTACGTCCGAAGATCGCTGGCTCTGCATGTCTGAGCGTTCATCTTATTCCCACGCCACACTTACACTTAAGTGGTATTTGGATCTTTATCTCAGGACTACAATACATTTCTCTAAATATGAATAAACACACTTATATATAATAGGCAGCAAGAGACATAACTCCAATGTGGAAATGATGTCGGCACCAGAACATAGGTACTGAATTAGACACTGAATTAGAAACTGCCGAAGTTGCCATAACCCTATGACTTTGACCTTTGACCTGTTGTTCCTAATTTAATTGGTTAACCCACAGGTCGACCCTTAACGATTTCACCAAATTTAGGTAAAATTAAATACAAACTGTCCGAGTTGTTTTGATTCACACACACACACACACACACACACACACACACACACACACACACACACACACACATGCACACGCACGCACGCACACGCACGCGTGCTGCAAGCAAAATGTAATGTTCTCCCTCTTTGTTTGAGTGGTTAAAAATAAAAAGTTTCATGAGTTGTATATAGCATTCATATATAAATGTAAACAAACATGCTGTGTGACAGTGCTTAAAATACAGGCTGTATCAGGCAAATGTAAGCAGTAAAGGAGGTCAGTGGTTCGAGTTGCCGATTACAGATTCACAGAGGTAATAAAGCTTGCTCTCATTACGTATGAGAAAGTTACTAAGCATTAATATTTCCGGAAAATCGCTCAAAAATAAGCATATATTGCAAAAACTTGCGAATCATTTGTAACAAACGTTGATAAATAAAAAAAATATATTTATTTCTCTGTCTTGCTATATAACGTCTAAAATAGCAATTTGAGAAGTGACAGCGTCGAAGCAGTACTTACAGGAGAGGAAGAAACGTGATAATTCATATGACAGTGAATCTGACGCAGAAATATAATTCCTCGGTAGTTCAGTGCAATCACGGGAGGTCGAGGAGAGGGCAGATGGCAAGGAGAATAATAAAGTACTGGATACAAAAGGAAACTTACTGCACTAATGTTTACAGATAATGCTGTGCTGCTTTGGAATGCAAAGGAATATTCATGATTTTGGAGTTATGCATAAGAAACGAAATTTTAAGGTGAACATAAGGAATCTACTCGTTTCCTAGCAATAGCCAAAAACCCGCTTTTTTCGTACTTTTCACGTTTTGAGCAGCAGAACCATTACTAAGTGCATAGAAAGCTGTACCCCCTCCACAATATGTCTACCCCCGATGTATATATGTCCCGCCCCAATGCATACATCCCCCCACTAAACTTGCTGACCTAGCACGCTTTCCCAGGACCTGAAGCCTGGGAAGACGGCGCCACTGTTCAGTTCATAGCAGGCAGCCAAGACGGGCAGACTATTTTACTGTGAGCTCATAATAAACTCCTTATCTAGCTGTTTGTACACGGAGTTTCTATCACCAAAGTATTGCAAGTTACATTTGGTAGCAGCGGTGTTTCGAACCATCAGATTCTGACCGCCTCCTCCGATTTTTACTGACACCACAAGATACACCACGTCTCGCATCTCCCAGCCTCGCCCCTCCTCAGTGCCTCTAGTGGTGTAAAACCTGGCTGTGCTTTCCGAGTGTACAACTTCTCTCACCAGTGCTCACCTCTCAAACAACCCCACCCACACGCCTTGTTCCTGACCGCAAGTGTCACTGTCGCCGACCTACGCACCTGTTGCACCTGTTCCCAGCACCTGTTCCCAGCACCTGTTCCGAACTCGTCATAACTCCTGCCCCATGGTGCCACTTATCACTGTCTGCCTACTACCGGCCCACCACCATTCTCTGCATTTGCAACTCAACAGCTCTACACCTGCCTTGAACCAACATCTGCCCTCACAACCCACCACCGGCCCCATCGCCGCCACCCCCCTGCCTTCACCCACATCTGGTCTGCATTACATGAGCCTCCTAAGAACGCCACTCCCTGCCGGTGACTCATCGCGGCGTCTCTTCTCCTCTCCGCCCAGCTGTCTCTCCACCGCCGCCCTGCCTCGCCCCGCCCCGCCCCGCCCCACCCCAGCCCAGCTACGCCCAGCTACGTCCAGCCACTCCTGCACGTCATACATCTCGACACTCCCGTCTCTACTGTGTAACTATAGTATTTCTTTCCTTTCTATTGAGATTATCCTCGATTTTCTCTACAGATTGGATATTGTAAATATTCCATCTCATTTCCATTACCCCGTTTTCATCTTCACCTACGTTATTTATACTCCATCTCATCCTTCCCCTTTTATTTAAACCATCCATCCCCGCACCTTCATTCATTTTCACACGTACTCGTGTATTCCATTCTCTCATTGTTATATACATTTCCGCCTACGTATCCATCTTCATCCTTTCATTTTCCATTGCCGCATTAAATGTCATACTTTCCACGTCAACTGCTTAACACCAGCCCTCTCGACCCGGAAACATCACCTGATCCTACCCCATCTGCCGACTCTAACACAATCACTCATTTACGAAGTGGCAAAGAGTACCACCACCCTGTACCCGAGACTCCCGTTTCACTTCCCGCAGACTCACTTACTACCCCTCCTACACTCATAAATCCAGATACCTCCTCCTCTAGTCCTGCCTCTACACTCCCTTCTTCTTCCTCTACTCCTTCCCCTGTCGTTCCCTCTCCTGCCTCCCTTCATACCCCGTCTTGCTCGCCCTTAACTGCCACTACCTTCTCTCTCTCCCACACCTCTCCTGCCGCCACTTCTGCACTTCCAGCCATGGCCAACCCTCCACAGTCTATCTATCTTGACGATGCCAATCGTCCCAAATTTACCGGCCAGGACCCAACTTGGTCTGTCTATGATTTCCTCAGAGAAGTCGAAACAGAAATCCACAATAGACAGATCACCGATGAATCGCTCAAAGTAGCCTACCTCATGGGTTGCTTACACCACGGCAAATCGGACATCGGATCCGCGATCCATGCAGGACATTTCGATAGCATTCATACCTTTGCTGATTTTCATATGGAACTCATCAGCCTTTGTTGCCAGCATTCAAATACCGCGTCTCTCATGGGATTCATTAATCTCCTAAACCAACTAGAAGAGGACTTGCGAGTTCCAGCGCAATATGCCAAGCTCCACGAAGCTGCTGCCGCCATGAAAGCAACTAGTAGTGAGATGCTCCAATTACTGGTAGGCACGAAATGGTTAGAAGACAAGAATGGCGTCCCAATGCTTTCACTTACCAATTTTGCTGACTTAATTGGTTACCTGAGATTCCTTCACTTGCTTACTCCTAAACAGCGAGAGCTAGCCTTGGAAATCGGTTTCAGTCAAGGAGATAAAATTATTCAGGTCACTAAAGCCATTCATGAAAGAACCGGTTCGAACTACACGCGTCAGGGCACCACCCAACCCTTGGCCTCCTCAGTCTGTCACACCTCCACTACCCCAGACCGATCTCGCTCCCGTCCCACCACACGCAGCAGACCTGCCACACATCGTTCTCCTACCGCAGGTCGTGATCAATCTAGCGTCCGACAGAACAGACAATCTTCGATTCTTTGCTGGCACTGTGGTCATCCTGGACGTCGAGCATCCAGTTGTGACCGTACATACAGACGTCCTCATTCCCAAACCAGACAGCGTACGCCTTCCCGCTCACGTCGTCCACTCTGCAAATACCACAAATCCAGCACGACTCACACCACTGAGGAATGTCGTTACCTCAACCGCCAACAGTCGGGGGAAGCGCTGCGCCCGTATCGGACCAATATCACGTAGAACCAGAAACCCAACTCCCCATCCGCCATGTAGGTCCCATAATATCCTCGGGTTTAGTTATTCTCGGATGCAGTCATGACATACCAACGTCATTCTTCTTGGACACAGGATCTATAGTAAATCTCATCTCTGACACTTCCTTACAAATTATTCATCGACATCACAACCACGTCAGTTTCCTAGAACCACCAGACATTTGCCTATGTGGTGTCAAAGGCTCCGAGTTTAAGGTTAAGGGAAGAGTCACCCTTGAAGTCAAACTCCACAGAGATTTGCCCCCTATCCCCATTGAATTTCATGTCACTAATGACTTGCAGTATCACGCAGATGCCCTTATTGATTTCTCCACCATGGCACAACACTCCATTGCATTATTACCTGCTTGTGGTAGTATAGACATTTCTGGATTCCCGGTTTACACTATGGAATGTCCCCGTCCTGTTCTTACGATCAAATCAGTCCTTCAATTACCTCTGTCCCTATCGCTACCAAAACGTCCAACCCAGCCCAAACCACCACTGTCATCATCTGAGAATACAGAGATCATTCCTTTCTTGACTGCGAGCAGGGACATAAATTCCTCAATGTCTACTGATACATCATCTCAGCCTTCAAACCTGGCTCTTACCTCCTCTCCCGACAACACTATCGCTGACTCAGACATGTCTCAGTTACCTACCTCACACAGTCTGAATGATCTTCTCCAACACGCAGAGACGAAACATGCAGTAACGAATACGTGCACAATTTTGTTACAGCATGAGTTCACCAAAGTCTCTGTTTGTGTTGCCGGTGTGAAAGAAGGAGTGGATGTACTAACACTACCTGAGACGTGTTGTGTGAATGGCTTGACTTATGAGTCAGCATGGTGTACTGTCTTAGAGGACAGTTTATGCTACCTGTACTTGCTCAATGTCACAAATGCTCCACTAAAACTTAAAAGTGGTGTAAAGATTGGAGACTTCCTAGTATACCCAGCAGCCGTAAAGGTGTGCCAGGATTCCTCAATTCCTACTATTCAGATTGATGATAGTACGCCAATCAGTGTATGTACTATTAACTCTACGGGATCTGTGCCGACATATTCACCCGATATGCTCTCACATCTCACTTGCACAGATTTCCCAGAAAATACGCCTCAACTCCTCGACCTTCTGACCTCGTACAGAAACGTGGTTGCCTTACCCGGTGAACCGATGGGTAGAACAGACCCTGTCAAACATACGATTGAACTACTACCAGGAACTCAGCCGATTTACATACCAGCGTATCGATTTCCTCACAGCCAGAGAAGGCAGACAGATCAAATGGTACGGAACATGTTAGACCAAGACATTATTGAACCCTCCGTCAGTCCATGGAATAGCCCACTTTTCTTAATACCAAAGAAGGACGGCAACTTTAGACCAGTAGTCGACTATCGTAAGGTCAATTCTGTCACCATTCCAGACCGTTTCCCGTTACCCGTCCTCACTGATTTGCTAGAATCCCTTGGTGAAAATAACGTAGTCTTTTCATCTTTAGACCTCCTCAGCGGGTACTGGCAGGTCGAAATGGAAGAGTCCTCTCGCCCAGTCTCAGCCTTTAGCACCCCTTCCGGACATTTTCAGTTTAAGAGACTCCCTTTTGGTCTGAGAAATGCTCCTTCCGTGTTCATGCAACTTATCCATTCAGTCTTCAGCGGTATGATGGGACACTGTCTTTTTGCTTACCTAGATGATATCATTGTTGTGAGTAAATCCATCCCTGATCATTTTACCAAACTCCAACAAGTCTTTGAACGCCTCCAGCTCGCAGGCCTGAAAATCAATCTCAGTAAATGTGACTTCCTGTGAAAGAAAATCAAATTCCTAGGCCATGTCCTAGTTGCACAAGGCATTCATACTAATGAGGATAAAACTAAGGCGATTATTAACTTTCCAGAACCTACCACTACCGAAGCTGTACGAAGTTTCCTGGGCCTCAGTGGCTATTATCGTCGATTCATACAGGGTTATGCAAAGATCGCCGCTCCTCTGACCCACTTACTCAAGCAGAATGTGCCCTTTGTTTGGACTAACGACCAGTCACAGGCCTTCCAAAAGCTAAAGACAGCTCTTGTCAACGCCCCTGTTCTAGCGTTCTCTGATTATACCACACCCTTCCTTCTCTGCACAGATGTCTCAGGCACTGGACTTGGTGCCATTTTGATGCAACTCGATGAAGCATCAAGGAAGCGCATAATAGCTATGCTACTCGCACCCTTACAACCGCTGAACGTAACTACAGTGTAACAGATCTCGAAGCGCTAGCGGTAGTCTGGTCCTTGAAACATTTCAGAGATATAGTCTATGGTTACCCAGTGCATATCCAAACAGATCACCTTCCACTATGTGATTTGTTCAAAAATCGCAACCTAACAGGTAGGCTAGCTAGATGGTCTGTCATCATCCAGGACTTTAATCCCACTTTTCAATATGTACCAGGCAAGTTGAATGTAGTCGCAGACGCACTCTCACGTCACGTAGCAGCAGCTATAACATCACTGCAGCCCGAAGTAACTGAAAACACTCCAGTAATGTCAGAAGTTGTTCGAAACTTTCAGCGCCAAGACCCCATGTGGTCCAAAGTAATTTATTTCTTAGACTCTGGCGATGTCTCGACCTTACCTACTCTGCCAGTATCACTAGATGAGTTCATGCTGGATGATGATCTCTTGTACAGGATAACACTGCTAACAGGCAAAGATATGCCCAATCGCGAAGTACGCCAACTTGTTGTCCCCACTGCCCTGATACCAAAGGTTCTTCATATTGTTCATAATACTCCTCAAGCTTCCCATCCAGGTAAAGACCGATGCTTGCACCAAGCACATCTCAAATACTATTGGCCAACCATGCGCCGTGATATCAATGCCCACTGTGACTCTTGCCTCTCCTGCCACCGCCACAAAGGATCAACCAGCTTACCAGCACCCCTCTTACAATACCCAATCCCGTCACGACCATGGGAAACTGTCTCAATCGATCTCTTAAAACTACCTCTCACAGAATCTGGCGCTGAGTACTTGTTCGTAGTGGTCGACCACTTCTCCCGCTACTGTGTCCTCAAACCCCTCTCCGACAAGACCGCCAAGAGCGTTGCACGTGCCTTTGTAGATCACGTAATTTGCCCATTCAGTACTCCTCATACCATTCTTACTGACAACGGTACGGAGTTCAACAATAGCCTTCTCGATGAGATCTGTCGCCACTTTCATATCAGTAAGTGCAATGTCGTGCCCAACCATCCGGCTTCCAATGGCCTTGTAGAACGCCACAACCGAAAAATCTTAGAGTGCCTTAGACATCTAGGCTCCCATAGTTCGTCCTGGGATGACTGGATTCTCCAAGTGGCATCCTCAATCAATAGCTCCATCAATGCATCCATTGCTGAATCTCCCTTCTTCGTCCTATTTGGTTTTGACAAGGACCTCCCATACTCTCTCTTATCCTCAAAGCCAGAACCCATCTACAACATGGATGATTATGTTAAACTCAAAGTGGCCAACTTCCAGACAATCCACCAGTATGTCCAATCCACTTTGGCTTCCTCTCAGGAGGACATGCTGCAGCGCCAACATAAATCCGCCTCTCCTATCACCATCAATGTAGGCGATCTTGTCTTTGCTCATTTCCATACGCATTCCTCTAAGGATGACAAATTTACAGGGCCCTACCGCGTCCTCACGCAACAAGGCAACAAATTTCACCTCCAGGACCTGTCCACTAAGGACACCAGATGGGTCCACGTCGATGACTTAAAGCGAGCACCCCATGGCCTCGTGTTGGAAGAGTCACTTACACAACCTCCTGCCCCCTCTTCCCCTCCACACATCCCTCAGTCTACTTTGTCTCCACCTATCCCTCAGTCTCCTTCCTCTCCACCTCCACCTACTCATTCATTAACCAATCAATATCGGTCCAAACTGCGCTCTGCCCATCAACCTCTTCACGACCTCCCCCATTAACTCTACCCTGATTTTCTAGGTACGATGTTAGCGATCTCCCTGCTGGCAGTGCTGACCCTCCTGGGGTCTGGGTCAGGTCAGGACGATGGTGGAGTACGTCCTCGGGCCTTGGTCGGCTCGGAGGCGAGGTAATGCTTCTCAAAGAAATAGCCTCCTTGCACTACGATCTTGCGCCCCTGGCCAATGTAGCCATTGCCCTACCTGCCTACGTGCACCAGCTCCACGGAATCAGGACCCATCTCACGGCCATCATGGGGACGCACAACCCGAATGAGTATCTCTATAACCTTTTCCTACCACTCTCCTGGCAATTGCAATACATAAGTACCAGATTCACTGAACTCAATGACACATTTTCCATTCAGGCACCCGTTGGTCGTTCTCGTGTGAAACGAGGTCTCTTCGACTTCGGCGGTGAGATTTTGAGTGGTTTGTTTGGCGTTGCTACAGCCCGTGACGTTTCTGGCTTCAAATCTGCTCTCACTCATTTAGCTTTAGCTCTAGAATCCCAACGCCGAGTCATTAAAATCCAACACACTATGTTACAGAAGCTCACGACCCACCTCAATGAAGTCACGTCCACTCTAAACAATTTCACCGATATCTTACAACGCCACCTTTCAGATCTCAACGTTATCTCTCAGTTCTTCTACCTCAAACTCAACATGGATAATATCCAACTGGCCATTGACTCTCTCCTGTCTCAAGTCTCTAACTTCGTTCGTATTCTGGTCGATGCTATCAATGGACGTGTCACTGCCGACTTAGTACCTGTCTCAGCTCTCCGTTCTGTCCTGGAATGGGCTCACTCCACCTTCGGTCTCTCCCCAGTCCTCCCCTACTCCTCCCTTGAATATTATTATCCTGTTCTCGAAGCCACTCTTCTCACCACATACGTCGTCGTCCATATTCCTCTCCATTCTGCCATAACCTTTAACCTTTTCCACATCATTCCCTTCCCTTTCTGCCTCAACAACTCCTTGTTACAAGTATCTGTTCCCTTCAGAATATTTCCTCCTCTCCCATGATCATCTTTCAGTTGCTTTCCTTTCTTCCACAGACCTCCAGAAATGTTCCTCCCTTACTCCAACCTCTTGTCTCTGTGCTGCCCACCTTTTCGCTATCTTCCCTAGCAGCGCTACACCCTGTGAGTCTGCTTTAGTTCGCAACCATTCCATCTACTCGGCCTGTTCTTTTGTCCCAGCTCCTGACCTCCCGGTCCACCATGCTCACCTCAACCATGTCCAGTACTTCTTCTTTGCTGTTCCCATCTCTGTCACAATCATGTGTCCTGGTTCTTCGGTTCGATCCGTCCCCGCTAGTGGTCTCTACAAAGCACCTGACTATTGTACCGTCAAATCAGAGTCCGTCATCACTTACGCCACTCGCTATCACCAAGCTGTCCGTAAACACTCCTATGACATCTTTCAACCAATCGACATGCCTTCAACCCTACCATCTGCCAACATTACCATCACTTCCCCTAACTTGCGCATGCTAACCTTCCTCAATGACAGTGATTTCATTATGGATCAATTTTCTCTGGCCTTCAGCCGTTCATGGGTTCATCCAACAGTTGTGTTTCCCCCTGTGGTTATCGCTTTCATAGGTTTTCTACTCATCATATGTGCAGTGCATTGTTGTGTCAGACAAATGGAACGTCGACTCCAGAAAATCAGAGTCACTACAGGCATAGTATGCCCTACACACGACGTAGAAACTCCCTGTACTTAGTGCCCTCACATTCAGTGACTACCAATGCCATCTGACAATTAACCAAACTGTGAACAGAACTCTGCCTACTAGAAAATGATGGTATTTCTTTAATGCATTACTGAGTGACAGTGTATCCTACAGAAAATACAAAAAAAAAAAAAATGAACGAAGAACAATAGCTCTCTCATATCTACTCCTTGTTTATCATGTATCAAACTATTATTGTGTAATTCCCATTATGTCTATGTATTCCCTCCCCTCAACATGGCCATGTCTCCCCTACTGCCCCTGTATCATACTTATCCCTTGTACAAACCTCCCCGGTCCTGCTTTACTACTATAATCAAACACCATTTAACTCCTGGTGTCAGGGGACACCATCTCAGCTACCCAGGGGAGTAGTGTACCCCCTCCACAATATGTCTACCCCCGATGTATATATGTCCCCCCTCAATGCATACATGCCCCCACTAAACTTGCTGACCTAGCACGCTTTCCCAGGACCTGAAGCCTGGGAAGACGGCGCCACTGTTCAGTTCATAGGAGGCAGCCAAGACGGGCAGACTATTTTACTGTGAGCTCGTAATAAACTCCTTATCTGGCTGTTTGTACACGGAGTTTCTATCACCAAAGTATTGCAAGTTACAAAGCTCTGACTTCTTTAGGCATAATCTTGAGGTCATTCTCTATCGGAGGTGTGCCATCCACTTTTCCCCATTCTCCTCTAGTTTTCCAGTGGCAACCTTGCGAAGATTGGCCTCAGCATCCCTAGCAACCAGTATCGGTTTTCAAAAATGCCCTATTACTTCTCCAGTGGTTTGATAGAACTGAACGAATGTTTGCCTGCTTATAGATATTGACTAGTACCGCAACTTACTATGTGCTACATTGGCCAGGTCAGGGGTCAGAGGTTATCAAATGCAAAAATGATGAAAATAGCTAAAATCACAATTATACTTGCACGAAATGCCAAGGCTTCGGATATGATGAAGCAAGGGCCATGATTCGTGGTTGGATTGTTGCAGTGAAGTACCTCAATACAAAAATGACATTTAGTATCGAAACTCAATTCCAGTCGTTGGCAGCTCCACCTAGAAGTTGTACCTCTGGTGGGCCATTCTGCGCATTTGAAGTTCCTTAACTCCACAGTTGGTGGATGGAATCAAATGAAAGTTTGCATGCTTATAGACGTTAATGAGTACAATAAGTGTACTTCGTACATGTATGACTTACGTCTACCAGGTCAGGGGTCAAAGGCCATTTAGTGCAAAAAATATGAAATGCAGTAAAATTATGACCTTGCTCACGTGAAATGTTATGGCTCTGAAGATTATTAAGCCACGGCTGTGATTCTCATTAGGAATGTTGCACTGGAGTATCTCCAGATAGGAATGGCTTTTAGTGTCGAAACTCACTTCCAGCTGCTGACAAAGCTTGATCCACTTATAGCAGACCATTGTTGCTAACTGTCTTGTCTTGTTTAAGTGTGACAGGCACTTCTTCGCTTGAGAATTTACTGATTCTAAACAAACCTGGACGCACTGGACAGGCTATGACCTAGTTGTGTCCGCAAGGTTTTGGTTGCTAGGCACCTACCCATCATGTAGCAACAGCCAAACAGCTGCTTTTTCATACTTTTCACGTTTTGAGCTGTAGAAGCAATACCAATGGGTGTAGAAAGCTCTTATTTCTTTAGACGTAATCTTGAGGTCATTCCCTATCGGTAGTATTCCATTCATTTTTCCCCTTTCTCCTCAAGTTTTCGAGTGGCAACGCTCCAAAGATTTGCATCAGCATCCTTTGCAGTCCTGTTTAATTGTGGCAGGCACTTCTACCCTTCAGAATTAATCGATTCCGAACAAACCTAGAAACAATGACCAGCAATCGAAATAGTTGTTTCCTCAAGGTTTTCGTTGCTAGGCAACAAGTAGTTGCCTAGCAACGGCCTGCTTAGCTCCTCCTAGGCCATGGGTCCAGAAACTGCCTGGACCCAGTGGTCAGCCCCAGCACTGTTTTTTCAAATTTCGAAAATCGATTTCTTTTTTCTTGCCAAATTGAAGAGAAACGTCTGGTGAACCTGGCAATGCAATTTTTAGTTTTCCAAACCCATCTTGTGCTCCACAGTGAAGCGCAAAAAACAAAAAAAAAAAATCGCAAAATGTCTGCATACATATGGTGAAAACTAAAGAGAATAGTGAACAAAATCATATTAAGAAATATTCATATTTTCAGCCCCCCAGAGATGTCAATATTGCTGAAAATGTTTGAAATGACTAGATATGTGTATTACGAAAAAAAAAGTAAATGCATAAAATGGGAGGTTCAGTAAAAAAAAAAAAAAGTATCATGAATTATTCACAGTTTTTTATGTTTGTTGGTTCATGCAAGTATCGAGTTATTTCTGTTCTCTTGGTGGTTTAGTCTGTGTCCAAAGAGAGGCGAGATATGGTATTTTTAGACTTTAACCAGATAAGGGTCCTCTTTTGTGTACGGGCAGAAACGCAACGGCCCACCTATAGAGCTAGCCATCCTCACCTACCGGCTTTTTATGACAACTTGTTAATTTCATACTGAACCTAGAGTATTTTATATGATAAGTCTACTGGATTTTAGCAGAATTATTGGTTCCAGCAAAAATGTTCGAAACAAGCACATTCGTTGCCTACATAACCAGTTTCGTATTATGAAACCGTCAAGGGAGGAAGGAGGGAGTAAAAGACACGGATGTGGTGGTAAGGTGGATGTGGCAGTGGTAAGTAAAGGAATGGGTGAGACTGACTGGAATGTTGGTTAGCGATGAGACTGAAGCAGCGAAGTTTACTCTGTGCAAATGGGTGTCTTAGGATTCGTTGTTTCAGTGCAGTACATGTTAATTTCAAAATATCTGTCATGAATGAAAGTTTGTGCGTGAAAGAAATGGGCGGGATGCGCTGGAGTAGTGGTGGTGGCGAGGAAAGGACCATGAGACTAGAAGCTGTAAAAATGAATGGCATTGAAGGTATATTAAAAATGTTTCTCCAATAAGAGCATGAATAATAATAGGTGTTTCTTTCATATGCCTGTAGTCTTGCAACGCAGACAAAAAAGGCTTCGTCATACTGACAAAGATTAATGGAAAACAACTCTAATATCTTAATTTATAAAGGATTCCCTTAATCTGAATAAAAGCGTCTGAAGGCAGCGTGAATAAAAAAAATACGCTGAAAAAGTCATACTGAAAACAGTAATGGAAGCAAAGGTTACAATTATTTTTTGTTGTTTGTCTACAAGCCAAATAAAGAATGCAGCAACTTTATTGATCTTTCAGTGTAATACAGTCTTCCAGAATAAATGTATGTGTATTGTATGACGCCAGACATTTAAACCCAAAGTTCACTGATGCAACAGCGACAGAAAAATCTACAAGCACCCTCATCACCACACATGTCTAACCATACTGGATAGTCCCCCATCGACACCCTCCCTCATGTACTGTACTTTTTCATCTGTACTTCCATTATCCTCCTAGTCGTCCTTCTCTCATTTTATCACAGCAAATTTCTTTCGTTAACTCTCTCATGATAAGGATAACTTTAGTACTTTATTTCACGTAATGCTTGGTGGAGATATTCGTCATTATGCAGTTTAACTGGCAAAGCTTCTTGGCAGAATTATCTATACTATTGCTCTACATTTCAAAATACTTTGTAACTCGTTCCAACTTTCACTGACATTCTCTTGTTCCAGCTCAGCATTCATAATCGAGGGAGGGCAGTTTTAGGCCAAGTTAAAATTGCTAAAATATATTGCATGACTATACAAGTAACCGCCCCTACTTTACCCTTGAGCTCGGAGACATCATTTGTTCTTTTTTTTTTTTTTTTGTGACCTCAGAATAAGTTTTTTCAACTTACGTTAGATTTTTTCTGAGTGAGGAGGTTCGTGACGACTATGTTTTCTCTGTCCAGGCCGAATCTTCTTGGCTCTTAAGCTAAATAACATCGTCTGGAGATAGTAATAATATACTCGTATCACAAAAACGTCATAGTCTTGAAAGGGTAAAACACACACACACACACACACACACACACACACACACACACACACACACACACACACACACACACACACACACCACTGTAATTTGTTGAAATGGAAAGGATTTAATCTATTTACTGAGTTCACCTCAATCAAATGGCGTTTTTCTTGTGTCTCTCGTGGTACTAATGCTTTACTTTGGATTAATTAATCATTTGGTTTATCTGTCAGAGTCACGCGAGCTTGATGTCATTCACAAACAAATTTATGCTTATGCCAATGAAAGGATGACGGGTTGTGCGGATAACTTAAGCCCCGTGAAAACTAATACCATTTTTTTTTAAATGTTATATCCAAGTGTTTTATTCACCTTAGAAAATACTTTTCAGATTAAATGGTCTACGTACAGCCCTCGTTGTCCTCATTAGTGTTTGGTCGCATTTCTGTCCGAACGAAGATTATGTAGTAGTAGCAAGAATTTAACTGCAAAAGACTTAACCATTTTGAGAGAATTAAGAACTGGGAACTCGAGAGTGAAAGATTCTAAACAAAGTGAGGTACACCGAGAGCTGCCAACAAAATGCAAAACGAACCGAGAATCCTGCTTGCAAGATCTTTAAAAAACACAGGTTAATAATCAAGGAGGAATGGAATTAGTGAAGCGTCTTGTTAGCAGCATTCCTGACTCGGTGTTTTATTGCCGGCGTGACCTCCGAGCCGGTGAGGTGAAGGAACACACTTGCAGGATGGCAGAGGAAGTAAGAGTAGAGTGGAAGAAATGGTGGCCATGGATGAAACAGACGATGACTGAGATTAACTTATGGAAGAGCTGAACTGAGGTTAGTGTGGACAGTAAAACACAGTCACTTATAAAATGGACCGTGTAAAAGAAAATCAGTTAATATAAGAGCGTAGGTGGTTGTTCAGGTCTGAAGGCTCTCTTTCGAGGAAAAAAGTAGAAACAGTAACTTATGAACCCGAAAAAGAAGTACCACACTTAATACTGACAACGACATGTTGAACTAGGCAAGTCAAAAGACAATACGTCAGCGTGAAAAAAGCTAAACAGGATTATTATCCTCCACCACAAATTGTTGGTGCTGCTTCTGCTGCTGCTATTGTTGTTGCTGCTGCTGCTGCTGATGATGATAATGATGATGATGATGGTGACTGATTAGAATGGTACTGAATGTGTCCATGAATATCGTTTCCCTACACTGATTTACAGGTAGTTACTGGCTATAAAGCAACAAACTTGCCTTCCAGATGCAGTGGAATAAAGTGAGTTTATAAAAAAAGGTCATACTGCTTCTTTCGATGGATCTGTTACGTTTGTTATCATTACAGTAGTCACGAGTACTTGTAATATATTTCGTCTCATTATGAAGTGTGTCCCATTTCATCATCTATCTATCTATCTATTGCCAGACGCCTCATTCCCGTTTGGGGTGGCCACAAACAAAGCGCCTCCACGTCGCCCTGTCCCCCGCCATTTCACTGCCCTGCTCCCAACTCGCACCCCCCTCTCTCATATACCTCTCTTCCCCATCCCTCCATCTCATCCTCGGCCTCCCTCCCTCTTCCCCCCTCCACCTCACTCACATACACTCTCTTCGTCAGTCTTTCACCCTCCATCCTCTCCACATGGCCAAACCACCTCAGTGTGTTCCTCATAACGCTTCCTATTACATCCACATCCACACCACAACGCTCCTTTATATCCTCATTCGTCAGCCTGTCTCTCCATGTGACTTCACAGGCTCCTCTTAAATAACTCATTTCCACTGCTGTCACTCTTGACTTGTGTCCTTCCAACAACGTCCAAGTTTCACTTCCATACGTTAGAGTTGGTATCACAATACTGTCATGTAGTAACTTTTTCACTTCCATGCTCACTTCTCTGTTTCTTATCACTTCTTTCAAAGAACCAGCAACCTTTCTTCCCTGCTGTACCCTTTCAAGCACTTCACCCTCCAAACCTCCATCCTTATTCATCACACTACCCAAGTACTTAAACGTACTCACATTTTCCAATTCCTCACCATCCAACCTCGCTGTACATTCACTGACTCTTCCCTACATTCACCTTTAGATTCCGTTTCTTATACACTCTCCCAAACTCATCCACCAAGCATTGCAGCTCCCCTTCGTCTTCACTCAACAACACAGTATCATCTGTAAACAACAGTACAGGGAGTTTCCAAACACTATCCTCTCTCACCAGGGCCACTCCAACATCCACTACCCTACCTTGTACCTCTTTTATTACCCCATCCATATACAGATTGAACAACCATAGAGACATGACACATCCCTGTTTCAACCCAACCTTCAAAGAGAAAAATTCACTTAGTTCACCATCCACACACACCGCAGCCTTAGCACCATCACACATACTCTTCACAGCATTCAACAACTTCCCATCAACTCCATATATTATTCTTAATACTTTCCACAATCCTTGTCTATCCACCCTGTCATATGCTTTCTCCAAATCCATGAAAGCCACATACAACTTTTTTCCCTTCTCTAGAAACTTTTCCACTAAAGATCTAAGAATGAATATCTGAGCTACACAACCTCTTCCCTTCCTACTGCCATTTCATCATGCTTAGTTGTAAACAGACAATAGAAATATGGATTTTGTTTACTGTAGTTGGTCTTTATGTTGTACTGTAGGTCGCAGACACTTTGTATAAAATATATATGAACAGTAACAACCAATCCATTATTACCCCTTCCAAACCTTATGTTGATGTTGTTTTTGATGACATTGTTGTTCGTGTTCCTGCTGGGAAACATTTATATAAATCTTCAGTGCACTCGAACCATTAAACCGTAGAGCGCCCATTTACACAGGGTAATATATCTCATGTCCTTCACCCATCTCCACAACTCTAGCTCATTCCACCAATTTCCTTGTCACCCACGTCTGATTCATTACATGCCTGTCCTCCTCCCCTCCCTTCCCCAACACCCCGTCCCCCCGACATTTCCATTAATGGAAGATCTTCTCAACATGTCCTAATATACTCAAACCACTAATCCTACAACACCATTTTCTATATGACATAATTGCCTGTTTCAGACTCACCGCCCACCAGATTTTCAACCCACTCACCCATTCCTTTGCTCACCATGCCCATTTCATAAATCCCCATTGACTGTGGACGAACACCATTGTTAGGTCTCCGTATCAGAGTGTAGAAAGCTATTGTATTTCCCCATTTGTTTTTTCTTTCGTTCAAACGCGTTTTCAGCGTGGAGTTAGTTATTATTTCTTCTCTAGTTAGCTTCAAACACTAGGCAGTTATGCCTCAGGGCAATAGTCCTGGGTACCTTGTTCATTTATTTAATGCAGGTCTTTTAATTGGATTTATGGGATCAAACGTCAGTCATAAAATAACGCAAACTTTGAGATGCTATGTTTTTACTTGTTCATTAATTCTTACATCAACTTGCATAGTAGCATGTCAGTGTACTGTAGCTGTGTGGGAACCATCTCGCATTCTCTTGAGAATGTTGGCAATCTTGTAGTATCATTTTGCTCACCAGACAACACAGGAGAGCTACTTGGTGATAAATGGGTTATTGATAACTGTATCTAACACTATACTTCCAAAAGCATGTCTTAAAATAGTTTGGATATAGCAAGAATAAACTCTAGAAGACTTGCTCAGACTGAAGCTTTTATGGCTTTGATATTCAGATATTCCTTGTGAACGTAAAACATTCACTAGAAAACAGTTTACATACGAGAATTTCCTTAGGGCACTTACAAGATGCGCTGCCTAACGGAATCCCAGTTCAATATCCTCGAAATTCCCCTTCTACTCCACGAGTAGGAGGAGTCATTACCCACTTGGGAATTTCCAGCAAACTGTAATCTCAGTTTTACATAACCGGATTACTTCACTTTACTGAAAATACGCAGTGTGTATATTGTTCAAAGTCTTTTTTTTTTTTTTTTTTTTTTGTTAGAGGGAGAGAGAGACCCGCTAATGATAGTTCCCGACTGAAAAATAAAATGCTTAACGATGCCGCCAGTACTCTAGGTAGTTAAAATTGGTCTCTGGCACCTATTCATTGACAGCTCATTTCTGCGTATGTTACGGGCGGGGACGAAAGTTTGTCTGCTGTCACTCATCCTAATTCTCACTTTCTTCTTCCTTCCATTCCTCAGCTGAATCAGGCTTAGGACCCATCTCTGCCCATAGGCTATATGATTCCTTTTCATATGTAAACCTTGAGGGAAAAAACTGATGGACAAGCTCCAGTTGTGAAGTAACTATCAAAATGGTAAACGAACTCGTGTTCTTTAATATGTATTATTAGTCTCTTGCATGTTGTTTAAATAGTTTTGCCAACAAACTGCCAAGAAAGGGGTAAACGAAAACTTACAGCCTGTTCCCAAGGCCCAGTAGTCCTCCTACATTCCATACACCTCTACCTGTCACCACTTCGGCGCAAACACCCACCGTCCATAATGAATACATGCTAGGGCTGTCCCATACAGGAATGGTGTATTGACATTAGCGAGGGTATTTTTAGGACATGTCGGCGGGTCTTCTGGTAGATCAGTAGTCTGCTTTAATGAAATTCAAATCTTTAAACTGTTCTCTGCCCCAGCGGGGATTTGAACCTGCGTCCAGTAGGACTGCAGGCCATCTCTCTACCGATTAAGTCACCGCCTCCCTGTATCTGTAAATTCATTTTATGCATCTTTCTATCGATCTGTATCTATCTATCTATCTGTCTATCTATCTATATCTATCTATCTATCTATCTATCTATCTATCTCTCTATATATATATATATATATATATATATATATATATATATATATATATATATATTTGTTCACTCGTAGAAATTGCTTCGCCGCTTCGAGCATTCACCTTATACTCATTCACTTTACAAAATCCCATCTCACGCCACACATTTTAACCATCCTCCTGTGATCCTCCCACACCATTCTTTTACTCTCTTGCTAATACTCGTACTGTCCCTCACCACACACCATCCTGTCTGCCCCTCACCACACAACACCCACTCCCTCGCCATACACCACCCTGTTCCTCACCACATACCACCTACTGCAGTCCCTCACCGTACACCACCCTGCTCCTTACCATACACCACATTGTGATTAACAACACACGACCTTACCACATACCACCCTGTTGCTCACCACAAATAATTCTGTACCTCACAACACATCTCATTGCATCGAACCCTATACTGTCCCTCACAACACGCTTGTTTCCCCCACAAACCTAACACTGCCCCTCCACACACGTAATATCTCTACCACAAGCCCTACACCTTCGTCCTACACTTTCTCGCTATCACATACTTTACACTGCCTTTGTACACTGTGCTCTTACACTCTCCCTCACCCCTCACCATCCAGTTACCACAAACCCTAATCTTTATACACAGTCCCCCACCGCACACCATCCCGCTTCCTCCTTCATCTTCGGAATTCTTCTGAGGGGTCATAAAGCGGGGTAGTGCTATCCATCACACCTCCTCCGTCATAACACTATATATAAAACTGGCGTCGGGGGTTATCACTTCTCCCTTTTGTGCTCAGCTCCTTCCTCTTCTTTTCTCGATGTTTCCTCCGGCCACTTTTTGCTTCTCTTTGTGTCGCGGATCCACCGCCTTCTCTGTTTATACCCCTATTCCGTCCATCTTACACCTGCCACAGTCTCTCTCCCTCCTTCCTTCATTCCTGATGCTATTACACGTTGCCTCTCTTATTGTTTTCCTGGTCGTTCATCCCCACCCCTGTTCCTCCATTCTGTCGCGTCCTCCTTCATATATTCCATCTCTCTGTCCTACATTTCTCCGTTGTGTCGCATATTATTTTCTATATCACCTCACTTTTGCCACAACCTCCTTCATATATTCCTTCATTTCTTCACTTTGTCACATCATTTCACATATTCCTTCGTACTGCCACATCCTCCTTTGTATTCCTACTTTTATCAATTCATCCTTCATTTATTCCTGCGCCCATGCCTTCATCCCGTATTTCTGTCGCGTCCTTCTGTACATATTCCTCTTTCCTACTCATTTCCACTGTCACAATCTCCATTATCTATCCCTTCAAGTCTCGCCTTCTTTCATGTTCTGTCCCATTTCTTTCTTAATTCTTTCCAATCCTTCAAGGTTTTGTCGCATTCTTATTCGTTATGTTCCTCCTTTCTCTCCTATATCCCTTCATTCCCTCACATTCTCCAGCCACGCACCCCCAGAGTCTCTCCTGCCACGCCACTGAATTATGGGATATGCCACGCTAACGACGATAGCACAGATAACGTGTAAAGGTGTTGACAGAGGTAAGATATATGTGATGAATGCTTAACACGAGGAGTGGCTGATTGTGTGAACTATGTGTTGTAGTATATGTGATATACTGATGGGACTTACGGTCTCTCTCTCTCTCTCTCTCTCTCTCTCTCTCTCTCTCTCTCTCTCTCTCAACTGATATCTGTAATGTCAAGTAGGGTGTGTTAAGGGCCTGAATGACATGAATTCAGTTATTATTAAGTGAGAGAATGTTTCATCAAATACTGTGTGCGGCTGAGCCAAGGACAGAGAACAAATGAATCAATAAAACTGTTAATGGTGTGCGAAAATTCAGACAATAAGAAAACCAGCCTGGAACACGACGGTTTAAGGAAAGGAGAGGCTGGTGGGGTTGGGCGAGTATCTTGGTCTGGGAAGAGAATGAGGGCTTTCTCTCCATTTTATATTTTTTCTGCATTCGACTTTGACACGGATTTGAGGATCTGTTCCCTTAGGCCAAGCAATACTACTCCGTTCCATACACCTTCACATGTCACCAATTTGGCACTAACATACGACGCCCATAATATGTACCGTATAAGGCAGGGCGGCCCCATTAATGATTATAACCTTTTTACTCCAACTTAGCCAAAAACTGCCATTGCTTCAACTTCAATGCAAAGTTGTAACAATATCATAACGCTAGATTTCTGCACCAGTTACGACAAGGTGCTATGGAAAGGATACAGAGTCACAGTATGGTCTTATCGACCACTGAGATACGTGAAATAGGCTGCAAAAAGAGGATAATCTGGCCCAAGAAAGGGTCTGATGTAATGGTATCAGTGGAGTATATGACACTTTGGTGGGTCTTGTAGAATATGAGTAAACTGTATCTGGAATTTAAAAAAAAAAAAAAAATCAACCTGTTCCCTGTCTCAGTCTGGGATCGATTTCGCTTCCGTTAAGACAGCACACCACTTCTTTAGCTACATGACCACCACCTCCTCTTGGCAGGGAATAAGGGTTTGGTAGGGGGTAAGGGCTTGGTAGGGGATAGGGGCTTGGTAGGGGGTGAGGGTTTGGTATGGGGTGAGGCATAGAAACTGAACATGGGGTGAGGGCTATGGAGGCAACTGCAAGCCAAGAGAAGAGTGCGAGAGGAATTATGGAAAAGTGGAGTAACTGAGCTTCAGTCTGGAACGCTCGCTAAAGTAATAAATGGGAGACCAATGAGATGCGAACAATGTGATCAGTTCTACATCAAAAGACAAGTAGGGGTGGACGTAGAGAGATGGAAGGGGATAAATTACAAAAAGAAAATGCAGGTCCGTAGGGTAGTTGGAGTGTGTTGACGTCAAGAGCATACAGTATATAATGTTAAAAACCTGCACGGATAACATGGTGGCGAGCTAATACTCTTAGCTGATTTTTTCCATAACAAGCTCTCAGAGAATTATGGGGGCAGTTATTTGGTAATGAAGACTTTCGGTTCGTTACGGTGTGCACACTGTGGCGAGATATAGTGGTATAGTGGTTGTGCTCATAATAACATCCACTATATATTATCCTAAAATTGTCGCAGTCTACCTCCATTTGTACCAAAAGATTAACAGTAAAATAAGGTGATAGTAAAGGAGAGCTATGGAAAAGTTGTTGCTGTTGTTGTTGTTTAACCTCGGTCAGTTTGGCAGACCAAACCCATCGACCTTAAGTAAGCAACTGCTTCTGTAGGGTCATACTACAGGTACAGCATAGAACATGCACCGTGTAGGGATTTAGTGCCCTCTTGCTTTAGACAGCGCTTCACCAGAGTCGGACCAGGGTCCTTCCCACGGCGAGAAGCAGGGAAATAAAGAGGGTTTGGCTGCCGGGTGGATGCTGGAGCAATGCCATCCAGAGTGCACAGCGCCACCAGGGTAGGCTCCTCGCTAGTCCCCGGAAAGGATGTAAAGCCGTATTATTGTCTTCTGCCACTGACCTTTGGGAAATAAGCTGCAAGATTAGGGTATATATCTGCACTATAGTTAGAAGAATATCTGTGCCGTGGTACAGGAACTATACTCTGCAGCTGAAGTTATATGACTGATAAGATATTTGTTTCATTATTCTACAGTATTACTCTAACCAATTATTCGCTTTACTCATTTATAAGAAGAATACCACCATGTCAAGGAAACTAGCTCACAAAGAAAACACAGTGATGATAATGATGGTGATCATTAAGGGTGTTTGAAATGATAGTAAGAGAGTCAAGTGCACTCACCAATGACAGTTTGTGCGTTGTCTTTGAGAGTGAAGGCACTAAGGAAAACGGGGGCAGCGACCCCCTCCCGGTCAGCCCCCCTCACCACAAGGCTGAACTCCTGCCCTGCCTGCAGCCCCTCCACCCTGCACACACAGGAAATAGAACAATCAACACGAGAGGCGGGAGAAAACACAAAGGAAATGATAGTTTGCTTGATCGAACAGAGAGAGCTCTGAAAGATTAATAGTCAACATAACAGGAAGGGGAGAACATAAAAAGCACAACCGTCAGCATGATAGGAAGGGGAGGACATGAAAAACATAACAGCAGTCACAAAAGGAAATACAAAGCACATTAACCGTCAACATAACAGTAAAGTGAAAGCACCGAATTATGTCAGGATAATTCTAGTGTTTTACATCAGCTCATAACATACGATTTCATCAGCTGAGACTGTCATAAGAGCCACCCGCCCATCCCATTCATTATACCCATCCTGCCTGTCCACCTAGCCAGTTACACACCCTGCCCACCCACCGTTCCTATCCTCATGTATGTCCACCCATCTGCTTACTAACCCACTCAGTCAACCATCAGGCATGGACCTCCAGCAAGTTGGCTAGCGAGTATTCAACCACCTACCTCCCCCTCCCCTAACCAACCCCCCCCCCCACACACACACACCGGGGAGTTTAGGGCTCAGCTGCTTTTATTGTATAGATGGAACCACTGAAGATCCATATCTATATCTTGTTTGAGGAGGTAATACAGTGGCTGATTTTGAGTAAGAAATATTGTTTCAACGCAGGTCCAATTCTGAACTGTTATGGAGTTTCAGTTACTGATAACCGTATGGGTTAATAAAGAGGAGGACTATTATTACTCAATGGGTCATCAGTAACTATAAGTCCCTAATGGCTGATAAATAACCCACATTATTTTAACCTCTTTCACTCAATTAACTCCGTAGCGGTTGAGAAGCCCATGTTGACATAGCATTTTTCACTCAAATAGCTCCTTAACAGTTGAAGAGTAAACGATGTTGACATAGCATTTTTTAAATCAAAATTTGGCCGAGTATCAACTGAAGTTACACCATCTCCTGAGACTTGGTGTTGTACAAATTTTAGTTATGTCTGAGGATGAAGATTGGTTTACCTCGAAACGTCTCACCAGTAAATCAAGAATATGGTTTATGTACTCCGTCTTCTAATTCTGGTATTCTGTTATCGATCTGTTCATCTATCTCTCAGTCTGTCTATCTACCTATTAGTCTATGGATTTAAATCAGATTTGGAGACAGACATTAGGCAGAGGACACCGAGACTATATTAGCCCTGGATAGGTTTTCGTAAGATGGAATGACAAGATATTCATCATTACATCTTACCGGAACATTGGCGAGGCAGAGGTGATGTTGCGCACCAGTTGCTGCCCCTGCTTGTGTCCACCCCATCCTTCCTCCCACTGCGCTGGACGGGGACCACTCAGGCTACTGCTCTTGTTGCTGTTGATGCTGGCCTTATCATCACCGCTCTATGCCATCCGGAAAGAAGAATTATCATGAGAGAACCTACAGCAAATATCCTTGACGTTGTTTAACCCGAGCTGTCCGTGGACGTAGTATTCGGTGCATGCTTGTTGGTAGTTGACCAAATAATATATTCCAACTTGTTGTCCTTCTTGTAGTGAAGAGGATAATGTGATGGACGATATGCCTAACATTTCCAGATCAAAATGTTTCACTTAAGGTCAATAAAATCGTTTTTACCAGGCAAGAGTCTAAAAAAGTCTTCGTCGTACCCAACGCTTTAATACCTAAGTATGAAACAGGTGTTGTTGATCTAAATCCCAAACAAAACTGAGGTAACTGTTATAACTGAAATAATATGCATATAACTCCATACATGGGATACAGGACAAAAATACAAAGCAGTGTGTACTGTATTTAGGAACATGTGTTTACTGCCTCTACATCCTGATAAAATGTTTATCTCTTTCAGATTCCGTAGCATGTCTCACACTCAGTACATCGCCTGACGTTTTCTGAAATTAAATGCTAGAGAAATTCTGATCATAAGCAGGTTAATGGATACAGTAAAACCTTTCCAAGATCTTATGGCATATTCCCAACGAAATAATATCATCAGGTGCTAACTGGAATCAATGCTTAATTTATTCTGACCATGAGAGGATTAATAGTGAGAGTAACGACTCCGGCACTAAGACTCGTTCTCAGTTAAGAAACAAACAGGAAAAAAAGAGTATCCTCTGCCATTATGTAAAAGAAAGAATAAGAAAAAATATTTCGACCATGAGGGTGTATGTAAAGCAGTCTCCAGAAACATCAAAAGCATCCTAAAACTGGCAACGTGAAATGACTGAAGATGTGGTAGTTGAATTTGGTAGGGACGGAACTCCCCTCCCTCAGAGCCCACAGGCCGCCACATGACAGGAAGAAAGTTACGATGATGGCCATGGAAGTCATAGGAAAAGGGGGAGTGCAGGGCGGCGTGAGGGCAAGTTGTGAGCGGTGTTGGGGACGGGGAAGACGTATATTGGCGTATGTTTCGCTTTATTCGTGCTATTTCCAAACGCCTCATCAGCTTGGCAGAGACCTAGTATAGTGAAGGAATAAATATACGATATACTGATATCTATCCATTTTAGTTAGTAGCTGCATTATATATATATATATATATATATATATATATATATATATATATATATATATTTCATGCGTCATCAGACTGAATGGGTTACTAACAGTAATGTGTAGGATTATTGTTATGTGTACTGAGGGCTGGAGAGTGTAGACAGTGAATTATTTATCAAACGGAATTCCTGAGGGTGTAATGCGATAAAGCGTCTCATACAATGACAGCCGTGAAGACTTTGCAAAAGGGTGAGACCAGGGTATGCAGTACTGGATAGGGGGAAGGTGTACATGAAAAATTTAAGAGACAGACTTTAAGAAAACTGTGTGTTGGGGAAAGATCTTCTGAGACGTATAGTGTGAGCAGCAAGTAATTTATCTAACATAATTAAATAAAAATGTGCGTGCTAGTAGGCTGAACTGAGGTGCAGAGTGTGAACAGTGAATAGTTTACCAGACAGACTTCCCAGTGAGTTTAAGATGATGAGGAGTTATATACGACGATGACCTTGAAAGTCAGTGATGAAGGGCGAGTGCAAGGTGGTGTGAAGGGAAACTGATAAGTGGTCGACAAGAGTAAGACATGTGCTGAGGAATGTAGAAATGAGTGTGAACAGTGAATTATTTATAAAGTGGAATTACTAACGTGGTTAATTTGATGGGGCATGAACTCCCTCAATACTGTTACTTTTTTTTTAAACGCCTGAGTTTAGCATGGCTAAGCGATATAGTTTTGTGTGTGTGTGTGTGTGTGTGTGTGTGTGTGTGTGTGTGTGTGTGTGTGTGTGTGTGTGTGTGTGTGTGTGTGTGTAAAGTATTTCGAAATGTTCTGGACTAATTTTCATCAAAACTTCACGAAAAACCAGTTATGGGAATGTGCACATGTCTATTACTTTTGGTGAGGATTTGATCAAATACGACCAAATGCCAGTCGCCATATATTCTTAATGTGGATTCTCTTTTTGTGAATCGCAATGACTGAATTCCGTACAGTGTTCCGAATTTCCTTGATTTTTCTTTTATGCGGATTGGTTTCTGTGAAACATGCTGATTGGAATCTGTAGAGTTTTGCTATTTTTCTTCAAATTTGGATTGTAGGTACACCTCCGGACAGAAATACGTGATACAGGGTAATCTGCCACTAGAGGTCAGGTTAATCGCACTCCCCCCTAACTCCGCCTTCTTACCCCCACCAAAACACTAATTCGTTAGGCTGATGGATCGAAGATATGAAGCTTCGCTGACTCACGTCTTGCCGCATGTAATGTTACTTTCATTTATCTTACTATTAGGTGTATTGTCGAGTGCACAGATCCATCTTCAGTTCCATGAGAAGTGATTATATCGGAGTTTAGCAGATTACAGTGCAATCACTCTAATTTATAGAGTTTGGCTTCCAAATATTAATCCAACGTTTTCTAAGCGATTGACTAAAATGCAAGTAACAGTTAAAAGTTATTTGGCCACATAAGTCCTTCTCCTGCCTTGTCATCAGGACAGCCACGTATGCACCCAACTACTTATCCACCTACCCACTCATCCCATCCAACACAACCCACCGACCTCATCCCGGCCACCCACCCATACCACCGATCCCTGCTATCCACCCTGCTAACCCATGAATACCATACACAAAGCTCACCCAACAATGCCACTCAACACAGTCACTCATTCATTTCTCCAGCCACCCAAGCCAACCACCCACTTAGATCATCCCGACCACGCAATCGCCTCAGCCACCCTGGCTACCAACGATGCCCACTCACCCTGGCTACCAACGATGCCCACTCACCCTGGCGACTCACTGTCTACACATCCCAACAACCTATCTTGCCCACCGACCCCTACCACCCACCCTTTCCACTCACGAATTCCACCAATCCTGCTCACCCAACAATGCCATCCATCTCATCCATCCACACAACTCTCCCACCTCTCCCTGAACACTCCCCACCCTGCCCATCCACCCATCCTCTCCACCCACTCCTTCCACCAACCCACCCACCCATCCACATGCCCAACCACCCTTCTTACCCAACCCCATTCACTCCACCACCCCATTCACCCATTTGAACCCGACTTATCCATGAAACTCATCTTATCCAAACCTAACTTACCGACCCCTCCCCGACCACCCACATGTCCAGCCACCTACCCACCCAGCCCACCAAACGCATCCACTCACTAACCCATTTACCCCTAGAACCCACCCAAAACCACTCCACACACCACACCCAACAACTGTCCCCCCCGCAGCACCATTACCACTGTCCACCCACCCTGGCGATGCACCGAACTACCACACCCACCAACTCAACCTCATCAACTCCACCCACCCAACCAACTGACACACACACACACACACACACACACACACACACACACACACACACACAGACTGACTGACACAGGAAGTGCGCGTCCACACATGTGCTGGAGCAAGTGCTAGCAACATGTAAGCAACACAGTACCAACCACGCTGCAAACATGTTGGGAACAGCAGCGTCTAGATCATGTTGGCAACATCATGACGAAGTATCAGCTGCGTGGTCTGTATACACTTATCCCATCGCTTTTCCTGCAAGTGTTCGAAGCTGTACTGAAACATGTGTGCATACATCTGTCCAAATACTGCAGCAAGCATGTTCCCGAACATGTTACCTGCTGTGTTGCCTATATGTTCGAGAGCACGTGTGGACTCGCCCGAAGGCAAACAAAACACACACACACACACACACACACACACACACACACACACACACACACACACACACACACACACACACACACACACACACACACACATACACACAAACACACACACACACACACACAGGGAGAGAGTAGTTCACAACAACTTCACACTCTAATCATCCTCAGTGGTTGTTTATCCCCGAGGAAGATTGGCCCCACGTCTTACAAATTAATGTTTGATGGCTGACTGTATAATCATTGAATTGTATGTACGGCATGTAATACTGAAACTAGCATAATTATGATATATAATATTTTATCATAGTATTCGCTCATTAAAACTATTGCCAATTGGATGGTATATCATGGAATCCTAATGTAAATACATCCATAATATAGCTGAATTAAAGAGTAAATCTCGGAGATACGAGGCAATGTACTGTGCAAACTGCTACTAGAACAATACTAGACACTTCCACATCTCATCACCGTCCCACCCTTCCGCATCTGTGTGTGTGTGTGTGTGTGTGTGTGT
>NC_137023.1:24361756-24406756 GCF_032717465.1 Coenobita brevimanus | reverse complement strand
ATTCATCTTGTTTATATACTTGTCATGATTTGGTTTTACTATCTTCCTCCTTTTTATTCCCTCCTGTTTATGTACCACTTTCGTACCTGCAATACAATGTCTTTGTAAATAAATGTATTCTTCTCCTCCTCTGATCATCCCTCATTTTTTGTTTTTGCTTCCTCCCTCTTCTCTTTCAGAAATTCCAATTCCTCTTGTGATAGGCATCTTTTTATCCATACATTTTTTAAATCCTCTTTTTCCATAAGATTCTTTGCATTTTTTAGTATCTCCTCCATGGTGTTTGCAGTCTTGAAGGTTACCTTTAGGGGTCTTGACTAGCTTTCTTCGTATTTCTCTAACCTTTTGTGTTCCTCTATATCTTTACTACAGATTTCCTCTGATACTTCTTTGAATATGCTCATTACATTTGCCATCTCCTTTTTGTCTCTTGAGATCTTGTTTTTTACTTCTTTCTCTTCTATACCAGTGATTACTATAGATTTGTTAATATCTACTGAATCTCTGACTAACTTAGGATTGTTTTGGGTAATTCTTTTCACTTCCTTTTTAATGCTTTTTTTCTTCCACCCTTGTTTCCAAGTCTTTCTTTACTTTCACCATTTCAGCATAAGTGGTTTCCACATCATTTTTGTAGCTTTGCACAGCTTCATTCACCTGTTTTATCTTCTCCTCAATATCACTGCTTTGATCTATCAGACTGCTTACTTGCTTACTTGTCTCTGTATCATTTTTGAACTTTTCCATAATACTCTTGTGGTTGACTACTGTACTTGCCATTTCACTAATTTTCCTCCTAAGTGTACCCACTTCAACTGTTAGTTCATCTATGGTTGTGTCTTTCTTGTTGACTTCCTTTCCTAATTTTTCTATTTCTTCTTTTTGCAAGTGCATCTGTTTCTTAATTTCATCAATCTCATTTTGAAAAGCCGTCTCTAACCTGTGTACTCGTTCAACCGGTTTGTTGTGAGTCTCCATTTCAACTAGTTCTTGGTAGAAATCATCATCCTGCTTTCTACCTTTATCCCTTTTCTTTTCCAAATTTGCTTTACTAAAATATGTGGTAATTTTGCAGTACTAAAAGCATATAGTACATACATTCCCTGGGAATGATTGTAAACTAAACAATGATCAGCTGATTGTGCGCATTCTTGCACTGCTTGTTTACTTTTCTGTTTGACCTAGTCTTACTTAAAACTTCTTTTTTATATTAGAACACCATTTAGTCTAACCTTGTACAAAGCTTGACTCATATAAAGATACTTATTTAGGTAATGCCGCTGGCCAAGTTGGCCAGGTATAGAGCAGTGTCGACGTGCGTCTGCTCTCTCTCGGTGCCTCGGTGTGTGTGTGTGTGCGCGAGTCAGTTGGTTGGGTGGGTGGAGTTGATGACGTTGAGTTGGTGGGTGTGGTTTTTCGGTGCATCGTCAGGATGGGTGGACAGTGGTAAAGGAGAGTGGGGGGGGGGGACAGTTGTTAGGTGTGGTGTGTGGAGTGGTTTTGGGTGGGTTCTAGGGGTAAATGGGTTAGTGAGTGGATGCGTTTGGTGGGCTGGGTGGGTAGGTGGCTGGATATGTGGGTGGTCGGGGAGGGGTCGGTAAGTTAGGTTTGGATAAGATGAGTTTGATGGATAAGTCGGGTTCGAATGGGTGAATGGGGTGGTGGAGTGAATGGGGTTGGGTAAGAAGGGTGGTTGGGAATGTGGATGGGCAGGTGGGTCGGTGGGAGGAGTGGGTGGACAGGATGGGTGGATGGGCAGGGTGAGGTGGATGGGGAGTGTTCAGGGAGAGGTGGGAGGGGTATGTGGATGGATGAGATGGATGGCATTGTTGGGTGAGCAGGATTGGTGGAATTCGTGAGTGGAGAGGGTGGGTGGTAGGGGTCGGTGGGCAAGATAGGTTGTTGGGATGTGTAGACAGTGAGTCGCCAGGGTGAGTAGGCACCGTTGGTAGCCAGGGTGGCTGAGACGATTGAGTGGTCGAGATGATCTAAGTGGGTAGTTGGGTTGGGTGCCTGGATAGGTTCAGAGTGGAGAAGTGAATGAGTAAATGAGTTGAGCGGCATTGTTGGGTGAACTTCGTATATGGCATTCGTGGGTTAGCAGGGTGGATAGCAGGGATCGGTGAGCTGGGTGGGTGGCCGGGATGAGGTCGGTGGGTTGTGTTGGATGGGATGAGTGGGTAGGTGGATAAGTAGTTGGGTGCATACGTGGCTGTCCTGATGACAAGGCAGGAGAGGGACTTATGTGGCCAAATAACTTTTAACTGTTACTTGCATTTTAGTCAATCGCTTAGAACACGTTGGATAACTATTTGGAAACAAGACTATACATACAAGTCATTGTACTGAAAACTGCTAAAACTTCGATGTAATTACTTCCCATGGAAGTGAAGATGGATCTATGCACTTGATAATACACTTAATAGTAGAATAAATAAAAGTAACATTACATGCGGCAAGACTTGAGAATGACCGAAGTTTCATATCTCTGATCCATCAGCCCAACGAATCAGTGTTTTGGTGGGGGTAAGGAGGAGGAGTTAGGGGTGGGTAGACGTGTGCGATTAACCTGACCTTTGGTGACAGATTATCCTTTATCACGAATTTCTGTCCGGAGTTGTACAGTAGCTTGTATTTTGCCAGAATTCAGTGTGACAAGACACAGCTATTCATTTTTAAAAACGTTTGAGTGTTCAGGGCGGATAGTGAGAGTAAAAGCTGAATGTGAGTACAGAGGGAGATTTATTGCTGTTACTCTACTCAGGTCATTCCAAGCCCAGCAGACCCACTGACTACAAGTATGGGCCATCTCACAAGTTCCTAACATGGCTGATGTGTCTGCACTGTAGGATGGTATGTGCTGCATTGTACAATGCTCCATACTGACGGTTGTGTTGTGTTGTGTGGGCCTATTCTATAAGAGGTACTCTTGTCGTCTGTGATTCGTCCCAACTGCAGCCCAAGCTAAAAATGACGCTCGAGCTAATTGGACGAGGTAAGCTTTATTTCATGATACCTCTGATGGGTTGATGTCAGGAAGGAGAGGCTTGCAGTGTAGCGTTGAAGTCGAGTTCTACTGCCCTACACAAAAAATTGGTGTGCAACTATGCTTTCACTGCTGGTGCTGGAGTGCCTGGCGGTGGAATATTATTGAAGAGGCGCTGGTAATGTTTTGTGGTGATTCGTTTTCCGTGTCAAGTTGTGCTGTGTGTCTCTCTCAAATAATAACAGGCGTTTAGGGCACTAGCAGAGACTGCCGCGTTGATTTATGTGTGTCTCATGCTAAGATGCTCTTTAACTGTGGACTTTGCTTCCAAAGATTAAGTGCACTGTGGGAGTGGTATTGGTGCAGCCAGTGACAATGCATATTGCATTGTTCGGTACGGTCTGCAAGGTGCTGTAGTGGGTGTTGCATTGGAGGGAGGCCCATGGTGAGGAGGCCCAGGACATTACTGATCTACAGTAATATACTGTTTGTAGACTAGGGACATTGATTTATTTTTTCTGTCAAAACATTGTCCATGTAACGCCCTGGGTGCATTTAAGTCTGTGTCTGCTCTTGTTGTATAGGATCCCTGAAGGACAATTGCGTGGTGTGCGGCATTCCCTGGATCTTACTGGAGGAGTCGTATGGCACGGGTACACTTATAGGTGTACTAATAGGAGTGTTCTGTACCTGTGCTCATGAGTGTTACTGAAGCTTAGTGTTTTGATGAATTTGGCTGGAGCGATCGTCAGTTGGTTGTCCTCGAGCCATGTCTGAAGTTTGTTGAGCTCTTGTTGCAGTGCAGTTGTCTCTGATGAGTTGCAATGCTGTTATTGTATCATAATACCATTTGCATATAAAGCAATTCTAGGGAGCAGCTGAGGTGTAGGAATTTAGAGGTTGTATATATGTTACTTGAGCGTAAGCAAGTACAGGCTGGAAAAGTGCGGGTGAAAGAACAGAGCCATGTGGGATTCCGTTTGGAAAGATTCGTTTTTGTGATGCCTAGCCCTGCAGTGTAACAGTGCGCTTGTCTATTCTTGTCTGTCAGAGAAGTGGTTGGTAAGCCAGTGTTTGGTGCTGTTCGTCATGTTTTGTTATGGATTCTGGTGATCAGTCTGTATCAAAGGTTGGCAACAAAGGTTTTACTTAGGTCTACTCTTGTAAGAAGTATACATTGTGTGGTTTGCGTGGAGCTGATGCCGTCAGATGCGTGTTGTTTGATAGCAAAGTGTTTTAAAACGTACAGTAGTGTTCTGAAGCTCAGTTGTAAGGTGGCAGGGGGGTGGGGTCATGAGATGTGTGTGTGTGTGTGTGTGTGTGTGTGTGTGTGTGTGTGTGTGTGTGTGTGTGTGTGTGTGTGTGTGTGTGTGTGTGTTTTAATTAATTAGAAGTTCAGTTATAGTGGATTGTGTTCTACACAGTATTACGGGTTTGCGTGAAGAAAGGGGCTGGGGGTCTTTGGGTGGTTTAAGAATATCGATAAACAATCCGTGTTTTAAATTTTGGGAAATAGAATGAGTAGTTGCTAATATCTGCGAGGGTCTGCATGCCGTGTGGTTCTGAATGTCTCTGATGTAAGTTACTGATGCCATACGAACCTGTTCTTGTAAAACAGTTTTCTTTTTATTTTTAATATCACGTTTCTGATCCACAGTGAAAGGGGTTACGATTTGAACAAGTGGATATAACTGCCTATGCTGAGAGGATTGATTTTCAGACTCAGTGCACATTGATTCATGAGTATGTATTTTTGTTCTCGAAAGATGGGATGAGTTGGGTGTGGGCGATGTGGAGGCTTGGGTTTTACAGGTGCTTGATTACTGTTCAGAGATACTGTTATTAAGAGAGAGAGTTGAGAAGAAGTGTTGTAGGAAATAGATGACAGACACTGGATGGAAGCGAATTTTAATGATGAGTGCTGAGAATTAATATTCATGGAGTATTGAGGGAAAAAACTCATGAGGATTAGTGTGAATTCTGAGGGAAAGCACGGAGGGTGGTGAGATTCCTGACAGTGGGAAGCTGTACAGTGTTGTGGGAACGTTAAGAGGAGTGTCTAGGTGTTGAAGGAGAGTACTGAAAATGATTGTTGCACATGAGTGTTTAAGAGTAGTGCAGAGGGTGATGAGGGAAAGTTGTAAAGGTGAGTGTTGAGGGTGATGCGGGTGCTTGTTGAGGGTGCGGAGAGTGAGTGTTGAGGTAATGAAGGTGCATGTTAAGAGTGATGCGGGAGAATTTTAAGGGTAAGTTTAGAGGGAAATGGGAGTGAGCCTTTAGGGTGATGAGGCTGAGTGTTGAGGGCCATGAGGGTGAGTAGGAGGGTATAAAGGGTGAGTGTTGAGGGTGATAAGGGATACTGGTGAGGGTAATTGATAAGGGTGAATGAGAGAGTATTGAGGGTGATAAAGATGAGTGCTAATGATGAATACTGAGGAGTAGGGTGAGGGAATAGTGAAGGAAAATGGCGAGGGGCAATGCTGATGGGGAATGCTGAGGGGAAATTTTGAGGGTGCGCGTTGAGGGGGAATGATGGGGAAGAGTATTTGTGGAAAGCGTTGAGGTTGAGTGATTATGGGGATTGTTGTGAGTTAGTGTTTAAGGGGGTGTTGCAAGGGAGAACTGAGGGGGAATGTTGGTGGAATGAGTGCTGAAAAATAATACTGAATGGGAGTACTGAAGGGGAATGTTGAGTGGAAGTGTTGAGGGGCAGCGTTAAGGCAGAGTCTTAAGGGTGAGTGTTGAAGGTGAGTTTATGGGGGTGGGTGTTGAGGGGAAGTGTTGAGGGTAAGTGACTCGTACTTCTGTGTCCCTGGGGTCCACAGTTTGTTGAGAGAATTATTGCTGAGGGTTACACTGACTACCCAAAAAATGAGGCTAGGGTTTGGAACTCTGTGCGCTTGGTTTGGGTTTTTTCGTGTGTTTGTACATGGGTGTGAATGTACATCTTAGTGTGTGTGTGTGTGTGTGTGTGTGTGTGTGTGTGTGTGTGTGTGTTTACAGAAGTATTTGAGTTTATGTTTGTGTGTTTGTGTTTGTACATACGTTTGTGTGTGTGTGTTTATAAGTACGTTTGTGTTTGTGTTTATGTGTGTTTTGACCTTTTTTGTGTATTTATGTTAAACTGTCTCTTTACGAGATGAATCCGTTTATCACGATGACATACAGTATTTATTGCAAATACCAGACAATTTTGCTAAGTTCCGCTGAGGCTCTTTATAGAAAGGGGATTAGAAACAGTCACCATAAGCTATCATTCTCTTACCCAACAACCTGTCTGTATGTCTATCTATCTGTGTGTGTGTGTGTGTGTGTGTGTGTGTGTGTGTGTGTGTGTGTGTGTGTGTGTGTGTGTGTGCAGGCATATTTCTTTATCTTTCTTATCACCTATCTATCCATGTATGAAGGAAATCACATCCCACCACAAATCCGTGCCAATTTACGTGTGTAAAGATGAGCAGGGTGTAGGTAGCGTCTTCACTCCTGGCAGAACTTGAGTTACAGCTGACCAAGAACCCAGACGCTGTGCTGTTAGTTACTCGGCAACCAGACACGCCACCACCAATACCTGTCAGGGCCATGGACACCTAAAGTAGATCGGTAGATAGGTAGGTGGACAATCAGATATTATTAAATGGATAGAGTGAAATACTATACATGTGTGCGGTAGGCAACAGAAGGGTACAATAGGCATATATACCGGTTATGGGCAAATATATGGATAAATAATTGATGGAAACATAGTCAGACAAGACAGAGAAATAGACAGTCCTGCAGAAAAATAGAAGGATTGCTTGATAAATGTTGTAATTATAAAATAAAGACATAAACACTGGGAAAACAGAGTTGAGACGGAGTAAACGTAGTGCAGATTGGAGGCAGGGTCGAGTTAGATGTGAGGAAGGGCTATAGGTGAGGCATAGTTAGAGGTGAGGCAGAGTTATAGTTGAGGAAGGGTTGTAGGTGAGGCAGAGTTAGAGGTGAGGAAGAGTTATAGATGAGAAAGGGTTGTAGGTGAGGCAGAGTTTGAGGTGAGGAAGAGTTATAGTTTAGGAAGGGTTGTAGGTGAGGCAGAGTTAGAGGTGAGGAAGAGTTATAGTTGAGGAAGGGTTGTAGATGAGGCAGAGTTAGAGGTGAGGAGGGGATAGAGGTGAGGCAGAGTTAGAGGTGAGGCATAGTTAGAGGTGAGGCAGAGTTAGAGGTGAGGAAGGGCTATAGGTGAGGTAGAGTTAGATGTGAGGAAGGATTGTAGGTGAGGCAGAATTAGAGGTGTGAAGGAGTAATAGGTGAGACAGGTGAGGCAGAGTTATACGTGAGGCACGGTTAAGGGTGAGGCAGGGTTGTAAATGAGGGAGAGTTCGAGGTGAGGAAGGGCTATAGGTGAGGCAGAGTTAGAAGTAAGGAAGGATTGTAGGTGAGGCAGAATTATAGGTGTGGAAGAGTAATAGGTGAGGCAGAGTTTGAGATGATACATGGGTTGTGTGGGACAGAGTTAGAGATGAGACAAACTTTGACTTAAGGAGTGGTCAGAGGTGAGGCAGAGTAAGAGAAGGATGGGTTAGAAGTGAACCAGGAACAGAGGTGCGGCAGGGAAAGAGGTAGTAGAATTTGAGGAAAGGTTAGAGGTAAGGCAGAGGCACAACAAGAGTGCGAGGTGGCGAGGTGATGCTGTGGGGGGACGGAATAACGGTGAGGCCACTACAGAAAGGAAAACACAGGGAGGGAAACTGAAATGAAGGCGGAGGATAGGGAGACGTAAAGGGAGGAAAAGGGAGATGAGGGGAGGAGAGGAATTCCACTGGGAAGACGAGAAGAGATAACTGAGGAGAAAATGTTGGCGAGGAAAATCAAATGAATGAGGAGGAAATGGAAAACGAAAGGTACGAAATAACTGATGAGAAAGGAAAGGAACTGTATAACTGAAGAGTCCCGGAAAAGGGGATTGGGGGAGTGGAAAACATTACATAATAACCTGCAAAATTAGAAGCACAAAGTAGATTAACAAGAAAAACATCAATGAAAGATAATATATAAGAAAGAATATATGAAATAAAAAGAAAACGAAAAGAACAGGTGGTTTTAAAAACGAGAAGGAGAAAATAAAACGAAAGAGGGCACAGGGGAAAATGAACGATAAGAACAAGCAATTAATCAAAGTCAATGAAATGTGAACGAACGCTAAATCAAACAGGAGTTCATTTAAAATACTGAAGAGTCAGGTGGGTGGGAAAAGGGAACATGAAGAAGCGATATAAAATTTAAAAGGTAAAGAAAGAGAGAGAGAGAGAGAGAGAGAGAGAGAGAGAGAGAGAGAGAGAGAGAGAGAGAGAGAGAGAAAGAGAGAGAGAGAGAGAGAGAGAGAGACAGACAGACAGACAGACAGACAGACAGAGTATTATACCCCTATCATCACAAACGCTTGCACATTATGACTATGTACAAAACCTAACACAATCGCAGAGAGAGACAGACAGACAGACAGAGACAGAGCGGTATATCGATATATGTAGACTGGCGATGTACACATACAGGTACGTACTTAGTCAAGAATACTTGTACATACTGTTCAGTAGGATACATTAAATACATTATTAATTCATCGGTATTTTATTAGTACTGACGAATCACGTGCAACCCAAAGTTCCCCACTGGGAAAGATCAGTCACCATCAATTTCTTATATTTATAAAATATTCATGTACACATTGATATAATGATTTTTGCCTTGAAAAAGATGGAAAGAAAGAAAGAATGGCTTGAACCTAGTGCAAGGCTTTCTTTTCAATTAAAAAAAAAAAGAAAGAAAAGGAAACCAAAGTTAAGATGTGCTCATTTGAAGCTCCGGTCATGGGTTCAAGACTGATAAAGATTTTTAAATGCATGCTTAACTTGCATTCTGAAACAAGAGGTCTTACTTAGAGGGGGAATAAAGACCGAGAAAAACGATTCCAGAGCTGATACGTTGCATATATGAAGGACTGAGAGTATTGGTTATTATCTCTCGCAATAGTGATATGGACAGAAAAGGGATGAGAGGGCAACAGTACTGCTCTCCTGCCGTAATGAAAGAGGGATCCTGACACAAAATTCAGTAAATGATGAACAGTGAAATGAGTGGGGGTGATATGAAGAGAGGAAAAACCTTTAATACCAACCTCTCAATATGAGTTGTACTTGGCGAATCACCCCACCACCATCCACACGAGATCTCTCCGCTTACAACCTTATGAGTTTAAAACCCATGTACAAAGTCATCAATTGCACACGGTTTAAATAGTATGGAGACAGTTTAGCACAACCTCCTTATCTACCTTAATTCCCACACTTGGGACATCATTACTGCAGGTGAGAAATAATAAAGTTCAAATACAAGTGTACTGAATATTGGAATTTGAATTTAGGTGCTAGCGACTGTAATACAAAATGGAGGCAGAGGAGGGAACACTATTTCGCATCCGTTGTCCTTCTGATGTATACTGAAGCCGAAGGCCGCAGCACGCCTCTCAAACGGGACGTCAGCAATGTAGGATATTCGTGACAAAAAAGACAATTATCTGTTCAAGTATTCCCTAGAAATACTGTAGCACTTAGATATACTTAAATGGATAAAACTGCTTTGTGCAGACAATTATATGTTGCACAGAAGTTGAGAGAACAAGTGTAAGTTAATGAAATTGCATCCTCTTGCTTTCTGGCGTTGCCTCATTGGTGCAGGTAACTGCAAAACATGATTTTTTCAAAATGTGGTTATATGGCAGGTGTGCTCAGAGTAGCTTACATTCATGGCTGGGGTGCAGTGACGACGCAAAAGATATTTCGTTTTAATTTTTATGGTGCCAATTCTATGGTGGAGATTAGAGTCCCTGCAGTTAGAAAGGGACCTGACAAGTCCACTTCTCTGTCATCTGGGAAGCGGCATCATTTCCAAAAATGCCAGACGACGCCAGAACAATAATCAATATGACATTTATGTTAATTATATGAATAACATAAATCCTTACATTGTGAAATCTACCATATTATTTATGATTATAAAACACACACACACACACACACACACACACATATATATATATATATATATATATATATATATATATATATATATATATATATATTGGGTATCAAAATGGAAAGTGCGATTAATATTGTTCTTATGTTCACCATTTCATTACACTGTGTAACAAAGAATTTCTTTATTCAATTTTTTTAGTCACGTTAGACTCAGTTTTCCACGTTGATTCCAATGATGTATGTATGTTTTTGTCTATTTCTAGGCTTTTGTCAACAATTGGTAATTGTGTATTTCCAGCCTTGTAACTGTGCACCAATGTAATGGCTGACATATCACTTACCACGTCACACACACACACACACACCATCTCTGACCCTTATTGCATCATGCAATGCTGATCGAGCCAGTTCCTTAGGTGAGCTAGTCTCACATTGCTAGTTTGGCTGGTCAACGTGTTTTTGAGTTGTTCCTAAAGGTGTTTCTATTGATGAGTATGACTAGTAGACGTTCCTGCAAGCTGTCAGCCGATACATTTTGTTACATATGTGGAGAATATAGTGGACCGAAGATGATCAAACACAAAATCTACCTTGATACCAAATTTCCTCGTGCATACAAAGCATATTTGGCGTGGCAATGGGAGATCAAGATAAAGATTTGGCTCTGCATTACACTTGTGGTAGCTGTCGCTTGGCTCTTGAAACTTGGCTACGAGGAGTGAGAAAGAAGACGCCTTTCGCAGTTCTGAGAGTGTGACGAGAGCTTTCGAATCACCACGACGATTGTTATTTTTGCATGGTCGATATAAGTGGTGTGATGAGCATTAAGGACAGAAAGAACATTATATATCCATTCCAATTTTGCCTTCTCCAATCTTTCTGGTGCCTCACAATGATCAGCTGGCGTTTCCTGTCCCTCCAGCGGACACAGAATTTGTCTCTGACTATAATGACATTTTCAGTGACGGAGGGGAAAATGATGATGAATCGTATGTTGGAGAATGTTCCGGAGACACTCCACACTTTCCCAATCAGCAAGAACTGGATGACTTGGTCCGAGATTTAGGACTCGACTCATCAAGTCCAATGCTGAGCTGCTGGCATCACGTCTAAGTGAATGGAACTTGCTGGATCCAAGTTGCAAGTTGAGTTATAGGAATCGCCATGGCAAGTTTGCACCCTTCTTCAAAGTTGTGAAGAAACCTCGTTGTGTTCTTAGTTTGATGTTAAGGGTTTGTTCCAAGCCATGGGAGTGGATTGAAGGCCTCAGAATTGAGACTTCATAGACAGTTCCATGAAGAGCCAAAAAGTTGTACTTCTGCAAAACGGCAACGAACTCCCATCAGTTCCAGGTACACATTCAGTGGAAATGAAAGAAAACTATGAGAATGTGAAGATTTGTCTGACAAAGATCAGGTACCAGATCACAATTGGGAGGTTTGTGGGGATTTCAAAATGATTTCGTTCCTACTTGGAATGCCAGGCAGTTATACGAAGTACTCATGTTTTTTAATGTTTGTAGGACAGCCGGAGCAATGCTGAACATTTTATGAAGAAAGACTAGCCTCTCAGAGGGAGTCTTACACTAGGCTCGTGCAACGTTGAGAGATCCACTAATCTCCAGAAAGAAGGTATTGCTACCACCACTACACATAGAACTTGGTCTTGTGAAACAATTCGTGAACGCCATTGACAAGGAAGGCAATGCATTTCTTCATTTCCGATCAATGATTCCCAAGTTGAGTGTGGCAAAGGTGACGGCTGGCATATTCACCGGGCCGCATGTTCGAAGAATTCTTGCGAGTCGTGAACTCCAGGATAAAATGACTGATGATGAAGAGTGCTCTTGGAATGCTTTCAGAGGGGTTGTGGAAGGTTTACTTGGCATCCAGAGGAGACCAGATTCTGCACAGCACGTCGATGACCTGATCAGCGTATTCCACCAGCTAGGATGCAGAATGTCAATCACATTACATTATCTGTATTCCCACCTTGATTTTTTTCAAAAAGCAACTTGGGCAAAGGCAGTGAGGAGCATGGCGAACGGTTCCACCATGACATTCTGCTGATGGAAACCAGATATCAGGGCAGGTGGAAAGAGGCGATGATGAGCGATTGTCTGGGGATTGTTGTGCGATTGTAATCATAGCTACAGAAGAAAGTCATGATCGAAAGTGCATTTCTAGATACTGTGTGCCCTGCATTCCTTGTGATGTTACTGTTTGCTCAGTTTCTAGTTATTTTCATAATGTACACCCGAAACTATATAAATTCTTTGACATTCTCAACGTTCTCGAAATGGTAACAAGTTGCAGTTCCTGTCCTTGTACGATAAATATGTTGTTGCATAATTCCTGTAACTCTAGATTTGTACAAAAATAAAGTGCATATTCGGAATCTACACACTGACACTGATCACAGATAGTGTAAATATCAACATACATAAAAAATTGGTTTAAGTTTGTTACACAGTGTTATGAGAAGAAATTTCCTTTACTTGCATTTGATTGTTTTATTATATCCGTATGAGAGTTATTAAACAAACACATGCTGGTAAACTCTTGTTAAAGTAAAAACAAAGAAGAAGTCAGCAATTAACTCAGTATAGCCATCTGGCAGCATTGTTCCACTGTGATGGGCACTTAATTTAATAAGACCGTATCTCATTTGACTCTACTTGATCCATTTCACATTTCACTTATCTCCCTTGCCTGGTGATTCAACACATGGCACGTTTACACAATCTAACATGCAAATAAATTGGGAATAAAGTATAAATGCCTTAAAGGGCAGTAACAGAGCAAATTATATGATAGGCTATTAGGGATGGCTGGGCACACAACAGTCCTACAAACAAGTTCCTGTTACTTTACTGTGAGCTTATAATAGCCCTGAATTTCCTTTGCAACTGTCAATTGTTATGCATCTACTATCCAGTACTGAAGAAGGGGAGTGAAATATGATATGAATTACCTGGTTTGACAGTCACTTGACTCGCTTAATAAATCTTGCAGAACATACTCGTATATGTCAATAGATACTGTAGATAGGTAGGTAGGTAGATATCTAAGTAAGTCGGTGCCACCAATGTCAATAATGTAGATAACTGTAGAGTCATTGCCACCAGTATAGGGTTTCGTAGAGCGTCATAGATTACTGCTGCTGCCAAATGTAGATAATAGTCGTAGCTTACGAGGTAGGGATTATATTTGTAGATTGGCAAGGCACCTGTGTCACCAGTAGATGTAAAGAGTCGTGAGGCATCGGATAGCACGGAGACTGTGTATTTGGGGGATTCATTATTTTCTCTAGTCTCAAGGTAGATCTTTCTCTGTCTCACTCCCTCCCCCTTTGTCTATCTTGTATCATACGTGAAGGTGAGGTAGAGACTCTCTCGGGTTAACTCGCTGCCTCCTGGCCGATTTTTCACCAATTACCCCTCGCCCCTCCCAATCCCGGCAGATTTTTTTTTTTTTTTTTTTTTTGCTCAAACCTACACTTTTTATGAGAAACATTGGAAAATACCCCCAAAAGTGCTCACCTGAGCTTATGAGTTATACAGGTGTCCCTTTGAACACCTGGTACGGTCTTCTCTGGAGTCGTGATGCTGATATTGTACCGGTAACAATTGCAAACCATTCAGAACAGGTAGATATTTGTTCGCTTGGTATGAATTTATATGTGGTACAAGAATATATTGGTTTTCACCATAATATAGGCAATATAAGTGTTGTTTCACTCACCAAACACATCAACATACTGCACCTTCCTTGGCGACGTTACCTCCTCATCACTTCTGCTCATTTCTTCCTCTGGCGCCACGTAATCTTTGTCCTCCACATCAACATCAATTGGGGATTTACTCTCATCTTGAATTTCGACGTCAGAGAGACCACAGTGCAACATGTCTTTACTGGCCAGGTCACTGCTAACAGGTGAGTTGCCGAGATAATGGTGTGCGGGGGAGGGAGGTTCACGCAGGGTCAGGCAATGTCGCCATCTGGTGGCAGGTAGAGGAAGGTCTCCTACATATGCCTCAAAAAAATCGCCTGCAAAACTTGAAAATATGCAAATGACGGACCTCGCAATTACAGAACATACCAGTACGTTGACAGGTGTCAGAGTCAAAAAAAAGTTCTGACGTACCCTTACACTGATGGGACGCGCCGGGTAAGGGGTTTTATTGTGACATATTGTTCACTGCCTACCCCTGCAACTGTGGGACAGACAGAATGACAGCTTATCTCTTACTGTGTACTACCTCCTATTCTGTGTCCTACTCTCCCCAGTCTCCGTCTCCTATGGTACTGCTATCTCCTGCCTCCTACACCTGATTTCTGGGTATACAGTATATTACTCCCTGGTTTCCGGCTGGCTGACGTTTGTGTGTATGTGTGTATAGTGTCTAGCACGCTTCCGTCACGTGGGTAGCTGGCTTCTTTGAGTGTGTTTGACATACATCCTGTGTTTTGACATTCTTTTTTTTTTTTTTTTTTTTTTTATGTGACCGACTCTGGGCATAGGCTTCACAACCTGCTTTCAAGGCCCAGTAGTCCTCCTACGTACCGCACACCTCCACATGTCACCACTTCGGCGCTAACACCCACCGTCCATACTGAATACATGCTAAGGCTGTCTCGTACAGGACTGGTGTATTGATATTAGCGGGGGTATTTTTACGACATGTTGGTGGGTCTTCTGGTAGATCAGTAAAGTCTGCTTTTATGAAATTCAAATCCGTAAACTGTTCCCTGCTCCAGCGGGATTTGAAACCGGGTCCGTTAGGACTACAAGCCAACTCTCTACCGATTGAGCCACCTCTTGGTAGTCTAGAGCCATGGGATGTTTGTGATTCTCTTCCTGATGCACCAGACATCTACCTGCTTACTGCATATTGTGCTAGCATTACATATTGTCTATCTGTCTATTGCCAGACGCCTCAATCCCGTTTGGGGTGGCCACAAACAAATCGCCTCCAAGTCGCCCTGTCCCCCGCCATTTCACTCCCCTGCTCCCAACTCACACCCCCCTCTCTCATATACCTCTCCACCCCATCTCTCCATCTCATCCTGGGCCTCCCCCTCCCTCTTTCCCCCTCCACCTCACTCACATACACTCTCTTCGTCAGTTTTTCACCCTCCATCCTCTCCACATGGCCAAACCACCTCAGTGTGCTCCTCATAACGCTTCCTATCACATCCACATCAACACCACAACGTTCCTTTATATCCTCATTCGTCAGCCTGTCTCTCCATGTGACTCCACAGGCTCCTCTTAAATAACTCATTTCCACTGCTCTCACTCTTGACTTGTGTCCTTCCAACAACGTCCAAGCTTCACTTCCGTACGTTAGAGTTGGTATCACAATACTGTCATGTAGTAACTTTTTCACTTCCATGCTCACTTCCCTGTTTCTTATCACTGCTTTCAAAGAACCAGCAACCTTTCTTCCCTGCTGTACTCTTTCAAGCACTTCACCCTCCAAACCTCCATCCTTACTCATCACACTACCCAAGTACTTAAACGTACTCACATTTTCCAATTCCTCACCATCCAACCTCGCTGTACATTCACTGACTTCACCTCTCTCAAAGACCATCACTTTACTCTTCCCTACATTCACCTTTAGATTCCGTTTCTTACACACTCTCTCAGACTCATCCACCAAGCCTTGCAGCTCCCCTTCGTCCTCACTCAACAACACAGTATCATCTGCAAACAACAGTCCAGGGAGTTTCCAAACACTATCCTCTCTCACCAGGGCCACTCCAACATCCACTACCCTACCTTGTACCTCTTTTATTACCCCATCCATGTACAGATTGAACAACCATGGAGACATGACACAGCCCTGTTTCAAACCAACTTTCAAAGAGAAAAATTCACTATTGTGCTATGATTATATTAATGCCTATAACTATTACATATTGTGCTATGATTATATTAATGCCTATATATCGCTCGGCCAAGGCAAACTATCATACCTACGACCTATCTTTGTATTACAATCTACACAGTGTACAGGAATATTTTACGAGGCTATTTATCTGGTTGTTAAACAGTTAAGTTAAATACTGATTTAAATACATGGTATTCATCATAATATTGTAAAACTGGATATAAAAACATAATTGTACAATATATATATATATATATATATATATATATATATATATATATATATATATATATATATATATATATACTGTAGAGAGGGGAGAGAGAGAGAGAGAGAGAGAGAGAGAGAGAGAGAGAGAGATTTATACATCAATACAATAGCAATACAAAGTCAACAGTAGTCAGTCATATCAAGAATTGGTTATCTCTGATGTACTCGCTATATATTTATATGATACATAGTAAGTAATATGGTTACATATTATAAAATGGATACATGTATACAGGCTTCCATCTTTTGCATAGTTTATATTCAGTTTAATACCATACTATAGGTAACCCCATATTTTTGTTATTCTGTATATAATATATAAACAATATTTACAATATTTTCACAGTTGGTCTCACCTGTAAGGCATTGCTTTTGAGTATTGTTTACAAGTTTTCAATCCTAGCCTGCATTCTGTGCATAACCAATTTTCACATAGCAAATATGATGGATAAAATTATAGGGATGACTGGTGCTGGGCTGTATTCATAATATGGATTGAACAATATCCATCTATATTCCTGCCAAGGTTGCACTGTTCGAATGATCAGTTGCATGGTTTCAAACTCAGGTGAAATTAACTTAATATGTGTACTTGTTTGGAAGAACTTATGTGTGTGGTTTAGAATAGCATAGTGGTTTCTAGTAGGTAAGGTGGACAATGAAAGGGTTAGCACTGAACAGTAATTTAGTGATATTTATAAACCAAATGCTAATGTATGGGTTAGAAGTGTGTCTGGGCAAGTTACGAAAAGTGATGTATTTTGAGTGAAACAGAAAAACTGTGAATGTCCAGTGTGATGATGATGGATGAGGGCATCTGGGGCAAAAGTGAAGTTGCAATGACGAGGGATGTTGTGATACTTTATGATAGCCATTTCACAAGTGACTGTCCCAGCTGGATGAAACGTGAAGACATATGCAGGACTAAGGAGAAATGCATGCAATAATGTACGACATTTATGTTCAATTATTGTTTCACTGGTGATGGTGACAGGGTCCTGTTTACTGGAAACCATGACGACTTCTGTTTTGGTGTTGAAGGGTATAATTGATAGACCTTGAAAAAATAATCTGTTATGAATGTAACACAAACTACTAATGATGTTGATATGAGTGCTGCTTCTAAGTATGAATAGTACAACACCAGATTCCTTTCCTCAAACAAAGGCTTCAAACCATGCTTATGTATGCCGTGACTGTTTATTATTTTGATGTAGACTATGAATGGGAAGTAAATTAATGGTGATCCAACCACTGCCAGCATTAGCAATGCCTTTCATGAAAGCTTGATAACGAGCTTTAGTATTGTTTAAATGAAGTATTGTTATGTCATGTTCCATGACCACTGAGATATGTTGGAAAGGCTTTGTATTCCCTTCCAGTGCATTTACTTTCTTCACAATTTCTTAATCTGATTTATCTATCTTTTGTAGGTTCTCTACAATCGTCATCATTACACTGTTCTGGGTAATAGTGAGCTTATGTTGATATGAGAGAATTTGTGCAATCTTAAATTTGTTATTTATTTCTTCAAGACCACTTTCTGTAGCCAATCCAAAAATGTTACTTAGAACTGATCCACCTATATCAGGGGTTCCCAACCTTTTTAAACACTGCGCCCCCCTTTGGTCAGGACTGTATTCATGATGCCCCACCCCACCCCACCCCTCTGACGCCTGAATAACGATGTTCTTATCTGTTCTATATGGATGTTTAAGATGCTAGATGGCAACACTATATGTGTTTGCTTGAAATGACGGCTGTGAAGTTTTCCTATCAGAGTTTCTTATTCATACATATCTATGAGAGTACCCTGTATGCATTTCTTGAATGGCTTAGCCCTATGTTGAACTTTGATTACCCCACACCCCCCTTAGGAAACTCAAATGCCCCCCCAGTGGGATATGCACCCTAGGTTGGGAAACGCTGACCAAGATCGAACAAACCACGTTTGTAACGTGTATTTGTGATGTTGTTTGTTTCCTTATTTTTTTATTTTTTTATTTTTTTTTACGTGTCCGACTCTGAGCAAAGGCTCCGGGCCTATTTCTCGGGGGCAGTCACCTATCCCAAGGCCCAGTAGTCCTCCTACACCTCCACATGTCACCACTTCGGCGCTAACACTCACCGTCCATATTGAATACATGCTAGGGCTGTCTCATACAGGACTGGTGCATTGGTATTAGCGGGGGTTCTTTTACGACATGTCGGCGGGTCATCTGGAAGATCAGGAAAGTCTGCTTTTAGGAAATTCAAATCCTTAAACTGTTCCCTGCCCCAGCCGGGATTCGATCCTGGGTCCATTAGGACTGCAGGCCGCCTCTCTACCGATTCAGCCACCGCCTCAGTCCCACGTGATGGGATGTCCTGGATCATGGCGAGTAGGGCAGGTCAAAAAGGAACCAACTTAGGGTTGTCAGGTTGAAACATACTCAGAATGCTGCTCCTTTACAATGACAATAACACTACGAAAAAATATTTTCGATAAATATGTGCCCATTCCTTCAACTTGGATCTAAAAATAGTGTTATTTCTCAAAAAACTTAGAAACAATGCTATTTTTTTGGATGAACTAAAATGGAATTTCTGTGTTAAATTTCAATTTTAGAAATGACAGTAACAGTTGAAATAAATGTATTCCAGTCATATGAAAGGTATTATTTCAAGAAAAGAAAAAACAGCAGTAGAAATGGCATAAACAGTTGAACACAACAAAGTATTGTTTACTTTCACACTTCGGGAACAAGCTGCGAGATCGCTTACATTGGACGAGCATACCATGACATGATTCATGCCCAAATACTTTACTTGTGATGGATGTAACATTCTTGAAGCAGCATTCCACTCCTTGGGAATGGCAAGGGTACACGTCCAGTACGATGGGTTGGCTTTCGTCCATTTGGTCCAGTCTATTCTTCAGCAGTGGAGGAACTGTGGCAGAAGAAAGCTCTACCAGCTCAGGGTCCTTCTTGGCATCGAGGTTTAAAGTTTATCTTCAGTGCCGATTTTTCAAATATTCTAACTGAGGCTTGGTCATCATTTTCATTCATCTGTGCTTGTTTCATCAATTTGATCGCCATCGAACGTACACCAACATCTTCATCAGCAACAACCAACAACAGGATGTTCTCTGGGTGACAGAAGTAGCTGTTATTGCCAAGCACTGGGCGAATGATTGCCTGATCCTCCAACAGCAGCTTTTGCAGGAGCTCCACCATGAAGAAAATTTTTTTTGGCTCCATCCTGACATGAGCTGTTGGATTTCACCCAGAACCACACAGGAGCATAGTAGTTCACAATGAATGAAACGAGACGTTTTAGTGTTGGTGACGGTTGCTCCATTGACATGTAAAGTCGCAGTATGCGATCAACTTTCGTAAGCCACCTGGCTTGATTTAGCTGTCCTGGTTGTGCAGATGGTCCCACACCTTCATCAGTATAACCACTTGGCAATTGCACTGCCAACATGCACGGTACAGGTAGCCCTGATCTTTGCTGAGATCACTTACAACTCCTTTTGGTAAAATGCAAGTTTTTCCAGCAACACGTTCATAACCAACAACTGGAGGATCTTTTGGGTCAAACTCAAGCGACTGACCTACTTCTCTGCAGCGTCGTGAACCTGTTGTCGAACCATTAACTGCCTCGAAATACCTTCGGAAAATTATTTCAACAAGATACAACAAACAAGCCACTGTAGTGGTCTGTCAAGCTGTGTTTCGAGCTCATGGATCACTCCATTTCTCCTTCCAGTATTGACATTTGTCCCATCACAGACGATAGCTTGCAACGAATCTGCTGAATCTGTTTCTCAAATGACAGACATGACTTCCTGGACAATATCTGCTGCTCTTCCACTTTCGGGAGAAACGTGGTCGATGTAAACGGCGTTAGGAAAAGCAGCTACTGAGTAGTGATCTTCCTTCCCAATTCTCTGACCATCTGGGGCTTTCTTGAGCGTCTGATCGATTTTTCCATTGCGACCGATGCAAACGATCACCTTCAAGTCATTTTTATGCTGTTGTAATGTCACATCACTCCAGTATTTTCTCTGACGGCGGAGTTTACTGGGATCAACTTTATTTTCTTCACAAAGAATCTTCATATCTTTCAGTGCTGCATTCACAATAGAGCAATGTCTCTCTTGCTTACTTGACATTGATCACCTACACGACTCAGCTCAGGATAGACTAATCTGTTCTGACACTGTTCTGACTGCTTGGTTCCATCTACTTCTCCAGTATCATCATTAACATTTTGATCATACTGTTCATCACAGGCATCATTTTCGTCAATACATGTCATTATATCTTCATTATTTTGCTTAGCATCTCTAGTGGACTCTTCATAGAGCTTCCTTTCCATCACTCTGTTTGCTGCACACGTACAGTACTTTGTGTTGTCTTCTTCCGGTCTATTCCACCAATTTACATTTTTCTGCAACTATGTTGGTCACCCCAGAAGGGCCACTCTTGAGGCGATATTTTGTCTGCTCTAGCGCATTGACATTCAGACCTCTCACATGCATTGAAGTTTTTGAAACATTTGCAACGACTAATGTGAAGTAAGGTGTCAAAGCTGGCGAGTTTCTCTATGTAGGTGTTGGAAGTCATTTTGCTCACTGGATATTTCCTATGCTCCTGTGCCTTTGCTATCAGGCGTTTGACACGAATAATAACACTGCTGTAGTCAGTAGTTGAGATGGAAGCTTTCTCTTAAATTCCTGATCCTTCAAGTGTAACATTGGGTGCGGAATGACGGATTTGTGGATTTATGTTACAAATACGCCCTTATCACATCACAGCTAGTGGGCAACAAATTTACCGGAAGACTGTGTGATGAGCCAAAGACAGTCTTTCGTGCTTTCTCGTGTGCTGCAACTGGCCGTGATTCCAGTAAAATACACAAACTCACACAGAATTCAAAACTGTAAACCAGTACCAGTTCGCGCAGTTGGTAAAAGAAATGCAAAACAATGGGTTATCATTTATAAAGTTGCCAGTCACCAGTAATCACTGAATGCTTGGAGCCTCAGTGCCATAAAAACTAAATTGAAAGTTGCTGGAGTTCCACTGACTCATTTTTAAAAATGCAATTAGTTCATGTGAAAACATACTATAGGGCGTCAAAATAGCCATGTTTCATCGAATTTTAAATTTTTGCTCCCCCCCCCCAATGGTGAGCATAGTGGTCTTAGCCGGTTCCAGCTTCCACTCTGCTAACATAATGATTTCAGCCACTTCTTGTGTTGGATGAGCATATGAGGAAGAGCCTCTAAGTACTGTTTCTAGAGTTCTAAGTGGTACATTCTGCAACATGACTGGTAGGTTGTACAATACATCCAAACTAATATCAGTACTCACTTTGTCTTGTACAATAGCTGTAGATGCGGTTGGTGCGATATGGCAACCTTGTCTTACATGTTGAGGGTATAAGTGAGGAGTTCTTGTAATCAACGTAAACAGTAGAATCCATGGAATAATTCCCCTCATCTTTACCTATTGAGAGAATACCTTATTTGACAGGCAATCCAATGACGAGAGCAAGTCAGGCTTGGGATGCTGATATTGATGATGAACCTTTCAGTATCTTGACTTTAATATGGCTCATGGAGAATAATGAGTCTGCTCTACAGTAAATTGTTCAGTGTATTACCGGTACCCATAAAAGGAGTCTAAATCGATTCCTAGGTCATGTAAAAGCCTTGTTATGGTAATTGCTGTATTTTTTGTACATATGTTTGTATGGTTGGTATGCAATCATAATCTACTCTAGCATGTACTGTAGTTATTTCTTCTGGTTAATTTCCATCGTACGTAGTGGGGTTTTCGGTTGTATCCAATGCTTTGTAATTGCAAGCTAAATTTCTTGAGACCCTTCCTAAATGATCAATATGAATTTGTTTCTCTTGATCACTCGATAGTTACTTAATAGGCTACCTTATTGGCTGTTCTCTTAGTTACTCCGTATGGGCCTTCAAATTTCGGTGGCAATTTATTGTCTTTACTGTGAATGATGTCTTAGACAATCTCACCTATGGTGATAGTTGATTCTTTTGCCGTCTTATTAAATGATTGCATCATTTCTTCCTTGGACATCATTAACTGCTTCTTTAACTTTGTGTGTATCTCTTGGAATTCATGTAAACGAAGTTTAGGGTAATCATCATAAATGTATATAGGCATCTGCTCGTCCTCCAGTACCTCGTATGGGAGACATTTGTCTGTCCCTTTATAATAAAATGTGTGTCTCCTATAGACTTGTTCATTGCACAATTTATTGATGCATCAACTCTGGGGATCCAGTCATCCCAGTTTGCATAATTTTCATTGAGAATATGACGTAGTACATCTAACACTTTTATTGTCTCTCTCTACCAGTCCTTTTGAAACTGGATGATAGGCTAAAACATTAATCTTTTTTTTTTTTTTACACTGTATTGTTCACATATTTCTTGTAACAATTCATTGTTAAATTCTCCTCCATTATCACGTATTGGCATATTTGGTGTGGTGAACCTATAGATAACATTATCTATGATTATGTGTGCAACTGTTTCTGCTCTCTTATCTTTAACCCCTAAACTGCAGGCCTGTTTTGCTTTGACTTGCGGCTCCCACTGGCATATTAGCGCTCCGACAGACTCTCTAAAAATATTTGCCAAAAATCAGTTATTAGTCCTAGAATACTAAAATTACATATGCTTATGGCATATACATTCAGCTTTCTTCTGGGATGTTTGATGAGCCTTCGTCGAGTACCGTAGGACTTGTGGAGACCTCTGAAGTTGGGTAACAAAGTCTCCACTTTACACTTCCCAACAACCCGTAATATGATTACCACAGCCTGATTTTATCACTAGAAACACTCTTCTATGATTCTCAAATAGTTTGGAATCCATGCTCAAAAAAAAAAAAAAAAAAAAAAAAACTGTGAAAGCAATCAAAATTATGCTCGTGTATGACCTTTCCACTTGCGATCGTTCGCTGCTGGTGTTCTGTCATATATTATTCATAAAACCCCTCACACTTTATTTTTTTATTACTATATAACACTTACATATATCCACAGTCTTTATCCATAAGTTTCCTTCAGTAATAGTAGTTTATTGTCACTGTAGGCATTCAATTTCTCTTTCAGTAAAATATGTAGCATTCACTTTCTCGTCCTGTATACTAGCGTTGAGAGTGAATGTCACTTTCACCTTCACTTTCATAACTCATAGTATTCATACATGCTAGAGTGAAACTTTCACTTTCATTACTCCTAGTATATATACTCGTATTCTTATAATACTACTCATTTACATTTCTATTTACATTCTCTATTTTATTTACATTATTTACATTTCTATTTTATTTACACTGTGTTAGGCACTGTCACTTGCAGTAACTTATAAAACTATTTTCCACTGTTCACTTATATTTATATTCATTGCTTTCACTTGCTGTTTACACATTATTTACACATTATTTATATTTCCACTTGCACTGAAAAGATCATAGTTACTCTCTATCATTTGTCAGCCCTTTATCTCTTTCCACACGAGGTTTAGTAGGGGGTATAGGTCACAGGGCCCTTTGCATGGGGCTAAAAAGCGGCAGAATTTGACAGGCGCGAATCCGACGTACTTTCCCCTTGAAAGACGACAGTAAACTGATTTTGGTGGCCTGCCTAGGGGTAGTGCAATACTGCCAACATCAGCCTTGTGATAGCTGCTAATATATAGCTATGAAATGATTGGCAGGAAATCTAGACAATACATAATAAATTAGGTAGTTCCAGGTGAATGTAAATATCACTTAGGCTTCTCCCTTCCTTCCTGATATATATATTTTTATTATGAGAATAGATTGTGCAGCATATTTCAAGGGGAAATTAACAGCGAAAATTAGCGAACGAGTGCACGTGAGGTGTTGTCAGGTGATAATTAGCCAATTACAGGGTATGGCACTATCATTTACCTTATTTCTTTTTTGCATATATTTTTTGGTATAAGAATAGGGCATAGGGCTTATTTAAATGGATGAAATCAGTGGAAAATTCCAGGGAAGATTTACTTAGCGTAGAATACAGTGTGGTGGCCTGCAATAATTAGGTAGTTCCAGGTGAATGTAAATATCACTTGGGCTTCTTCCTTCCTTTCTTATATATATTTTTATTACGAGAATAGATTATACGGCATATTTCAAGGGGAAATAAACAGTGAAAATTAGTGAACGTGTGCACGTGAGGTGTTGTCAGGTGATAAATAGCCAATTCCAGGTGTATGGCACTCTCACGTACCTTATTTCTTTTTTGTATATATTATTTGGGATAAGAATAGGGCATAGGGCTTATTTGAATGGATGAAATCAGTGGAAAATTCCAGGTAAGATTTACTTAGCGTAGTACAGCCGGGCAGGTGAGAGGATAGGGTAATGGAGGGGAAGTAGGGAGGGTAGTCAAGAACAGGGAGAAATGGCTAAATTGTCAACAATGGATGGGAATACAGATGAGATTAGGAGTGCTGACTAGTGTTGGACATTGGCAGTACTGATAGATGAAACAAATCACCACTTGAAAGCCCGGGCGAATAACAAAAGTGACGCCCCATGGTATGATCCCTTGCTCTCAAGCATCACGAAAGTGACGCCCTGTGGTTAAGGGGTTAAAGGGGACCATTATTACATATCGTGAGAAACAATAAATAGCAACAAAATGATACTGACTATGACTATTTGATAAGAGTAGCTTAAGTAAGTCAACTGCAACAATGTCCCATGGTTGATTAGGCACAGGATATTTATTTTTCTAAGGGTGCTGATGTTAAAGTGTAACCTTTGTGCTCTGCACATGATTCACATCTGTCAATATGATCATGTATGTCTTTGCATACTGATGGCCAATAATATGACATCTGGGCCTGCCTGACTGTCCTAACTGTGACAGGATCGCCTGACCGTGGACCATCAGGTATTATTCTTATAATGTGAGGTATCATTTTGTTAGGAATGACTAACTGCCTGATATTTCTTCTATGATTTGGTTGTCCTGGATTTACCCTGTATAAGGTATTGTTTACAGAGTTGCCAATTTGACACTTTAGGTGCTAAATTTAGCACTTTTAATGCAAATTTAGCACAAAAAATATTTAGATCTTACTCTATATTTAGCATGTTTTAAAGCCCAGTTAAGCACAAAAATTTGCACAGTTCACCCTTAGCATAGCGTGTTTTAAAGCTAATTTTAGCATTTTTCATTATTTCTTTTTGGCAACACTGATTGTTTTCTATTATGAATTGTTTTAGTTGTACACACGAGGAAAGTTCCACCTTATACCCTTGCCTGCCAGTTCAAGACAAGCACTAGTGAAGCAGTAGCCAGACACTCAAATGTCTGGTACCACTATGTGAGAGGGGAGAAGTTAAGGGAGCAGGAAGGCTAGGGGAGCTGATTAGCCCTCCCTTTTCCATCCCCATCTTTCTCACAGAGTTACCAGACAGATGAATGTTGGTGAGTGAATGTATAACGCAGAACTTTCCTCGGGTGTATAACTGTACATGTAGCTGGGGTAATGATATATCATCACCTGATTCTAAATGATGTGTAATTAGATCATACAGGGTCCTATCTTTGTGCCAGAGAGATTTCTTCACTGTTGGGGAGTGTTTCCGTCAGACTAATTGTAGCAACACCGGTAGTTGTTAAAATTAGTGCTAAAGTGTCTGCTGCCATAAAATTCTGTTTTGCCTTTTATATAATGAATATTTACATTGTAATTTTTTACTGTACATTTCCATCGTGCTCTCCTCCCGGGGAGGAGTTTTTCCTTAGACATGCCCAAAATAGGCTTATGATCATTATAGAGGTGAATTTTGTAACAATATACAAGATTACAAAAATGTTGTAGTGCAAATATCACTGCCACAGCCTATACGTCTGTAGTACAATAATTTTTCTCTTCCCCTTTTGTTTGTTTATTGGCAAATGCCATTGGTTGATATTTCCACATTTGTCTTCTTCCATCATTACAGCTCCCAAGTCTTTAAGTGAGGCATCTGTGCTAATTATGAATGGTTATTAAAGTTTGGATGTGCCAAGCCAGGTGCACATGTAAGTTTATCTTTTAAATCTTATAAACCTTTTAAATCATTTGGGGGAGGCAGTGGTTCAAACGGTAGACAGGTGGCCTGAAGTTCAAATGCCCGCTGGTGCAGGGAACAGTTTATGGATTTGAATTTCGTAAAAAGTAGACTTTACTGGTCTATCTGAAGACACACCGTCATGATGTAAAAATACCCCCGCTAATACCCATACACCAATCCTGTATGAGACAGACTTAGGATGTATTCAATATGGGCAGGGATTTTAGTGCCGAAGTGGTGACATGTGGAGATGTAGGAGGACTACTGGGCCTTGGGGATATGGCCTAGGGATAGGCCCTAAAGCCTTTGCACAGAGTCAGACACATTAAAAAAATGCTATCCTTTGTTCCTCTCCCCACTAAAATATAGTTTGTTCTTTTCAGTAGGTGGAATAATGTCTCTGCTATATTAGAAATTCATTATATAAAAGCTTTGTAATATCCTGCTAGTCCTAGAAACTGTCGTACTTCATCCACATTTGTGGGTTTAAGGAAATCTCTTACTGTTTTTATTTTTTCATCTGAGGTGTGGATACCCTCTGCATCAAGCCTATAAACAAGGAATTAAATTTCTTTGAAGCAAAATTTATATTTAGACAACTTAATTTTTAATGCAGCATTGGCTAACTGGTTTAGGAGTTGGTTTAATTTCTGTAAATGCTTTCATTGTTTTTGCTGCAGTTATAATGTCGTCCAAATAAACAAAATGCCATCGCCTAGCATTCCTGATAACATACAGTATTATTCATTAATTGTCGGAAGGTGCCTGGAGCTGTGTCAAGCCTCATGGGCAATCTGCAGTACAGAAAATGATCACTAATTGTGGAGAATACTGTATATTTCCGTGATTTCTCATTTAACTCTAACTAGTACTGGCCTCTGAGCAAATCTATTGTTGAAAATACAAGGTTGTCTGGTCCAATATTTTCTAAGATATCACTTAACAAGGGCATGGGAAAACAGTCAGGAATCACTTCCTGGTTTTGTTTGTGATAATCAGTGACTGCCATTATTCCATCATTTTGTTTAGGTACAAAGAAAAGTGGTGCATTCCATGGGCACACTGAAGGTTCAATGATACCCAAACTTAGCATTTCATCCACATATTGTTTAGCTAATGCATGCTGCGAGTGTGCTACTCTGTATGTTGGCACGTAGATAGGTTGTGTGTCAGGTTTTATGTTGATTGTCTATCTATCTATCTACAGCCTGACGCCCTAATCCCGCAAAGGGTGGCCGCAGACAAAACGCCTCCAAGTCGCTCTGTCATCCACCATTTGACTACCCTCCCCCAACTCACTCGCCCCTCCCTCGTACACCTCTCAACTCCATCCCTCCACCTCATCCTCGGTCTATCCTCCCTCTCCCTTCCTCCGCATCACCTACATACACCCTCTTAGTCTGTCTTTCATTCTCCATTCTCTCCACATGTCCAGACCACCTCAGTGTATTTCTCCTAATCTTCTCAACCACACCCACATCCATCCCACAACGTTCCTTCACTTCTTCATTCGTCAACCTGTCCCTCTATGTCACTCCACATGCTCCTCTCAAGTAACTCATTTCCACTGCTCTCACTCTTGACTTGTTCCCCTCTTGCAAGGTCCACGCCTTGCTTCCATACGTCAGGGTAGGGATCACAATACTATCATGCAGTGACTTCTTAACTTCCATACTCACCTCCCTATTTCTCATCACTCCTTTCAGTGAACCAACAACCTTACTTCCCTGCTGTACCCTTTCACGCACTTCATCCCCCAGGGTTCCATCCTTACTCATCACACTATCCAAGTACTTGTATGCACTCACATTCTCTATATCCTCACCATCCAACCTCACTGTACATTCTATAACTTCAATCCTCTCAAGCATCATACCTTTACTCTTGTTTACATTACCTTTCAGATTTCTCTTCCTACACACTGTCCCAAATTCATTCACCAAAAATTGCAACTCCCATTCATCTTCACTCAACAATACTGTATCATCAGCATCCAACAACACCGGAATCTTCCAAATCTCACCCTCATTTATTAGTGCCACCCCCACATCCATTGCCCTACTTGCACCTCCTTTACAACCTCATCCATGTATACATTAAACAGCCATGAAGACATCACACAACCCTGTTTCAGTTCCACACTGAGATCAAAGAACTCACTCAGCTCGCCATCCACTCGCACCGTAGCCCTAGCTCCTTCGTACATACTCTTCACAGCACTCAACAATTTCCCCACCACTCCACATATTCTTAATACCTTCCACATACCTTGCCTATCTGTTTTGTCATAAGCTTTTTCCAAGTCCATGAAGGCAGCATACACTTTCTTTCCCTTCTCTAGATACTTCTCCACTAAGCATCTTAGAACAAATATCTGATTTATACACCCTTTTCCCTTCCTAAATCCCCCTTGTTCTTCTCCAACTAGCTCCTCTGCCATATGCCTAACCCTATCAATGAGTATTCTACCATATATTTTTCCAGTCACACTAAGAAGGCAAATACCCCTATGGTTACCAAATACTTATCTCTCCCCTTTTCCTTTGTATAAAGGAAAAATTATACCTGATTTCCAGTCCTCTGGAACCCTTCCCTCTTCCCAAGCCAGTCTACACAACTTCCATATCCATTCCACAACAATCTCACCCCCATACCTCAGCATTTAACTACATACTCGATCAATTCCTGGGGCCTTTCCCATCTTTATCTTCTTCATTGCTTCCACTACTTCCGCCCTTCTGATTTCTTCCTCCCTCCTCTCATTTCTTCTTCTCCCAGCCATTCCCCAACCACTTATACTCGCACTGCTCTCACTCTTTACATTCAGTGCTCCTTCCATCTCCTCAATTTCTCTTTCTTCTCCACCAACAATCTATTATTCCTATCTTTCACTCCCCTACTATGTCCCCTTTCACACTGCCTTATTTTCTTTACCTCCTTCCAAAACAATTTCTTACTCTCCCTCCATTTCACACTCAGATTCCTCCCAAATTCTTCATTCACTTTCTTCTTACTCTCCTTCACCAGTCTCTTCACCTCCCATCTCCTGCTCACATATACCTCTCTCTTCTCTCTCTTATCTTCTCCCCTACCTCTACTCTCTAGCCATTCACAATATGCCTTCTTCTTTTGTTCTACAGCTCGTTTCACCTCATCAATCCACCATGCTGTCCCTTGCAAACCCTTGCATCTCCTCCTCACTCCACAAACCACCTCACACGCTGCGCCTATGAATGCTGTGAATATCTTACATACGTCTTCCACCCCATCCATCTGCTCTAACTCATACCTTCCCAATCTTTCTTCCACTATGCTCTTAAACTCTGCCATTTTCTCACTATCTTGCAACTTCTCCACTCTTCTCACAGGAGCTGTTTCCTTCTGTCTTCCCCTTCGTCTCTTCAACCATTTTCTTTGCAGCTTTACCTTGGCCATCACTAAGTAATGGTCCGAGACACCACTCCCCCACCCTCTCCACACTCTTGCATCCAACACATGACTTCTCATTCGCTCATCCACACACACATAGTCTATCATTGCCTTTCGTTCAATAAGTTCACTATCCATCCTCTTTGTTACTCTCTATGTATACCTGTGGGTATGTGTCGTATTAAATTCGTACAAACTAACTTTTCACCAGTTAATGCAACTGTCTGTCGATGTTTTTGTAGTAAATCCAGTAGGTAATAATTTACATCAAAATATTCTGAGTGAATCAAATGTTCTTTTATGCACTCTCTGTCTGTCGATATACTTTTGCTTGATGTTTCGGCTTTTGTTACTTCAAGTATAGGAGCTGGACTAGTCTCTAATTACATATTTTACAAGTTCCTTTATTGATTTGCACATCTCCACTCATCAGGTTAACTAGGAAAACACTCAATTTTATCCAACATGGAGCACTCTTTCTTGATAGATCTTTCACTCTGCAAGTTTCTTCTAACACAATAACATTGCAATCTTTCAATTTACTCTCTATCGTGACTTTCATAAATGATCTTGGATATCATAGTTGATGAAAGATGAGTGAATGGTCGTGTGACCTTCAGCCTGCTCATTTTCTCTGAAAGAGTGTGGGTCATATTGTTTGGTTCTTCTTTTGTGTTTAATAGCTCTTGTTACTTTGGATTTTCTACATTTGTTGGGTGTAGGATCTGGAGAAAAAAAATTCCCATATGAATTCATCATCATATTGTATACTGTTAAAATGTGGCATCAGTAAAATATATATATATATATTTTCTCATCGAACATAGGCCAAGAAGCATATTTTCTTTCATTGATAAATTCTCGACTATGTAGAATATAGCAGTGACTGTTTTAGCAGTCTCCATCAACTTGATGTTTAACACAGTCATACCTTTAACAGGTATTTCTTTACCATGTACAGTGTATAAATGTAAATTTGGTTCCTCCATAAATGTTACCTTTCTTCTATTTCTAAAAATTCGTTCTAATTCATCTCGTGCTGCTAAACTGACTGGTGAGCCTGAATCCAAAATTAATGAAATCTTTCCATCTTCACAAAAAACGGAAACCAGAATGATTTTGTTTCCATCTATGATTGCTATCTATATTCTTAGTTTGTTTGATTGTTTATGTTGTTTTATATATTTTTGTCTTTTGTTGTGATGTAGTCGTCCCTCAAATTGTAAACAGCTACTAAGTTTTGTGCCATTTTACACTCTGTGGTCCAGTGATCGACAGTTTTGTGTTTCGTACAGTAGGGTTCAAACTTTTGATTTGTCTCTGTCTTCTTTAATTTGATTTAACATTCAGGTCTGGTGTGGCCTGGCTTTGCACAGTAGAAACATAATTTATCTCTCAAATTTGACCTACAAGATGATTTAACATATTTCGGTCTTTCTATGGCATGATGCCTACTAGTGCTACACCCAAAATTCTGAGCCTTCCTGTTGCTAGGTGTGCGCGACCTTGAGTTCTCCTGACAGTTTGTTTATCTGGGGGTGGCGGTGGCTGAATCGGTAGAGAGGCGGCTTGCAGTCCTAATGGACCCAGGATCGAATCCCGGCTGGGGCAGGGAACAGTTTAAGAATTTGAATTTCCTAAAAGCAGACTTTCCTGATCTACCAGATGACCCGCCGACATGTAAAAGTACCCCCACTAATACCAGTACACTAGTCCTGTATGAGACAGCCCTAGCATGTATTCAGTATGGACGGTGGGTGTTAGCGCCGAAGTGGTGACATGTGGAGGTGTAGGAGGACTACTGAGCCTTGGGATGGGCCACTGCCCTCAAGAAATAGGCCCTGAGCCTTTGCCCAGAAGTCGGACACGTAAAAAAGAAAAAAAAAAAAAATCTGCACTCTGAATGAGACTTTCTTTGGCCTTTACTTAGACTAGATTAATTTATCACTGCAACAGTCTCTGCTGCTCTCATATCTGGTTTATTGGCTTGTGATATATGAGTCACACCAGCCTTATTGCAGTGTAATTATATTTCAAACACATAATCTAGCAAACACATTCTTGGACTAAAAGGTATCGTCTTTGCAATTTTAAAGGCTCTCTCAGGTAATTTACATAATGCAGCTATATATCCACTTATGTCAATGGCATTTTTGGTGACCGATTCTGAATTGTGTATGCTAGCTAACAGTGTTCTTTAATGATGGACACGTCAGCTGTTATATCACCCAAATCTGAGTTGGAATTTGTTTTAGTACCACTTTGTTTTAGGTCTACCACTTTATGTATTTCTGGGGCTATACCAACTAATAAATTTCTACCTCCAGAAAATATTCTCAGGAATTTTTTGTTAAACTTTTATGTTCAAGCTCGCAAAAGCTTGTTTGACTTAAGCAAATTGCCAGTTGGGCAATGTCCCTACTTTATTCTTGCTAAAGAAACAGCTAATTTCTTCCTTTTCATCTGTGATCTTTCTCCTGACAAAATGTTCACATTCGTCAAACTCTGTATGTATATCTACTATGTCCTTATCATTACCTGAAAAATATGAGACTTTTGTCCTCATGATAAACATACACTGGTACCATATTTGTGCAGTGATGTTGTGGTGAATGTACTGCCCTGGGCATTGCTTTCTTTGCCTTTCTGTTATCTGTTTGTCTGTCCATTTTTACTGGAATTTTCTTGCAATTGTAATGTGAAGGTAATTAATATGTGATTCCTGACCTGTATTCCCTATTGTTTAGGTTGTCTGATCTTACTAGATTATCAAAAGTATGTACGAAAGTTATACAATTCTCAAGGTCTATGTCTGACAACTTTGACCACTTTGTCATCATTATTTACTCCTGAGCAATTTTCATCAGTATTTTGTTATTCTGTGTCTACTTGTTTCTCTACTTGTGTGGGGTTATTTGTTTCCTGGTTTTGGTTTTCTGCTACTACTTGAGTAGAGCTATTAGTTACTGCTAACACAGGTACTTCTGGCACTAAGCATGGCGGTTTTTTTAAAAGTAATAATATTACGCACTAGATAGCATTAACCCATGGATTGTGAGCCACAGCTCAGGCTGGGTAGCGTAGCGTTGTGAGCCACAGCTCAGGCCGTGCTGGCCGTGCATCACTGCTAACTACTCCACCCCTACGCAAACTTATGCATGCCGCAATGCAAAGATGGAGAGAGAGTTTTTTTTTTTTTTTCTTTTCACCAGATGATGCCCTGGATGTTTATCTTCAAGTTTATAATAAACAAAAATTAACAAATAAAAAACTTTTTCTTAATTTTTTTGTGCACCACGGGATGGGATAACAAAAAGGTAATTGCGCAATCTATGGGTTAATCAAAACCTCCATGGTCAAGACTCCTGAATTTCTTGTGACCTACAGGCCGGTCATGGGGCCGATTTTTCGAATTTCGAAAATCGTTATTTTTCTTGCCAAAATAAAGAAGAATGTCAGATGTCCCAGGCAGTGCAATATTGAGCTTCCTAGGCCCATCCTGAAGGCAAATTTATGCAGATGATTTCGGTAACAAAGACAATTTTTTTTTTCACCCCCCTCCAAACTTCAGTGGTGCTGAAATGGTTTGAAATTACTAGATATGTGTATTACGAATAAAATCAGTACATAATATGGTAGGTTAAACAAACATAATTATTATTATTTTCACATTTTTGATGCGTATTGTGTTTACAAGTATCGAGTTATTTCTGTGGTCTGGGTGGTTTAGTTTGTGTCCAGAGAGAGGCGAGAGATATCTTTAGACTTTAACACATACGTTTCCTCCTCTGTGTGAACAGTCTGAACTGCAGCGTCTATAATTGGATATGACTCGTAATTAGCACCTTGCACGAGGGAATTTGTGTGAAGGGAAGGGATGGTTTTACATCCATATATTCACCATTAGAACAACTTATCTGTTGCTGAAACGCCTGTGAAAAGCAAGAAATATATAATGAACAAATTCGGTAAAATAATGTGTACTTATAAGTAAAAATATCATACCGGTAATTATGAATGTTTCTCTTTTCCTTAAATTAATAATGTTTATTCCTGTATGGAGTTCTTTTATAAAGTATGGGTAATATAATTCGTGTGGGAAAAGAGAATAAGGATGCTATTTTTGGTCTATTTCACGATAATGGGTTCTCCGGTGTGTGTATAGACCAAATCATCTAAACCATGATTCGATATGACCTGGGATATGCATCTCGAATGAGGGAATTACTGTGAATGGATTGGAAGGTTTTACATCCATATATTCACCACGAGAACACCTCATATTTTGCTGAAATGTTTGTGCAAAACAAGAAATATGTAAAATGAACAAATTCAATACACAGTATATAATGTACTTTTAAATAAAAATTTAATTATGAATGTCTTCCCTCTTTTTTGTTTGTTTATTCTAGTATAGATATTTTTTTTTTTTTTACTTTGGGTGGTCAAGGAAAGAGAGGAGAAAGATAATGGGTGCAGCACTTCTTTTCTTGACTTCCTTGCATTCTTATTCTACTTACACTAACAATTCAGGGGAGCAAAAGACTGAAATCCACTCATGACTGACTCACGAGATGTACTGACTCTTTGAGTGGTTTAGAGGGTAGAGTAGGTTTGTGTCAACATCACCCAAACCTCCGTTCCCTTCCTTAAATTTGTCATAGTTTTCTACAGGTCGCACTGCATCAATGCTGGCAGCCACACTGTGGTAAAATGTCATTTGATGCCAACGGCTACTGAAGGGTTAATAATCACATTTTACATTTCTTTTGATTGCTCACTAAATTAAAATTTAAATGAGAAAACACGTACTATATATCAGTGTAAAATGTATATTATCTTTCACTGTACTTGTGTAGGGGAAAAGATACGAAAGTTGAGAGTGAATTATAAATGAATGATATATATATATATATATATATATATATATATATATATATATATATATATATGGAGCCTCTGTGGTACAGTTGTAAAGTGTGCGTTTTCGTACAATGAAGAACGAGGGATTGCAGCCCGCCAAGGTAATAAACTTTGGGAGCGTTCTTCTGGCCCCGTACTGCTTGGCGGACATAAGGGGTACTGTGGCTGAACCAGTGTCTCATACTATAAAGTATTCTTGCACCCAGTCGGCTTGCACGGGCCGATTGCACTTAGTTCACAAACTACACACACATCCAAAGCCACTCCAACACTACAATTACACTTACAAGCACTTCTCACCCTACATACAATACCAGACAGCCTAAGCCACTTGGAAGAGATACATTGGCTGTATCATCCCCAATTCGTCGGGATAGGCCGGTCCACCAGTTGACACTCAAACGGCTGAGATATATATATATAAATATATATATATATATATATATATATATATATATATATATATATATATATATATACATATATATATATATATATATATATATATATATATATATATATATATATATATATATATATATTGTTACATAGCCTATGATTTCATCATCCTTTGTGTAATTTTAACGCACAGTTGCTGCATGTTTGATCACGAGTGTGTTCTGCCTCAGTCCCCCCCTTCTACCGTTATAGTAGAGTAAGTCGTTCTCTCTGTTATTCAGAGCGGGATTTTCAGCTCTTTGTCCCCATGGCTTCATTTGCGCGTCCTTCTTACAAGTTGTATCAAGCTCTCCTGGCCCCTATATAATGAGCTCAGTCTCTGCATCATTGCCACTTAGATCTGCTCCTCATTTTGTTCACATCTCTGTCCTCCCCTGTACAGATATTATTATTGTGAGTGCTCAAGAAATCTCCAAACATCTAGCAGCTGTGTGTAATTTGAGTATAAGTGTTGTTGCATTTTTTCTTGTACTGTGTAGCATAGGGTTGATTCTTAGGCCTAGTGAGGTCTTTGTGATTAATGTGGGGTTTTATATCAGTCATTTTAAATAATATTTTGTATCTGTAATAATTTATCTTGCATTAACTGAGCATTACCCGGTGTATTTTCATTTATCAGGGCTGACTTAGATAAATTTACTCTTGCTAATTTCGTGTTAATAGAGGCTGTTGCAGTTAACCATATATTTAACCTGTTTATTTGCCATTACATTATCCTTATGAGTCCTGAATGTTTTGTTGTTAGTTTGAGCATTAAACTTTAACTTGTAATTTTACCTAACTCTTTTGTTTTGAACCTGGAACTTTAGGGGACAGTGGTGATTTTTAGTATTCTCACTTAAAGTGTACGTTATCTTTCTCTGTTCCGTAACATAAATTTGGCGACCTCTTATCAGGATATTCAGGATATTATCATAAGGATATTGCTTGATATTTTGTGACTGTTACTTATTAATTATGTCTACAATTACTACACTTGATGAAACCAAAGATTTTTGTCAAATGTGCAAACACTGTGTTATATAGAAAACAGAACAAAGAATGAACTTAAGCTTGTTCCTCAACAATTGGGAATTGCTGTTCGCTCTCATCATTCTAAAGATCAAATTGTTGACATGATTAATGAAAGCTTGTTTAATGTAACTCCTCCAAATGAGCAAACGCAGATTGAATTAGCTAAGTTACAGCTAGCCATGCAGGAGGCTAAGGCTAAGGAGGCGGAGGCTCGTGTTAATGAGGCATATGCTCGTATTCAAGAGGCACAGGTACAGGCTCAGGCACAAATTGAACTTGCCAGGATTCAGGCAGACCATGAGTATCGCATGAAACAAGGTGAAACTGGATCATCTAGCTCTGATGATTTTGATGTGGCTAAAAACGTTAAACTTGTCCCTCCTTTTAATGAATCTGATTTAACAAAGTATTTTCAGTTGTTTGAGAGGGTAGCTACAGGTTTTAGTTGGCCCAAGGAGTATTGGCCAGTACTCCTTCAAACTGTTCTCACCGGTAAAGCTCAAGTAACTTATGCATCTTTGCCTCAGGATCAATCTGATAATTATGATGTAGTTAAGAGCTTGATTCTTAAGGCCTATGAGCTTGTTCCTGAAGCTTATAGAGTAAAATTTAGGACAACTTACAAGCAAGATAAGCAATCCCATGTTGAGTATGCAAAAATCAAAGAAGATCTGTTAGAGCAGTGGTTAAATTCTAAGAATGTGGATTCTGATTTTGGTAAATTTAAGCAGATGATTTTGCTGGAGGATTTCAAAAGGTGTATTTATAAAGATATAAGCCTATATCTTGATGAGAGAAGAATAGATAATTTGTTTGATGCTGCAGTTTTAGCTGATGAATATGTTCTCACTCACAAGAGATATTCTAAAGAAAAAGGGAAAGCTGAGAGTAAGTACATTGCCTCTACTCAGAGTACAGGTAACAGGAAAGAGAATAAAGATGATGTTTCTCAGGAAGTAAATACCAGCTTCACCTCTAGATTTCAGAAAAGTAAATGTACTTATTGTAGTAAGCTTGGTCATACTACGGAGAAATGTTTCAGGAGACAGCGTGATGTGAACAAAAAGGAGTCTTTAAATATTCAGTCAATTGGTCTAGTGTCCACTCTTGAGAGTTCCCAGAATTCTTTAACTGAGTTAACTGTACCTGCTTTGAGGGTTAACTTAAATTCTCATGATGGAGCTCCTCTTTTGAGCAGTAACGTGGGTGACACTCTCAAGAGTTCATGTGCTAATTTCCTGTCTGATGGTTTTGTCAGTCTTCTGGACAGTAATGACAGGAAATCAGTTCAAATATATCGTGATACAGGTGCTTGCCAATCCCTTATGCTGACCAGTGTTCTAGGCTCTAATGTTAATTCCTCTGATGAAACTGTAATCTTACAAGGTGTAGGGAATAATTATTTCTCTGTCCCTCTGTGCAGAGTGAATTTAGAGTCTGGTTTTGTTAATGGTTCCTATATGGTTGGGTTGGTTGAGACACTCCCAATGTCAGGTGTAACTTTCTCACTTGGAAATGATATTGGTGGAAGTCAAGTGTGTCCAGCTCCTCAGTTGTCTAGTGAGCCAGTGGCTGCGTCCCAGGATTGTGATGTCCCTGATGTGTTCCCTGCATGTGCTGTCACTAGGGCTAAGTCTAAAGTTACTGGTGATTTAGAGGATAATGATGATGATGATGTTATCCTACCTGACACTTCTTGCTAATTTAGACCACTCACCAGATGAGGCAGTACCCCGTAGTGTTGATAATTTGTCTCGTCAAGAGTTGGTTGAGTTGCAGGTTGCTGACCCTGAGTTGAAAGGTCTAGCTAACTCTGCTTGCAGTGAAGAAGAGTCAGCCGGTGCTTCTACTTGTTATTATGTAAAGTCAGGAGTACTTATGAGGAAGTGGAGACCCCCAACAGCATCAGCCGACTGTGAATGGGAGGTTGTACATCAAGTTGTCATCCCTCGTGTTTGTAGGCAGGATATCATTCGAGTGGCTCATGATTCCAGTTTGGCAGGACATCTTGGAGTGAGGAAGACTGTGGCACGCATTTTGAAACACTTCTACTGGCCAGGTATCTTCAGGGATGTTTCCTGGTATTGTAAGTCTTGTCACACCTGTCAAGTTGTGGGGAAGTGTAATCAGACCGAAAAGGTTACACCTCTAGTTCCCATTCCTCCTTTTGAGGCGCCTTTCACCCGTGTGTTGGTGGATATTGTGGGCCCTCTTCCTAAGACTTCTTCAGGATTTTCTTATGTGTTGACCATGATTGATATGGCTACTCGTTATCCTGAAGCCATTCCACTTAGAAACATCTCAGCAAAGAACGTGGTTAAGGAAATGCTAGGGTTCTTCACAAAGTTTGGTCTGCCCAAGGAGGTACAGTCAGACCGGGGAAGTAATTTCATGTCAAACGTTTTCAAGCAGTCTCTGAAAGAGTTGGGCATCACCCAGATCACATCTTCAGCTTACCATCCCCAGACCCAAGGAGCGTTGGAGAGATATCATCAAAACTCAAATCGATGCTCAAGAAATACTGTTTGGAACATCAGAAAGACTGGGATAAAGGTCTTCCATTCGTTGTGTTTGCTGCAAGAGAATCTCCAAATGAATCACTGGGCTTCTCACCTTTTGAACTACTGTTTGGCCATGAAGTAAGAGGACCCCTTAAGTTACTCAAGGAATGCTGGCTGTCGGAGGAAGATGACGTCAACCTGCTGGAGTATGTGATGCAGTTCAAAGAACGGCTGTCCACTGCTTTACAGCTGGCGAGAGAGAATTTAGGAGCTGCTCAGGAGAAGATGAAGACTTGGTATGATAAGAAGTCCAGGTTACGCCACTTTCAGCCAGGAGATCAGGTTTTGATTCTGCTACCAGTTCATGGGCAACCTCTTCAAGCCAAGTTTAGTGGCCCTTATTTCGTGGAGAAGAAACTCAGTGATGTCAACTATGTCATCGCCACACCAGATCGTAGAAAGAGCAAGCAACTATGTCACATCAACATGCTAAAGTTATATCACAGGCGGGACGAAAATAATCCAGTCTGCACTGTAGCTGTTCCACCCGAGTCTACAAGTGAAGTTCTCCCATGCAGCATGAGCCTGAGTGATAGTTTGGGGAAGAATCCTGATATCATGAATGATCTCCAGACTAAGCTTTCTCATCTACCTCCCAAGGAAAGGCATGAGTTTTCGGTATTACTGCAGGAGTACCCGCAAGTGTTCCGTGCTACTCCAGGAAGAACCACTGTGTTGATGCATGATGTCGATGTTGGAGACGCAAAGCCAATTAAATTGCCTCCTTACCGTGTGAACCCAGTGAAAGTTCCTCTCATCCAGAAGGAGCTTGGCTACCTGTTGGACCACAAGATGATTGAGCCCTGTCAGAGCGAGTGGAGTTCTCCTGTCACTCTAGTCCCTAAGCCAGGTGGGTCACAGAGGCTTTGCATCGACTACAGACGTGTTAATCAGTTAACTAAAACAGACACTTACCCTCTCCCTCGTGTGGAAGATTGCATAGACAAGATCGGAAAGGCTAGGTACATAAGTAAGTTTGATTTGTTAAAGGGATACTGGCAAGTACCTATGACTGAACGTGCTAGGGAGATCTCATGTTTTGTAACACTAGGAAAGGCTTTTGCATGTTCTGTAATGCCGTATGGTATGAAGAATGCACCAGCCACATTTCAGAAGCTCATGAATGTTGTAACAGAGGGTTTGGCAGGGTTTGTTGTTTATATTGATGATGTATTAATCTTCAGTGACAACTGGAAAGATCACCTATGCCATGTCAGTAAATTTCTTGACCGTTTAGTTCATGCTAATCTTGTAGCTAATTTATCAAAGTGTGAGTTTGGTCAAGCTAAAGTTCAGTACCTTGGGTATGTAATTGGTGATGGACATGTTGCACCACCAGGAGCTAAGGTTCAGGTTATAAGTGATCTTCCCAGACCTTAAAGTAGGAAAGAGCTACAAAGATTTTTGGGAATGGTAGGTTATTACAGGAGATTTGTTCTTAACTTTTCAATTCTTGTATCACCACTTACAGACCTACTGAAAAAGGGAGTTAAATTTGTCTGGACCGATAACTGTGAATCCTCTTTCAACAAACTTAAAGCTATTCTATTAAGTCAGCCAGTGTTCGCTACTCCAAATTTTGCTAAGCCTTTTAAGATGGCTGTTGATGCAAGTGATACAGGAGCTGGGGCTGTTTTGCTGCAAGAGGATGATCAGGGTATTGAACATCCTGTATCTTATTACAGTAAGAAGTTCACTCCACCTCAAAAGAACTACTCAACTATTGAGAAAGAGCTTTTGGCCTTGATTTTGGGTTTACAGCACTTTTCATTTTATTTGTGTTCTGGTTTTGACCCCATAGTCATTTATACCGATCATAACCCACTGAAATTCCTTAGTAAGTTTAAAGATAAAAATCAGAGATTGACAAGATGGAGTCTACTTCTTCAGGAGTATTCATTAGACATACAACATGTCAAGGGGAAAGAAAATGTTATTGCAGATTGCTTATCTAGACTTTAGACAGATTGTTTTAGAGTAATAAGAAATTTCCTTTGTAAATTTCTTTTTCTTTGTGGGGAGGTGTTACATAGCCTATGATTTCATCATCCTTTGTGTAATTTTAACGCACAGTTGCTGCATGTTTGATCACGAGTGTGTTCTGCCTCAGTCCCCCCCTTCTACCGTTATAGTAGAGTAAGTCGTTCTCTCTGTTATTCAGAGCGGGATTTTCAGCTCTTTGTCCCCATGGCTTCATTTGCGCGTCCTTCTTACAAGTTGTATCAAGCTCTCCTGGCCCCTATATAATGAGCTCAGTCTCTGCATCATTGCCACTTAGATCTGCTCCTCATTTTGTTCACATCTCTGTCCTCCCCTGTACAGATATTATTATTGTGAGTGCTCAAGAAATCTCCAAACATCTAGCAGCTGTGTGTAATTTGAGTATAAGTGTTGTTGCATTTTTTCTTGTACTGTGTAGCATAGGGTTGATTCTTAGGCCTAGTGAGGTTTTTGTGATTCATGTGGGGTTTTATATCAGTCATTTTAAATAATATTTTGTATCTGTAATAATTTATCTTGCATTAACTGAGCATTACCCGGTGTATTTTCATTTATCAGGGCTGACTTAGATAAATTTACTCTTGCTAATATCGTGTTAATAGAGGCTGTTGCAGTTAACCATATATTTAACCTGTTTATTTGCCATTACATTATCCTTATGAGTCCTGAATGTTTTGTTGTTAGTTTGAGCATTAAACTTTAACTTGTAATTTTACCTAACTCTTTTGTTTTGAACCTGGAACTTTACGGGACAGTAGTGACACTTAGTATTCTCACTTAAAGTGTACGTTATCTTTCTCTGTTCCGTAACAATATATATAATTGTTAGTTATTGCAAGTACAATATGTTAATACATTCCTATTGATAAATGACTTACCGTTAGATATATATTCATAAGTTAGGTATAATTGTAAATGATGAAATGCTAATAAAATAAAGCAACATTGAAAAGAATACATACTGTATTTAACTCACTAAAGGCAATTGTGGTAGCAAATGTATAGCAAATGTTTGTTGTCGATGTTGGTGGTGGTGGTGGTGGTGATGGTAGTGGTGGTGGAGGTTGGTGGTAGGTCAGGGGATGTATTGCTACTGTCAACTGCTGATGTCACCACTGCATTCCTGCTGGATTCTTTGGTAGTTGTGGTGGATGTAGTAGCAGTTGTGGTAGGTGTGGTAGATAATTATGGTTGCCGAGGTCTGACGTTTGGTGGTCTTATGCATACTTGAGCTGCTCATGTCGAAACTTCATTCACTTGCAGGTCAACAAAGCTCAGAAGTGCACATGTCACTTACTTTTTACTTCTTTCTTATTTCCTTCTTACTTCAGTTTCTTACTTCTTTCTTCTTCTCTTTCCTCTTCTTCTTTTTCTTCTTCTTGTGATTAACTTGTGGAGATTGTTATTTGTAGAAGCTGTAGTTGATCGAAGAATTGTAAACTGTCGATTTGTAAATCACAAAGTGTTAAATCATAGAGTTGTAAATGGTAGAGTTATAAATCGGAGATAGTTGCTGTAGTTCTTCTTTCTCGCTGCAGTCTTTTTGTTTACTACTATAATCTTTTTCTTTACTGTTAATCAGTCTTCTTCTTAACCACTATAGTTTTCTTCTTTACTGCTGTAACCTTTACTGTTGTAATCTTCTTTTCTGCTGCAATCTTCTTCTTCTATACCGCTGCTACCAGTTTCGATAGGTAGACAGGTAGGTAGGTAGGTATCTACGTAGGTAGGTGCCACCAGTGTCAATAATGTGGATTATTGTAGGGAATCGTTGCCACCAGTGTCGGGTTTCGTAGGGCTTCATAGATTACTGCTGCTGCCAAATGAAGATAATAGTCGTAGCTTAGGAGGTAGGGATTGTAGTTGTTGATTGGCGAGGCATCTATGTTACCAGTAGACGTAAAGAGTCGCGAGGCATTGGATTGTGTGGAGATTGTGTATTTGTAAGTTTTATCTCTCCAGTCTTGAAGTAGGTTTTTCTCTGTCTCAGTCCCCCCTCTGTCTATCTTGTATCGTAAGTGAAGGTGAGGTAGAGACACTCTGGGATTAGGAGGTTTCATTGTGGCACAGTTATATTGTTCACTGGCTACCCCTGCACTTGTATGATGATGGACAGTGACGGGACTCACTTGATAGTAAGAGTAACAGCTAATCTTTTACTTCCTGCCAACCTCCTACTCCATCTCCTACTCTCCCCAGTCTCCTTCTGTCTCCTGCTAATCTCCTGCTCCTTCTGCTCCTCAATCTCCTTCCTCCTACTGACTCCTACACCTGATTTCTGTGTATATATGACTTCCTGGTTTCCAGCTGACTTACGTGTGTGTGTGTGTGTGTGTGTGTGTGTGTGTGTGTGTGTGTGTGTGTGTGTGTGTGTGTGTGTGTGTGTTTAGTGTCTAGCACGCTTCCATCACATGGCTAACTGGCTTCCGTGAGTGCCATCGTGTGTTTGACATACTTCACGAGTTTTGACCTTGGTAGTCTAGGGCCAGGAGATGTTTGTGATTCTCTTCCTGATGCACCAGACATTAACCTGCTTATTATATATTGTGCTAGCATTACATAGTGTGCTAAGTTTATACTAATTCCTCTAATTATTACATATTGTGCTATGACTACATTAATGCCTGTAAATAGGGAAAAGGTTGTTAATTATAATTTAAAGTACATCATTTTAAAAATATCAACATTTTGGCTTCTTCTTAGTTGTAAATATTTAGATTTTTACAACAGTTTTGTAACACTACAACAATAACGACATATTATGAAACGAAAGGACCAAGATGAACCGAAGGTGAGACATCATGGTGTTCAATTCATCAGCCAATCAGAAACCAGGACCATTGTCGCGTCTCTTACTGTCTAAAAGGTCGCTTGTGGAGAACATACGGTACTTCTTCATTATCTTTTTTATAATTATAATACTTCTTCTTCTTTTCCTTCTTCTTCTTCTTCTTCTTCGTCTTCTCTTTCTTCTTCTTCTTCTTCTTCTTCTTCTTCTCCTTCTTCTTCTTCTTATTATTATTATTATTAATATTATTATTATTATTATTATTATTATTATTATTAATATTATTATTATTATTATTATTATTATTGTTATTGTTGTTGTTGTTATTATTATTGTTATTATTATTATTATTATTATTATTATTATTATTATTATTATTATTGTTATTATTATAATTATTATTACGCTTCGCCATATAAATGGAGAAATTTACTATTTTTGGTAGTATTATTAAGCCTCGCCATATAAATGGCAAAGCTTCTTGTTTTCATCATTTGTTTTTCTTTGCACCTGTTTTCTTCGGTCTTCATGACATTATACGTGAAGGGACCCTCGGGTAACTCAAGTTCTTGTGCCAAATATATATGGCCTTGACTTATATTTGAAGGTGATATACTTATTTTCTTATTCTAAAAAATGATTATTTGAAATTGAAATATCTTGTAAACTATTTGAGATATAACTATTTGGTTGATAATCCTATGATAAAAATGTTTGCTGAATGTTTATGGCTCAATGTTTTCCTCTTTAGCCTTGTGGAAAGTATCGGGTTTTATTTGTTCAGTTTAAGATTTACAACACATTTTAGATAAAAGCACAAATGCTTTAAAGCTGTAACTTTCCAAGTAAATAGCCGTGGTCCCTCTTATGGTATGAAAGGAATATGGTTACAGTAAAGCATACAGTTAGCCAGTTATTGAGACAAAGATAAAAATTTATATATGTGTTCTTCGACACCTTTGTCCTTGGATCTTCTTGATGTTACATAAGTTACCATAGGGTCTTCTGATCTTGTTTATATTACATATACCTTATAATATACCATAAATAGAAATGGCGAAGCTTCCTTATTCTGGATACACAAAAAGAATAGGTAACTAGTTTTTTTTTTATCATTATTATTTAGCTTCGACATATAAATGACAAATCTTCTTATTTTCGTCGGTATTATTATTTTTCTTTGCACTTTTTTTCTTCGATCTTGATAATAATATACATGAAGGTATCCTAGGGTAATCCAAGTCCTGGTTCCAAATATAAATGACCTTGACCTATTTCTGAAGGACATATACTCATTTTTATTCTAAAAAGTGCATATTTGAAAGTGAAATATCTCATAAACTACCTGTAATTGAGGTACAGCTATTTGGTTGATAATCCTATGACAAAAGTGTTTGCTGAAAATTTTTGGCTTAATAATTTGCCATTTAGCCCAGTGGAAAGTAGCAAATTCATTCTATGGATTATTTTCCTAACAGAATAACATTCATACACAGTTTATTATTGTAAATACCATACACAAAGTACCTT
>NC_137023.1:24144256-24356756 GCF_032717465.1 Coenobita brevimanus | reverse complement strand
GCTATTAATGAAGGAGCGCTTAGACAAAAACAACACCTGCACTTGGACCATGCACACGATCGAAGGATCAAACATTTGACTTTGCCATACAACCTGTTAACAAATTCCGAGTCTATCATCCTTGCCTAATCCTCAACCTTTCTGCCAAATTCATTCCTATATAGACCAAAACTCTCTTAAATGACCTTGCCTATGACCTTTGCCTTCCATGTATTGGTCTCAAAATCTGTTTATTTCATCCTTGCTTAACCCTCAACCCTTGCAGCTAGCTTGGCAGCTCCAATCAAAATACAACCGCCTGAGGCATAAGGGGCAATCATTTCACCTTGTCTTATGACATTGTCTTTGGACTGATCGTTCTCAAAATCAAATAATTGCATCATTTCTTATCCTTTACGATTTCGGTATGTTGGATTAAATCCGATTTTTAAAAAGCTGTCCTTGCCATGTGACCTTGGCCTTTGATCTGTTGTTTTCATTGACAGTACTTCCACATGTACACCCGCGAACCAAAGTTTCGGTACCCCCCCTCGATGGAAGGAAGTGGAAGTCAGGGTTAGAGAGAGGGCAGGTGAACGGACAACCGTGAGTGGTACTTTGGAACTGAGCTACGAGGCGAATAGTGAGAAACCTAATGACACTGGATTCGAAACATTTCCATGCTATTCACCTGCAAAACATTATGCGTTCGTAACATACATACTGTAACATATAACATAGACTACTGTGTTATCATGGTGTCCTGTGATACTGACCCATCTGTTTCGGATCCTCATCACACAAACAAAGCACCGAGCCAGTTGTATATAAGTTGCAACTTGTCATTATAACTGCAGTCATAATTTCTGTGAGTGTTATCCCTGGATTGTCTAAGGCTATAATATAGAATGATTGTGAATTTAATGTTGATTCTCACAGTAGTTGTGCGGATGGTTATATATGTGGCAATTATTATATGTGGACGACTAAACCACATTGTGATGGACAGCGGAAAGCATTCGCCAAAAATTTACTATAACTAGATGAAATTAGATGCAAACAACACAAAATATTATGAGACAACGAAGACACAGCTGTGGTATCCTGCTCCACCTTGTTATCAAGGCCTTAACCGGGGCTTCACCTCATACGTGCATTATTTTCCTTCCGTCTCTGCCTCTTTTATTACTCGTACTTCCCGGTATCCTCATAGTGCGAGTCGTCATAATCCTTGGAGGGTTTCTTGTCTTCCGGTCCTATAACCCGTACTGTATTACATTATTCCTCGCATCATCACTCCCAGACAACGTTAGCCCAAGACTGATGAATCTGTTAATACCATTATTGCCACTGCCACTACTACTGTAATCCCCCTTTTCCTATTGTGTCTAATTACCCTCACAGTACTACTACTGCTGCTCCTATTACTACTCCACTATAAATCTGTATAATAATAAATATGATTGTCCTTATGTCTATCTGTTAATCATAATTATTGTCCCTGTCCCACCGTCGACAACTCGTCACTGACCCGGCACCGCTACTCCAGTTCCCACCCACCATGGATTCTACTCCTCCCCCACTCCGACACCACATTACCCTTCACCTCATCTTTGGGCCAGAAGGCCTGTTGTTCACCCTTTACCGGTGAATATACGTGGCATGCATTAATAATAAAAAAGAAGGCATTTGAGAGCTAAACAGTAATCGCCCTCTAAAATATTCTGTTTGCCAAGTCCAACATTTAGGCCATATTTTGATACCATGAAGGTTTTATGTTGATAGCTCAAGCCATTCATGAGATTTAATGGTGCTAAAGGCAGGCAATAAAAACTAGTTGACCTTTACCAGCTAGTTTGGTGACCTTGACTTTGACCCCGAGTTGCCATTTTCGAACTCCTCCAAGATTTTGGCCATATCTTGATTCGCTGAAGGCTTCATGTTGATAGCTCAAGCCGTTCATGAGATATAATAGGAACACACACACACACACACACACACACACACACACACACACACACACACACACACAGATGCAGTTAAAAACATGATCGCTCTGCCTTCTAAAGGTAGGCGATAATAATATAATAATAACAACAACATGGTAGATGTGTACTGTAGTGTTCCTAACATTACACTTAATAACTGCAGACTCAAACGTGCTTATATTACGACGCACTGATATATTAACCACAAAACCGACCACAGACCGTTCTTATCATTACCACTGCATCTTCCCTATAGCACTTCACCATGGTAATACAACCCACTGTAGTCCTCTGTGAGATCGCTACACGTGTTTGGGAAAAATAACAGTGCACAACATGCCTACAAACCACTAAAATAAGCATATGATGTTTCACTGACATCCATCAAATAGCCTAGGAGAAGTTAGTGGACAAACAAACAAACGACTGGACACAGACAGACAGAAACGGAATGTCTCGCATCGGTATGTAACGACCTCACAAAACTCTTGTGATCCTGCATTGCAGGTGTCATCACAGTAATAATAATAATGATAATAATAATAATAATAATAATAATTAATCACATGTTATTAGGCACGATACTGAGAAGGACACACACTGGAATAGCATGTGTCGACGCAATGCAGAATCTGTTTGCCATGACAGAAGGTTGGGTTGCGGTCAAACATTAATTTAGTATTACTATAACCCTACCATTACTGCATATTATGGCACTGTTTGTTTTGATATGTCACAGCTGTTTTCACTTGTTTTATCAGGGAGATTATGGTGTTTGGTCTCTGTATCATGGATATTAACATGTGATTACTACCACTACTACTACTACTACTACTATTACTACTACTACTAATACTAATACTAATACTACGATTATTATTATTATTATTATTATTATTATTATTATTATTATTATAACTATGATAACACCTACAAAGCAGGATCGTAATAGTTTTGTCAGGTTGTCATATACCGATGAGAGACATTCGGCCTCAGTCTATGTCCAGCCGTGTGTTTGTTTGTCCGCTAACTTCTAGGCAATTTAATGGATGTCAGTGAAACGTCACAGGTGTATTTTAATGGGTTGTAGGCATGTTGTGCGCTGTTATTTTTCCCAAACATGTGTAGTGATCCCACAAAGGACTTCAGTGGGTTGTATTACTATGGTGAAGTGCTACAGGTAAGGTCCAGTGGCAATGATAGGAACGGTCTGTGGTCGGTTCTGTGGTTAATATATCGGAGCTCCGTAATATAGGCACGTTTGGGTCTGCGACTTTTATAATTATGTAATGTTCGGAATACTGCAGATGTATGTTGTTGCTGTCAATTTTATAATTATTCTTATTAATGCATGCCACGTATATTCACCGGTAAAAGGTGAACAACAGGCCTGGTGGCCCAAGAAGGAGGTGAGGGGTAAAATGGTTCGGAGTGGGGGAGGAATAGAGCTCATGGCGGGTGGGAGAGAGGGGGTGGGGTGCAACTGGGGTAGCGGTGCGGGGTAAGTGACTAGTTGTCGACGGTGGGACAGGGACAATATGATTAACAGATACACAGACATAAGGACAATCATATGTATTATTATACAGATTTATAGTTGAGTAGTAATAGGAGTAGCAGTAGTAGTACTGTGAGGGGAATTGCAATAGACACAATGGGGAAAGGGGGAATAGTAGTGGAAGTGGCAATAATGGTATTAACAGATTCAGCAGTCTTGGGCTAACGTTGTTTGTCTGGGAGTGATGATGAAAGGAATAATGTAATACAGTACGGGTTATAGGACCGGACGACAAGAAACCCTCCAAGGATTATGACGACTCGCACTATGAGGATACCGGGAAGTACGAGTAATAAAAGAGGCAGAGACGGAAGGAAAATAATGCACGTATGAGGTGAAGCCCCGGTTAAGGCCTTGATAACAAGGCGGAGCAGGATACCACAGCTGTGTCTTCGTTGTCTCATAATATTTTGTGTTGTTTGCATCTAATTTCATCTAGTTATAGTAAATTATTGGCGAAAGCTCTCCGCTGTCCATCATAATGTGGTTTAGTCGTCCACATAAAATAATTGCCACATATATAACCATCCTCACAACTACTGTGAGAATCAACATTAAATTCACAATCATTCTATATTATAGCCTTAGACAATCCAGGGATAACATTCACAGAAATTATGACTGCAGTTATAATGACAAGTTGCAACTTATATACAACTGGCTCGGTGCTTTGTTTGTGTGATGAGGATCCGAAACAGATGGGTCAGTATCACAGGACACCATGATAACACAGTAGTCTATGTTATCTGTTACAGTATGTATGTTACGAACGCATAATGTTTTGCAGGTGAATAGCATGGAAATGTTTCGAATCCAGTGTCATTAGGTTTCTCACTATTCGCCTCGTAGCTCAGTTCCAAAGTACCACTCACGGTTGTCCGTTCACCTGCCCTCTCTCTAACCCTGACTTCCGCTTCCTTCCATCGAGGGGGGTACCGAAACTTTGGTTCGCGGTTGTACTTTGTTTAGCAGACAGACACTCATTCGCCAAGGAAATCAATATCGCGCTTGTAAATATAAAATGTAAGTATAAAAAAGCCGAACGATAGTCCGAAATAAAGTATGCTGATTTAGGTGCAAATTAATGACGCTCTTTGCGACACATTTCTGACATAACACAATTTTTCTCTTCATGAATTTTTGAGGAGGTGAGCACCCAAAAGACGTCTTTTTTAGTCCTAATTGGCTGTGTATTATTTTCAGTGGATTTATGCTCGGTACACACAAGTGAGATAATAATTTTTATTTTAATCCATAATCCGATTATATATTCTGTGTTTTATTTTTGCTGTCTTCAGAGGATTTTATTCACCTTAGGATACATTTCTGAGCTGGACTGGTTAAATACTGCCAACACGAAACCCATCACTACTAGAACGCCTTTTTTTATGTAATAAAATCACCTGAATATAGCAAGCATACAGCCGTGACTGGTCATCACACCGAAAAGATTAATTGCAACTCTGTGTGGTGAACTTGTGTGAGATGGCCAGAGTGAAGGTGCCTAAAACGGTGACTTGAAGGCCTTACACTGAACAGGTGGACCGGCATTACCATAACCGACTACACCACCACCACCACCACCACCACCTTGCAGGCATATCGATGAGCCCACACACGCTGAGAGACAGGCCCACCACACATCCTGGTTTTGCCTGATCACATTACTGTCATGCTTTCTCAATGACATCTTACTGTGCTTAAGTCTAGCATTCTGTTGATTTTACACATCATGTGCAGTAAAAACTGTGCAACTCCACTCCACAACAGGAGACTCTACGTAACCTAGATGCTAACAACAAAATATGACTGATACCATAAATAGTCCTAATCAGATTTCCACAACCATACCTTCGTTAGTTCTGAGCCGTTTTCAGTAGGCTACCGATTTCTGCCAGGTACTTCCTCTTCGTCTTCCACCTAGGAAAATGCCATGCCTTGTCTACTGTGTGTACCCGGAACAATAATACATCATGTTCACCTTCCAAATTAAACTTCTCTGGCGAAAAGAGTGCATTGCTTGAGCCTTGGGCAAACGATTGTGTCGTTTACCGGCATCTGTTATTGGATAATTTATATCCATTCTAAATGAAATGCAGTTTCCACACTTGGAGGCTAACGGCAAGGAACTTGTGATAGGTGGATCAAACTCCGCTATTATTCTAAAACAACAATCACCATATGCTTATCCTTCAGTACTCTTGTTGAAACTGATGTATATAGACTGTCTACACAATTTTATTTTAATTATTGTACACACTTAATAATATGATATATAATTAACTCCCATATACTGGGAAAAAAAAAATCCTTTCTCACGTCACAGCACCACACTTAGGTGAAAGTATCAATCTGTCTATTGCCAGATGCCTTTACCACACTTAGGTGAAAGTATCTATCTGTCTATTGCCAGATGCCTTAATTCCGTAAGCAGTGACCACAAATAAATCGCCTCCATTCGCCCTGTCCGCCGCTATTTCACTGCCCTCCCCCCGGCTCACACAACCTTCTCTCATATACCTCTTCATTCCATCCCTCCATCTCATCCTCGCCCTTCCCCTTCCTCTCCCCCTTCCATCTCACTCAAATGCACTCTCCGCGTTGGTCTCTCGCTCTCCATCCTCTCTACATGGCCAAACCACCTCACTGTATTTCTCCTAACGCTTTCCGTCACATTCAATTTCACACCACAACGCTCATTCACTTCCTCATTTGTCACTCTGTCTCTCAATGTAACACCACATACTCCTATCAAGTAACTCATTTCCACTGCTCTCATCTGGAAACAACAGTATAGGAAGTTTCAAAATGTTGCCCACTCTCATTAGGGCCGCTCCAACATCCACTGCCCCATCTTGTATCTCTTTTATAACCCCATCCATATACAGATTGACCAACCATGGAGACATTACGCATCCCAGTTTCAATCCAACATTCAGACAGAAAAATCACTCAGTTCACTGTCCACACGCACTGCAGCCTTGACGTCCTCATACATAATCCTCACTGCATTCAGCAATTTCCCATTTAGGCTACTCCATATATTCTTAATATTTTCCACATTCTTTGTCTATCCACTCTGTCATATGCTTTCTTCAAATCCATGATGGCCGCAAATAACTTCTTGCCCTTCTCTAGAAACTTTTCACTAAAGACCTAAGGATCAATATCTGATCTACACAACCTTTTCCATCCCTAAAACCTCCTTCTTCTTTTCCGACTAAATCCAGTGTTATTTCCCTCCGTCATTAAGTATCTTACCATATACTTTTCCTATTACACTCAGAAGACAAATGCCGCTATGATCACCACACACTTCATTTTTCCCCCTTTTTCTTTACACAGGGAAATAAGCTGAAACGCTGACAACAAATCAAGATAATGACCGTCGATAGAGGAACATTTTTAGTCACCTTTTCAGCTCTAACTATTGTATACCTGAAAGACTTCTATGATCACGGGATGGACGAGTGCATCTTATTCACTGGAAGCTACGATGACAGTTCTCCTCTTGGGTTTGCGGCCTTGCTCTTTATGAATTCTACCCATCCATCCATCACACTCATTCATTACCATTTTGCTCCATCAGGAGGGTACGGGCCCTAGGCTACGCATCTCTACTTCAGATTTACAGTAAGAATGGTCAACATCCCTTGAGCAGCATAATGAGAACAGTAAATCTCAACCATCCTTCGCAATTTGATCTGTAATGAACACATCCGGTTCGGGTGTCTTCACCTACTAGATCACCTGGTGTCCACTATATAAAAAATTGGAAAGTAAGGCTGGAATAATAATGATGATATATACATTAGGAGAATTACTGCATTACGTCAACACATCAGATATAATGGGGTAGAATACTAATTCTTTGATCCATTTTACTTTCGTCCTACCTACAGAGTGAGTCGCTGACTCATCCACGTGAACTGGCAAGGCACAAGTAAAAATCATATCCGCTGACTCTAGTTTCCGTGAATGCTGCCTTGATTGGTGCATAATTACTGCTTCATCGATATGCACATTCAGTTTGTCGCTTGCTAAACCAATGTATTTTTATGGGCTTCTTCCTCTCAATGTCTGTTTGTACATAAAATACCCTATATTCCGAAGTAGACAGGATATATGTACACCTCTGATCTATTTACATCATGGTCAGTATATTTTCCTCTTGTCACAAATTATTTTTCTGCGTAATAATCTCCTTGTGGACATTATTACAATTTTTTTTTTCAGTATTCTTGTCCCATTCCGAAAGAATTAAACTGACTCAGTACTAAAAAGACTTTTTCAAAGACATATCCCCACCATGTGGTAAAGAATACATAGATATGCACTAATAACTATGGCAATTTCATATGTAGGAGGATAAACTAGGTCTCGTACACAAATGGTGGGATGGTGGGCATAGTAATAATAAACTCCCAGGAATCAGTGTGCCAAGTTTCATCTTCAGGTTACTTTTGCAGGTCGGACTGAAGTCTTCAGTAGACACAATCAACTTACCAAGACAGATTTTCTCCTAATATAGTCAAAACTCGAAAAGTGCAGACAATATGGCAATTTCACGTATACGGGCATCAACTACGAAAGAAAGTCAATCATTCTGTGTGATATGAAGCCAATCTACAAGGTAGTATCTGAGATGCCTGCCCAGATGGAATGACGGACAAATGGACCGACAAATTTTTCCTTATATGATCATAGCTCGTAAAGTACAGAAATTATGGCAATTTTACATATATGGGCATCAATTACGACAAATACTTTAACTTTCTGATTGATATGAAGCCAATCCACCGGGTAGTTTCCGAGATCCAGGACCAGATGGAAAGACTAACAGATGGATAATACAACAGATTTTTCCTTATGTGGTCATAGCTCGTAAATTATAGTCAGTATGGCAATTTTACATATACGGGCATCAACTACGACACATACTCTATCGTCGTGTGTGATATGGAGCCAGTCCACCTGGTAGTTTTCAAGATGCAGGTCCAGACGGAAAGGCAGACAGATGGATAACACAAGATAGACTTTTCCTTATATGGTCACAGCTCGTAAATTACTGACAATATGGTAATTTTACATACGCGGGCATCAACTACGACACATACTATATCTTTCTGTTTAACCCGCCCCGTCCCGACGACGTATGGGTACGTTGCAACGATTTGCATTTGCCAGTCCCGGCGACGTACCAGTACGTCGTGCAATTGCAAGGTTGCTAATTTGCACAATTTTCAATTTTCGCACGTGATTTTTCGTATGTATACACGGGACACCTTCCTCTATTCCTGTACAAGATACCAAGCAGGGACAATGCCTTACACTGCATAACCTCCCCCCTCCCCCCCTCACGCCATTGTCTTGGCAAAGGACCTGTTACCAGTGACCTGGCTAGTAAAGTTATTCAGGGCCAGAGTGATTCCCCAATCGATGACAATGTGGAGGACAATGTTTACATAGCATTAGATGAAGAAACAGCCAGAAATAATGATCAGGTAGTGTGGCAAAAATAGGTCAGGTATGGTGATTAGTTGGTGAGTGAAACAATGCTTATAATGCCTTTATTACTGCTTGAAAACCAATATACTGTCATACTACATATACATTCGTACCAAGTAAATAAATAAATACGTTTATGAGTGGATAAAATAGTTACCCTCCCATAGAACTCGTTTTCTTTGGTGCCAGCATGTTAGAAAACCCACTCAGGTAAGGAGGAACTCCTACCTGGATTGGGCACTTTAAACCTCAGGTGAGCGATTTCTCTATGAATTTTCGATGTTTCTCACCAAAAGCGAAGGTTTTAGCCAAAAAAAATTTTTTCGAAAATACCTCGGGACTGGGGGATGTCGGAGGTGCGGAAAACCTCGGGAAGTGACGGGTTAATATGAGGTCATTCCACCTGGTAGTTTCTGAGGTACAGGCCCGGATGGAATGACGGACAGACAGACAGATGGATGGACAGGGGCGATTCCTACATCCATACCATGTGGAATAATGGTGGGGATAATAATCCACTTTATCATCATGTTAAATGGATTTATGTGAAACTGCTACTTCTTGCTGCTCTTGCTCCACCTCACACTGCTTCATCATTATGAACACAAATGTTTCGTTTTATTAGTCGCCCAGTACCATGCTCATCAACCAGGGTAGGTGTGTTTCACCCTCTTGCAATCACCCGAATATTTCTGAATAAACCTCTTTTTACTGCTGTTGATGCCACCCATAACCCCATTCTACTTCATTAACCATTCCAGTCTTATTACATCATATACATTGCACAGACAACAGTACCCACTCTAAATAATTTATTCATTGTAATTAGGGTATCCTGTAACTTTGTGCAGTTTTGACTGTTTTGTTTATTAACATTCGTGCAATATTCTTTTTTTTCCTTGGTCCACCTTTCTGCTATCATTAAGTATTGCCAATAAATTGTCATTAATATCATGAACGCTTATATCGTACTAGCACCCCCTCCCCCTTGATCTTTGCATCTGTTCAGCCTCTCTTCCTCATTTGTGTCATGAAATGTTTGATGATGAATAAAAAACGAAGCGTTATACCATCTGCATATTCAAAGTAGCTCAGGAAAACGAGGCAGAGTTAGTGTAATGAGCTATGTATATCCAAGTGTCACTGACCTGATCTGTTCCATTGTCAATTTCTGTGTTACTTCTTTTCATATCTGTTATGTGAAAACTTACCAATTTCGTAATAATAATACTGACAACTAGTTGCCTATTCTTATAGTGTAGTCAAAACAAAGAAAATTCGCACTATGGAATAAAAGGTATGTGTAATATAGACAGGATCTGAAGACACTATGGTAACTTCTTGTGTAACATCAAAAAGGGACCTGAAGAGAAAGGTGTCGAAGAACGCATGTATAAATTGTATATTAGTCTCAATAACTGGCTAAAAATATGCTTAACTATAGCCATATTCCTTTCAGATCATAAAAGGGACCACAGCTATATATCTGGAAAGTTACTGCTTTAAAGCTTTTGTGGTTTCCTGTAAAGCTTGTTGCAAAGAATAATCCGAGCAGATTTGAATTCGTAAATTCCGCTTGGCTAAATAGCACATCTCCACGACGGTGTTTAGCTCCCCAGGACTCAAAGGATACCTGGCTTGGCCTCCCCGGGCCGTGAGACGTCGCCTTGCATGGGCAGAACCCTGCACGACCACACCTCCCGGCCCAATAACATCCCGAGCCTCAGGACCATCCCCAAGGGAGCGTTGGAGGTGCCGTGGGTTTGGATGAATGACGGCCTGGCGGTGCAAAAAACCTCGACACCAGTATCCTGGCATTTGATGAATCCGTACCCCGTCCTGGCATTAAACCAAACCACAGTCCCTCTGATCTTCTGGGCTGCTGGAGACTGTGGCCTGCTGGATGCCCCCCCCCCTCCCCCCTCGATGGGTCGCAGGCAATAGCAGATGTGTCCGCCATGGCTGTCGGTCATCTTCTCTCAACTCCGCCATAGGCATATAGTATACAAGGTATGTATAATATAAGCACTATCTAAAGAAGTTAAGGTAACTTCTTGTGTAATTTAGAAAAGATTTGATAACAAAGGTGTCAAAGAATTCATTTGTACATTTTGTGTTTGTCTCAGTACCTGGCTACCTGTTTACTTTACTGTAACCATATTCCTTTCAGATCATACGAGGGACCACAGCTATACATCTGGAAAGTTACAGCTTTAAAGCTTTTGTTTTCTCTAAAGCATGTTGGCAAAAATAATTGAATACGGTACTTTCTACTAGCTTAATGGCAATATGCTAAACCAAAATTATTCAGCAAACATTTTTATCGTACGATTTTCACCCAAATAGCTGTATCTCAATTAGTTTCTGAGATTTGTTAAATTCAAATATGCAATTTTTTGAATAAAAATGGGTATATCACCTTCAAAAATAAGTCAAGGTTGTACATATTTGACACAGGAACTTGGATTACCCTTGGGTACCTTCGTGTCTAATATCATGAAAATCGAAGAAAAAAGTGCAAAGAAAAAATAAATAATACTGACGAAAACAAGCTCTGCCATTTACATGGCGAAGCTTAATAATAATAATGACGATAACAAGATTCGCCATTTATATGGAGCAGCTTAATAATAGTATTACATGAGCGCGCAATCTGTTTTACGATCTCATTATCATTCTATTTTCTCTTTAACACATGATAATAAGGAGGAAGACGTAAAAGTGCTGTGCTCAAAGTATAAGTGTGTTAGCAACTTGAGGACTGAGAAGTAAAAGATCTAATAACAGTCTTATATCTTTCCATCGTCTGATGCCACTATAATCTCTCCACTGCCTGACATGACACATCACATACATGCGGGGAAATGGCCTTAGCGTATGTGACAAGTATGGTCATCCTAATTGATGCAAACGTGTTTATGGTCAAATAATGAGTTCCATTGATTCCATTATTACAAAAGAATGCGCCACGGTCATTAAATGTCCATGCCTTCTGAGTAGAAGAAAAGTACCCATCACAACTATCACCACCCAGACACCACACCCACCATCCTATAGACATCACCCATCACCACCCAGACACCACACCCTTCACCACCCAGACACCATACCCATTACCACCCAGACACCACACCCTTCACCACCCAGACACCATACCCATTACCACCAAGACACCACACCCACCACCACCCAGACACCATACCCTTCACCACCTACACATCGGAACAATCATCCCAACCAGAATGCAACGTCATTATGCTTCCATTAGTGCCCAGGGTTTCTGTGTGAGGGATTGTGCTGGAAGTGTACTAATCGTACCCACTTCCACCTACTGGGTCATAGTCGCGAAGCTAATAGGTCTGTACGTGAAGCTACAGAAAGTGGTGTTTTTGACGTATCAGATAGAGCCAAGATTCCGGGGGCTTGAATGATGAGTGAATGGCAGCGTGGCCCATTGGACTGGGCAAACATAGGCTGTCTGGATGTTGCTACTCCTCACCCTGCCTTAGGGTGGAAAAGGAGGTCCAGATGATGATGATGGTGATGACGATGATGATGATGATGATGATAATGATGATGATGATGATGATGATGATGATGATGATGATGATGATGATGATGATGATGATGATCAAAATGCCCAGTTCAGTAACATATTCCAAACGGTTGATTCAAATGGGTTCACCTGCAGACACTGTCTCCAATACACAACAATCATTACTCCAAAATTAATCACCTACGTATCACTTTTACGCCACCATCACCACCCCAAAACACCACCATCTAGGCCATCAAGACGCAGTCATGACCATCAGCATCATGTAAGTACCAGTCTTACCATCACTTGGGCACTGTCATCACCATCATCAGCCGTAACCGCTAAGATCGCACCTCTCAGCCACAGCCACCTATTGTAGACAAAACCATCAGGAGTGGCTAATCTTATCATGCGAACATCGCCACTACCACCATCCAGGCGCCTCCATTTTGCCACCATCATCGCCATTATCTCAACACCACCACCCCGACACCTGAAAATCTCCTACCCCAGTAAGTACCTAAATTCAACCAAGAATATTTTCCTGCATACTGTATATGTAACATTAATCTTGTCAGCCCTCAAACACTGCAGTGCGTATTTTGAAAAAAACAGACCTCCATAATATATATATATATATATATATATATATATATATATATATATATATATATATATATATATATATATATATATATATATATATATATTGCCAGACGCCTCAGTCCCGTTTGGGGTGGCCACAAACAAATCGCCTCCAAGTCGCCCTGTCCCCCGCCATTTCACTCCCCTGCTCCCAACTCACACCTCCTCACTCATATACCTCTCCACCCCATCCCGCCATCTCATCCTCGGCCTCCCCCTCCCTCTTTCCCCCTCCACCTCACTCACATACACTCTCTTCGTCAGTCTTTCACCCTCCATCCTCTCCACATGGCCAAACCACCTCAGTATGTTCCTCATAACACTTCCTATCACATCCACAACACCACAACGCTCCTTTATATCCTCATTCGTCAGCCTGTCTCTCCATGTGACTCCACAGGCTCCTCTTAAATAACTCATTTCCACTGCTGTCACTCTTGACTTGTGTCCTTCCAACAACGTCCAAGCTTCACTTCCGTACGTTTGAGTTGGTATCACAATACTGTCATGTAGTAACTTTTTCACTTCCATGCTCACTTCCCTGTTACTTATCACTGCTTTCAAAGAACCAGCAACCTTTCTTCCCTGCTGTACCCTTTCAAGCACTTCACCCTCCAAACCTCCATCCTTACTCATCACACTACCCAAGTACTTAAACGTACTCACATTTTCCAATTCCTCACCATCCAACCTCGCTGTACATTCACTGACTTCACCTCTCTCAAAGACCATCACTTTACTCTTCCCTACATTCACCTTTAGATTCCGTTTCTTACACACTTTCCCAAACTCATCCACCAAGCCTTGCAGCTCCCCTTCGTCTTCACTCAACAACACAGTATCATCTGCAAACAACAGCACAGGGAGTTTCCAAACACTATCCTCTCTCACCAGGGCCACTCCAACATCCACTACCCTACCTTGTACCTCTTTTATTACCCCATCCATGTACAGATTGAACAACCATGGAGACATGACACATCCCTATTTCAAACCAACTTTCAAAGAGAAAAATTCACTTAGTTCACCATCCACACGCACTGCAGCCTTCGCACCATCGTACATACTCTTCACAGCATTCAACAACTTCCCATCTACTCCATATATTCTTAACACTTTCCACAATCCTAGTCTATCCACCCTGTCATATGCTTTCTCCAAATCCATGAAAGCCGCATACAACTTCTTTCCCTTCTCTAGAAACTTTTCCACTAAAGATCTGAGAATGAATATCTGATCTACACAACCTTTTCCCTTCCTAAAGCCTCCCTGTTCTTCTCCAACTAATTCCTCTGTTCTTTCTCTAACTCTGTCAATAAGTATCCTACCATACACTTTTCCTATTATACTAAGAAGACAAATGCCCCTATGATTACCACACACTTCTTTTTCCCCTTTTCCTTTGTACAAGGGAATAATTATACCTGACTTCCAATCCTCCGGGACTCTACCTTCCTCCCAGGCCAATCTGCACATCTTCCACATCCATTCTACTACTATCTCTCCCCCATGCTTCAGCATTTCACCACACACTCCATCAATTCCTGGGGCTTTCCCTGATTTAACTTTCTTCATTGCTTCCACAACTTCTATCCTACTGATTTCTTCCTGTCTTCTCACCTCCCTCCTTCTCCCAGCCATTCCCCAGCCACTTATACTCGCATTACTTCCATCCTCCACGTTCAACAATTCCTTAAAGTGTTCTCTCCATCTACTCACTTTTTCTCCCTTCTCCACTTGTAATCTAGCATTTTTATCTTTCACTCCCCTGCTAACTTCACTTCCACCCTGTCTTACTCTTTTCACCTCTCTCCAGAACATTTTCTTACAGTCCCTCCACTTTACACTCAAATTCCTTCCAAATTCCTCATCCACTCTCTTCTTACTCTCTCTTACTAATCTTTTCACCTCTCTCTTTCTTTCTACATATAACTCTCTCTTCCGCCTCTCAACCTCTTCCACGCCCCTATTCCTCATCCATTCATTGTATGCTTTCTTCTTTTGTGCCACAGCCTGTTTCACCTCTTCAGTCCACCACGCTGTTCCTTGCACCCCCCTCCGTCTTCTCTTCCTTTCACACACCACATCACATGCTGCACATATTTCTTCTGTAAATATTCTACACACACCTTCCACGTCCCCCATCTGCTCCAATTCATATTTGCCCAATCGTTCCTCCACTTCTCTCTTATACTCTGCCTTTTTCTCATCCTCTTGTAACCTTTCCACTCTCCTTGCAACTACTCCTTCCTCTCGTCTTTCCCTTCTTCTGTTCCTCCATCTTACTTGGACTTTAATTCTGGCCACCACCAAGTAGTGGTCAGAAAGTCCACTCCCCCAACCTCTATAAACTCTTGCATCCAATATACATCTTCGCATCCTTTCATCCACACACACATAATCAATCATTGCCTTCCTTTCATTCAGTTCGCCACCCACCCTTCTCATCACTCGCCATGTATACCTGTGGATCATTTTATGCCTGAAGAGGGTATTGGCTATCACCAACCCCTCCCAGCACAAATGTCCACTAACGCACTGCCATTCTCATCTATCTCAGCAGGCACACCCCACTCACCAACTATTCCATCCACCTTCACATTCCCAACTTTACCATTCATATCACCAATCAAAAACACTCTCTCATTCCTTCCAAACTTTTCCATGCACACTTCTACATTTGTCCAGAACTCTTCTCTCACTCTTCTAGCACGATCTTGCGTTGGTGCATACACACACACAATCGCCCACATTTGTATTCCAACTTTCAACTTTACCCACACAATCCTTGATCCAACTGATCCATACTGTCTTATGCTCCTCTTCCATCTTTTACTCACAACTATACAAACTCCTTCCTTTGCCCTCTCATTCTCACCTACTCCTGCACATATACCCCATCCATACTCCCATTCTTTCACACTTTCTCCTCTCCATTTTGTTTCAGTTATTCCACATACATCCACTTTCGGATCCTCAAGCACCTGGACAATCTCTCTCTCTTTCACCTCATCATTCGCTCCCCTTACATTCCACGTTCCAATTGCAATGTCCTTTGTCCGGTCCTTGGTCGTCAACGTTTGGTCAGTCCTTGTCCGAGGCTTATTGTTTGTTTTTTTTAGTTAGTTGTTTTCCGGGGAGGGGCACTAACCCTCCGCCAACCCTTTTAGTCGCCTTTTACGACAAGCAGGGATACTGGGGGAGTATTCTTGAAACAACCCCTACCCCCAGGGGGTATATATATATATATATATATATATATATATATATATATATATATTGTTACATAGCCAATGATTTCATCATCCTTTGTGTAATTTTAACGCACAGTTGCTGCATGTTTGATCACGAGCGTGTTCTGCCTCAGTCCCCCCCTTCTACCGTTATAGTAGAGTAAGTCGTTCTCTCTGTTATACTTTGCGGGATTTTCAGCTCTCTGTCCCCATCGCTTCATTTGCGCGTCCCTCTTACAAGTTGTATCAGGCTCTGCTGGCCCCTATATAATGAGCTCAGTCTCTGCATCATTGCCACTTAGATCTGCTCCTCATTTTGTTCACATCTCTGTCCTCCCCTGTACAGATATTATTATTGTGAGTGCTCAAGAAATCTCCAAACATCTAGCAGCTGTGTGTAATTTGAGTATAACTGTTGTTGCATTTTTTCTAGTACTGTATCGCATAAGTTTAATTTGTAGGCCTAGTGAAGTTTTTGTAATTCATGTAAGGTTCTTTATGTCAGTCATTTTTGATAATAGTTTGTATCTGTAATTATTTATCTGGCATTCACTGAGTATTATCTGGTATCTCATTTTATCAGGGCTGACTTAGATAAATTTACTCTTGCTAATTTCGTGTTAATAGAGGCTATTGCAGTTAACCATATATTTAACCTGTTTTGCCATTACATTATCCTTATGAGTCCTGAATGTTTTATTGTTAGTTTGAGCATTAAACTTTGACTTGTAATTTTACCTAACTCTTTGTTTTGAACCTGGAACTTTACGGGACAGTAGTGATTTTTAGTATTCTCACTTAAAGTGTACATTATCTTTCTCTGTTCCGTAACATAAATTTGGCGACCTCATATCAGGATATTCAGGATATTATCATAAGGATATTGTTTGATATTTTGTGACTGTGATATATTCATGATGGCTACTATTTCTACACTTGATGAAGCCAAGATTTTTTGTCAAATGTGCAAACACTGTGTGATATAGAAAACAGAACAAAAGAATGAACTTAAGATTGTTGCTCAACAATTGGGATTTGTTGTTCGCTCTCATCCAGTCTAGATCAAATTGTTGCCATGATTAATGAAAGCTTGTTTAATGTAACTCCTCCAAATGAGCAAACGCAGATTGAATTAGCTAAGTTACAGCTAGCCCTGCAGGAGGCCCGTGCTAAGGAGGCTGAGTTTCACGCACAAGTTGAACTTGCTAGGATTCAGGCAGACCATGAGTATCGCATGAAACAAGGAGGAACTGGATCATCTAGCTCTGATGATTTTGATGTGGCTAAAAATGTTAAACTTGTCCCTCCTTTTAATGAATCTGATTTAACAAAGTATTTTCAGTTGTTTGAGAGGGTAGCTACAGGTTTTATTTGGCCTAAGGAGTATTGGCCAGTACTCCTTCAAACTGTTCTCACCGGTAAAGCTCAAGTAACTTATGCATCTTTGCCTCAGGATCAGTCTGATAATTATGATGTAGTTAAGAGCTTGATTCTTAAGGCCTATGAGCTTGTTCCTGAAGCCTATAGAGTAAAGTTTAGGACAACTTACAAGCAAGATAAGCAATCCCATGTTGAGTATGCAAAAATCAAAGAAGATCTGTTAGAGCAGTGGTTAAATTCTAAGAATGTGGATTCTGATTTTGGTAAATTTAAGCAGATGATTTTGCTGGAGGATTTCAAAAGGTGTATTAGTAAAGATGTAAGCCTATATCTTGATGAGAAAAGAATAGATAATTTGTCTGATGCTGCAGTTTTAGCTGATGAGTATGTTCTCACTCACAAGAGATATTCTAGAGAAAAAGGGAAAGCTGAGAGTAAGTACATTGCCTCTACTCAGAGTACAGGTAACAGGAAAGAGAATAAGGATGATGTTTCTCAGGAAGTAAATACCAGCTTCACCTCTAGATTTCAGAAAAGTAAATGTACTTATTGTAGTAAGCTTGGTCATACTACAGAGAAATGTTTCAGGAGACAGCGTGATGTGAACAAAAAGGAGTCTTTAAATATTCAGTCAATTGGTCTAGTGTCCACTCTTGAGAGTTCCAGAATTCTTTAACTGAGTTAACTGAACCTGCTTTGAGGGGGTAACTTAAATTCTCATGATGGAGCTCCTCTTTTGAGCAGTAACGTGGGTGACACTCTCAAGAGTTCATGTGCTAATTTCCTGTCTGATGGTTTTGTCAGTCCTCTGGACAGTAATGACAGGAAATCAGTTAAAATATATCGTGATACAGGTGCTTGCCAATCCCTTATGCTGACCAGTGTTCTAGGCTCTAATGTTAATTCCTCTGATGAAACTGTAATCTTACAAGGTGTAGGGAATAATTACTTCTCTGTCCCTCTGTGCAGAGTGAATTTAGAGTCTGGTTTTGTTAATGGTTCCGTTATGGTTGGGTTGGTTGAGACACTCCCAATGTCAGGTGTAACTTTCTTACTTGGAAATGATATTGGTGGAAGTCAAGTGTGTCCAGCTCCTCAGTTGTCTAGTGAGCCAGTGGCTGTGACCCGGGATTGTGATGTCCCTGATGTGTTCCCTGCATGTGCTGTCACTAGGGCTAAGTCTAAAGTTACTGGTGATTTAGAGGATAATGATGATGATGATGTTATCCTAGCTGACACTTTTCTTGCTAATTTGGACCACTCACCAGATGAGGCAGTACCCCGTAGTGTTGATAATTTGTCTCGAGAAGAGTTGGTTGAGTTGCAGGTTGCTGACCCTGAGTTGAAAGGTCTAGCTAACTCTGCTTACAGTGAAGAAGAGTCAGCCGGTGCTTCTACTTGTTAGTATGTAAAGTCAGGAGTACTTATGAGGAAGTGGAGACCCCCAGCCGCATCAGCCGACTGTAGAATGGGAGGTTGTACATCAAGTTGTCATCCCTCGTGTTTGTAGGCAGGATATCATTAGAGTGGCTCATGATTCCAGTTTGGCAGGACACCTTGGAGTGAGGAAGACTGTGGCACGCATTTTGAAACACTTCTACTGGCCAGGTATCTTCAGGGATGTTTCCTGGTATTGTAAGTCTTGTCACACCTGTCAAGTTGTGGGGAAGTGTAATCAGACCGAAAAGGTTACACCTCTAGTTCCCATTCCTCCTTTTGAGGCGCCTTTCACCCGTGTGTTGGTGGATATTGTGGGCCCTCTTCCTAAGACTTCTTCAGGATTTTCTTATGTGTTGACCATGATTGACATGGCTACTCGTTATCCTGAAGCCATTCCACTTAGAAACATCTCAGCAAAGAACGTGGTTAAGGAAATGCTGGGGTTCTTCACAAAGTTTGGTCTGCCCAAGAAGGTACAGTCAGACCGGGGAAGTAATTTCATGTCAAATGTTTTCAAGCAGTCTCTGAAAGAGTTGGGCATCACCCAGATCACGTCTTCAGCTTACCATCCCCAGACCCAAGGAGCGTTGGAGAGATATCATCAAACACTCAAATCGATGCTCAAGAAATACTGTTTGGAACATCAGAAAGACTGGGATAAAGGTCTTCCATTCGTTGTGTTTGCCGCAAGAGAATCTCCAAATGAATCACTGGGCTTCTCACCTTTTGAACTACTGTTTGGCCATGAAGTAAGAGGACCCCTTAAGTTACTCAAGGAATGCTGGCTGTCGGAGGAAGATGACGTCAACCTGCTGGAGTATGTGATGAAGTTCAAAGAACGGCTGTCCACTGCTTTACAGCTGGCGAGAGAGAATTTAGGAGCTGCTCAGGAGAAGATGAAGACTTGGTATGACAAGAAGTCCAGGTTACGCCACTTTCAGCCAGGAGATCAGGTTTTGATTCTGCTACCAGTTCATGGGCAACCTCTTCAAGCCAAGTTTAGTGGCCCTTATTTCGTGGAGAAGAAACTCAGTGATGTCAGCTATGTCATCACCACACCAGATCGTAGAAAGAGCAAGCAACTATGTCACATCAACATGCTAAAGTTATATCACAGGCGGGACGAAAATAATCCAGTCTGCACTGCAGCTGTTCCACCCGAGTCTGCAAGTGAAGCTCTCCCATGCAGTATGAGCCTGAGTGATAGTTTGGGGAAGAATCCTGATATCATGAATGATCTCCAGACTAAGCTTTCTCATCTACTTCCCAAGGAAAGGCAGGAGTTTTCGGCATTACTGCAGGAGTACCCGCAAGTGTTCCGTGCCACTCCAGGAAGAACCACTGTGTTGATGCATGATGTCGATGTTGGAGACGCAAAGCCAATTAAATTGCCTCCTTACCGTGTGAACCCAGTGAAAGTTCCTCTCATCCAGAAGGAGCTTGGCTACCTGTTGGACCACAAGATGATTGAGCCCTGTCAGTGCGAGTGGAGTTCTCCTGTCACTCTAGTCCCTAAGCCAGGTGGGTCACAGCGGCTTTGCATTGACTACAGACGTGTTAATCAGATAACCAAAACAGACACTTACCCTCTCCCTCGTGTGGAAGATTGCATAGACAAGATCAGGAAAGGCTAGGTACATAAGTAAGTTTGATTTGTTAAAGGGATACTGGCAAGTACCTATGACTGAACGTGCTAGGGAGATCTCATGTTTTGTAACATTAGGAAAGACATTTGCATGTTCTGTAATGCCATGTACAGATTGTTTTAGAGTAATAAGATATTTCCTTTGTAAATTTCTTTTTCTTTGTGGGGAGGTGTTACATAGCCTATGATTTCATCATCCTTTGTGTAATTTTAACGCACAGTTGCTGCATGTTTGATCACGAGCGTGTTCTGCCTCAGTCCCCCCCTTCTACCGTTATAGTAGAGTAAGTCGTTCTCTCTGTTATACTTTGCGGGATTTTCAGCTCTCTGTCCCCATCGCTTCATTTGCGCGTCCCTCTTACAAGTTGTATCAGGCTCTGCTGGCCCCTATATAATGAGCTCAGTCTCTGCATCATTGCCACTTAGATCTGCTCCTCATTTTGTTCACATCTCTGTCCTCCCCTGTACAGATATTATTATTGTGAGTGCTCAAGAAATCTCCAAACATCTAGCAGCTGTGTGTAATTTGAGTATAACTGTTGTTGCATTTTTTCTTGTACTGTATAGCATAAGTTTAATTTGTAGGCCTAGTGAAGTTTTTGTAATTCATGTAAGGTTCTTTATGTCAGTCATTTTTGATAATAGTTTGTATCTGTAACTATTTATCTGGCATTCACTGAGTATTATCTGGTATCTCATTTTATCAGGGCTGACTTAGATAAATTTACTCTTGCTAATTTCGTGTTAATAGAGGCTATTGCAGTTAACCATATATTTAACCTGTTTTTGCCATTACATTATCCTTATGAGTCCTGAATATTTTATTGTTAGTTTGAGCATTAAACTTTGACTTGTAATTTTACCTAACTCTTTGTTTTGAACCTGGAACTTTACGGGACAGTAGTGATTTTTAGTATTCTCACTTAAAGTGTACATTATCTTTCTCTGTTCCGTAACAATATATATATATATATATATATATATATATATATATATATATATATATATATATATATATATATATATATATATTCTAGATAGAAAGATAGATGGAGAGATAGATAGACAGATGGTCAGATAAACTGACAGATAGATATGGCTGAATCTAGCTATCCTGTTCATGTATTTCTTGTGTAGGAAATCACACTTCATTCGACACAGGGATTCATTGTGTTACTAGTGTTCAGACAACCATCCGTAGGTATGAGGCGCCGATTTGAACGTACCAGTGATTGCTTGCTGTGAATTATGTAAAAAATCTACAGACCTTTCCAGGACACCTAAAGTAAAATTCGCACCTAAGTAAACTCTGATAGTAAGTGGTAATTTCTCAAAACCACCTCGGAGCTGGCAAGATGGGTGTAATACACGAACGTGGGAGTTGGCAGGTGGCCCGTCTGTGTTTCTCACTACCATTCTTGGCCAGGAGAGAAAAACTTATATGCAGTATACCTGTGCCACACCACAGATCACTGGTCACCAGCCAACATTTCTTTCGGTCATCCCTGATCAGCTGACTTTCACATCAACTGTCAATCGGTCACCAGTAGACATATCCTCCAGCCATGAGCCACCTACGATCTCAAAACACCACAAGACATAGACATCACTCTCGTCTCCCCCACCTAACCAGCCAAGCATTAACGGCAACTAGCCTTCTTGTCCTGTTTTTATCCTCATCTCGCTACCCAGTTCCTCCTCAAACTCCCCTTCCCTCTCTTTCAAACTTAACCACTCTTTTAGCACCCCGAATCTCCGCCTTAAATTCATTGTTGAGGTCTTGTCGAATATGCTGGCTTAAAAGTGGGGCCTAAAGTCAGAAAAAAACATCTTGAGCCACGGTCAGGAGTTGTAGGACCTTCCAGGAATTCATCGTCCTTCAAATCCGAAATAACCTGAGATACTCGCCTGACTTCATGTGTTTATACATCACATGATGATCTTAACACTGCCTGGATATGCCACCAAAGCTCATCATCAAAATCTGAATCATTTGCTACTGTAAGAAAAATGATAATTCTGGAAAAATATTTGCTTTTAATGCTTTCTTCTGAGAGTTTATTTTTTAACCACGACTCGACTTTCAAAGGTGTACTCGTATCTCTATTAATGATGTGTTCAGAAAAAGTCTGTCACAAGATGAGAATGCGTTCCTCAGAAAATTTCAGATTAAATATTCACTTTTGTATAGGTTGAACAGTAATTGAGCAGCAGTCCGACAAGCCCAGAAAAACTAGATTAAAAAAAAAACAACAAAAATATTTTTAAAGTACTTTTTATGCTGTAATTCTCTTTACTTGTACTTCATTCTAGTTAACAGGTAATGCGCAATATAGACCAACTTCACACATAACCAAACAAGTAGCGGAACTCATGCATATTATGTTCGAGTAGATTATTCTTCCGCTTTTGCCTCGTAATTACTTTGAGAGGGAAATTCGGACACGTATTTACCCTGTTTGGTGTGCATTTTCACTTTATTCGCCTCCAAAAACTGTATTTATTGGTGTCCAGGATTACCACTGGCTTCTTAAATGTAACGTAAAGTAAGCCGAAGAGAAGAAACAAAAAGATACCTTTCTGTGGCATAAATAAAAACCGTTCAGTAAAACTGTCGTCAGACATGTAGATTCAAACATTGCTTACGGCCAGTGCTATTTAAGAAATTTTATGAAATAAGAATTTCGTTAGTACTGCAGTGGTGGTTTCAAATTAATGATCAAACAACAAAATTCTCAAAATCTATCAAAATTTTAATCTGACACAAAATTGTCAACCAAACTAGTATATTTTAGTGTATCTCCTGTGATTCCAGGATGACGGAGAGTTATTTACTGTTTCATTATGTGCCGATTTTGGCCAATTTTAAACGAAGAGAATATGATGCACAATGTCTGAAAACTTTTCTTCTAGAGTAGTGGTTCCTAAACAGGGAACTTCTTCCTGGAGAGAAAATTAGACATTCCAAGGGAGGAACGAACGGCTGAACTCTAAAACACAAATGGCCCAAATAACGTTTTTGACGTGTTGCTGGTTACCCGACAGATTTAATATATATTAAGGTTATTTTTTTAAATGTAAGAAAGAAGGAACCAAAGGCCAGAAGCCCGCAAACCGTTCCTTCCAAAAAAAAAAAAAGATACAAAAGAGAGTCAAACTCAAGATCCGTGCATTTCGAGATGCCTGGACACACTGCGTTTGAAAGACTGAAGATCATAGGAAGTAGGAAATACAGACAGAGGGAGACAGTTCCAGAGTTCACCTGTTGCTTTTTGGTTTAACTTTTTTTTTTTTTTTTTTTTGAGTAAGCCAGAATTTTGGTCCTTAGGCATGTACCAGCTTACATATAATCACAACTTCACAATAATCCCAAAACTCTGTACAAATCTCCATAATACTGATAGATTTCTTGCTGCTACACCTTTAAAAAATACCGCTTACTGGAACCGAATAATTCGATAATCTGGACTGATTTGAACTAGTTCCCTCTTTTCGAAGTTGGAAAAGGGGGGGGGGGGAGTATAAAAGAAGTTGTTTGGCAGATGTAGAAAATATGCAGGAAAGTTTACGAATTTGTGTGATACAAAGTATTACTGAAAAACGTATCTTGAGAGCATTTGATCCTAGTGTGAAGTTAATGTCTATGAGGGTTTAGTAATACATGAGCACCTGTTTCCTTAATGTATTAGAGCCACGCCTCCTTATGGTCCCCATGTCACCTGAGCCCTGGATCCCAATGATTACTTTTAGAATTCCCGTTTTTGGAGCTCTTAGAAGTGTCAGAAAACGCTGACACACACACACACACACACACACACACACACACACACACACACACACACACACACAAAGGAGGGTGAATTGACACTTATGGGTATGGCAATACAATAATGTTACCAATTTTTTTTTTTTTTACCATTAACGAGACGCATTAAGTATAAGAGGTGTATTCTTAAGGTGGGCTGAAGGTGCCTTAAACCACCGGTTGCCAGTAGGATGCGTGAGAGTTGGTGAAGCGATAGGATGGGTCCAGACTGGTTTTGACGGAAGCAGGCAAGATTAGAATGATAATTGCAATCTCATGTTAATGAGACGTCATCACATTTTTTTTAATTATCACACACACACACTACAGAACACGACGCATGCTAGAACTACAAAATTGTTGTGTTTCTCACTGTCTTTGGTGCCAACGCGTGTGATTGTGCAGACCAATCCTGGATCAGTAATTTTTGCACACAATCGGCATCCGAGTTTGCTGGGAGAACTCTGTTTTGGTTGTGTCTCCATAGTCTTCGCGCTTCTCTGGCCAGGCTCCGAGCCTCTTCAAGATGAATGGTTCCTTCACTGCAGAGGGCTCGCCACTGTTTTCTGTCTGAGGCATTAGTTTCAACATCTATTCGTATGATGTTCCATTTCTTCAGAGTTGTCCTTATTATGATCTTTATATCTCTTCTTCTGTCCCCCTGGGTTGCGATGTGCTGCAGGGAGCTGGCCATAAAGAACTGGCAGGGAAGGAGGTGCTTAGGCATGCCGAGCACGTGTCCGACCCACCTCAGCGGCGTTTTAGCCAGCATGGTTAGCTGGTTGATTTTTCATGCTGGAGAATTTGTGAGTGTGCGACTTCATCCTCTCTTGTAAGCCCTAAGATTCGCTGTAAGCATCGGAAGTAAAGAGACTCAAGCTGTCTGATGTGGTGCTGGTAGGCAGTTCAGTATTCAGCACCGTATAAGAGAGTGGAGATGCATACAGTCTTATACTGATGCCTTAGTCTCGATTTTCAATTTGATGTGTTCAGAGACTCTGGATCTGAAACGTCGAAAAGAGGTGAGGCATGACTGATTCATGCAAAGACTTTTAGATTAATGTTATGTTTATCTGTGAGGACACTTCCATTTTCGCCATTTATCCGAAATGCTGCGTTGTTTCTGTGATATATTACTTCTGTTTAATTGACATTTTTTTTCGGAGCCCTGTTGCATGTTAGAGACTATGGTGAGACTCCGTTGTAGTGCTTCTTGGGTATGTGCAAGGACAGCAGTCATCAGAAAATTGTAGTTCTAGTCTTTGATTGTGCATGGAAATGCCTGAGATCCAATACGTTATCATCTAGACGGAAATGAATTTTTATTCCATCATCAGGTTTAATTTATTGTTTACTTAAAAGGTGACTGCGGTAAGGCAGATGTTAAAAATGACTGGAACCTGGACACATCCATGTTTTACCCCCCTCCTCCCCAAGTCCATGTTGAAGGGACACACGAGCATTCATGTTGTCATGCTGGCACTTCAGGATGATAAGAATTTTATTTGAAAATTAAAATTTTGAAACAGCATCCCATAAAAGTTGTCTGTTGACAGTGTCAAATACTTTTGCAAGACTGATGAATACAATTATGTGTCACGATTTTGCTCGTGGCGTTTCTGTTGTATCTGTCGGTGAACTAAGATCTTATCGCAGGTGCTTCATTCATTCCGAAATCCACATTGCGTTTCAGGAAGTGTTGGCACAGTCAAATGCTTTCTCAGTCTGGATAACATTATCTTGGCTAGTTCGTTGGTAGCATTCATAGGGAGAGAGATACTTTTGCTGTTGTTGCATTTGGAGTGGTCCCTTTCTTCTTGTAGATGGTTACAATATCAGAAGTAATCCTTTCATATGGAATTCGTTCCTGGTTCCATAGAGTGAGAATGGGATCATTGAGGCATTGATGGAGTAGCTGGTCAAACTCTTTGATAGTTCACATAGCCTGCCAACACGGCCAGGGCTTTCGTTATTTTTTAGAGGTCGGATGGCCTGAACAGGTTCTGCAAGTGTAGGTGGAACATCGAGATCTGACACTTGAGAAGCATTTGGGATGTTATCAAGGGTATTGTGATCCACCTGATTTCCTCAGTTCAGTAAGGTGTCGAAGTGTTGTGCCCGTCGCTCTATGATTGTTTGCTTGTTTTTCAGGAGCTCTCCTTTGGCTGAGCAAATAGGGATTCTGTTGTCTGGTTGGCTCAAAGATGATTTTTAAGGACTTCTAGAACCCATGTTGGCATTAATATCAGCCAGGCTCTTAAACTCTTTTCATTGCTTAGTCCTCCATATGTTCTGGTAATGCAGTCTTCTCTTGGTTTCACTTAGGAGATTTTGGATTTCAGTTTTTAGGGTTAAGGAGCTAGGATAAGCCAACCAGTTATTATGTGTTCTATTCATCAATATTGCCCGCCTTTAGAAGGCGATGAGATAATATTTTTGCCTGCCTGTGTGTGTGTGTGTGTGTGTGTGTGTGTGTGTGTGTGTGTGTGTGTGTGTGTGTGTGTGTGTGTGTGCGTCTTCCCATGATATCTTATGAATCGCTTGAGCTATCAACATGAAATCTTCAGGGAATCATGATATGGCCAAAATCTTGACCTAGTTTAAAGAACGGGCACTCAAGGTCAAGGTCAAGGTCATCAAAATGGCAGCCAAAGGTCAACTAGTTTTTATCACCCGTTTTTAACACCATTACATCTCATGAACGGCTTGAACTATCAACATGAAACCTTCAGGATATCAAGCTATGGCCTAAATCTTGGATTTGGCCAACAGCATATTCAGGCGGGTGATTAGCATTCGGCTCCGGAATGCTTTTCTTTCATTTGAAGAAGGTATGCGCTCAACATTTCATCAAACCAGTCTCTGTGGCGCCGAGTGGAGAAGCTTGGCTTCTTGTATCATGTTTTGAAGCAGTATCTTAATGTTCAGCCACTCTGTGTCTAGGTTTCTTCCATTGTTCTTTGGATCACGCAATGAGACAGCTTGTCTGTAATAGTTCCGTGGAAGATATTCCAAGTTGCCACACGCTCTAAAATACTACAGCTTAGTTACTTGGAAGATGGTCTGTGACACATTTGTTGTCATAACATAAGTTGCAGCTTGGTCAGTATAAGAGTATGGCCCATTCAGCACTAAACACCTCTCAAAGCTCGGGTTATATGAACTTCTGAACAGTCTTGCTGCTTTACAATGACATAGTCAGTTAGTTGCCAATGTTTGGATCGTGGGTGCATCCATATGGTCTTGTGTTTATTTTTAAGTTGAAATATGGTGTTGGTGATGACTAGACTGTGTTCGGGCATAAGGAAAGCAGTCTAAGGCCATTGATGTCTATGTTACCAACACTACAGTAGCCTATAATGTCTTGCCAGAGGTGATTATCTTTTCCTTCTCTGGCATTACAATCTCCAAGTAGGATGAGTTTGTCATTATGTGGTATTGGGCGAATGGCAGAATCCAGAGAGTCATAAAAGGAATCTTCGACAGTGTCCTCAGAGTTAACACTTGGGGCGTAGGCACTGATGAGTGAGTTTTGCATATTGGCATTTTGGTGGTAAGCGCCAGGACATCATTCTCTCTGATATACCCATAGGTGATTCTTGGACCTTCTGTAGAAGGTTGCTTTGGGCTGCAATGCCAATACCATGGTTCCTTCTTACGTTGTCTGGATATTCCCTTCAGAATTAGGTATACCCTTCTCCTGCATCTTTCCTGATAGGCGAATCTCAGACAATGCAGCAGTGTCAGTTTTATGTCTTTTCAGTTCATGAGCAATAGGGACAGTCCTATGGTGTGGCCACGTGTCTTAGTCGGTATCAAGCAAGGTTCACATATTCTAGGTAGCAAGAATAAGAGAGATTCTTTTGTTTTTTACCACTACGTAGGACAACTTGACAGACGAGGTTATCTTCCCAGGTGATGTGGAGCAGCGAATGCTTAGGATACCATTTCTAACCCACTCCCCGTCAGGGGTGAGTAATTGGATGTCTGTTTACGGCTGCTTAGTCTCACTGGATGCTGCCGAAGGCATGAACTGCCTCTTTTCCATCATATCAGTGACCAATGGTCCAGTGCCGCCTATGTGCAGGACTAGAGTTAGCGACTTCCAGTCACATCCACGACCTGTCACTGTCACCCTATTCTGTTGTCACAGCTCGTTTGATTTTGATGACGAGATGAAGTGGGATTTGAGTCGAGCAGTGGGCTTGTGCAATGAATGGATCTGGTGTGATGGTGAGGGCGTGCAGTCCTTACCATCACATGACTTGGCCCTTCTGAGCCTGTGATGGTGGCATGAAGATTCACGACAACTATTTACTGAACATGGTTGCAGGAGTCTGCTGGGAGCTGTGTCTATTGTACCCTGCCTTCCGTGGGATTCTATTCATGGATATTTTGTTGGGGGTATACCTTAACTCATCCAAGGGTAATCCACAAGGCAGCCGGCCTAGGAACACTTAGACTGACTCCTCACTGATGTCCCCTCCATCACGGGTAACCATGTCCTCCTTCTGAGTTTGGGTGGATGAGGGGGGGGATCTCCTTCCACTGGTTCAGCCCACCAGATTTATTGGGAACACAAGCCCCCCACCACGATCAGGTGGTTCCTGTGATAACACACACACACACACACACACACACACACACACACACACACACACACACACACACACACACACACACAATGATCGTCTGTCTACCTTAAAAGCCGAAGAGTCCACCATAAGCTAACTAAAAGAATCTCGTGTTGGCTAGATCATATAAACAGGTTTGTCATTTTAATAACTTCGACTAGGGGCAGCAGCAACACTTGTCGAGCTAATAACATAATTATCCTCTCAGGGTTATACATAATAAGTATGCATTAATTTCATAGTTATTGCTATATACACCACATTAGGCTGTTTTTGCCAATCAAGTCAAAGACCAAGAAAGCCATGAGCCTACTTAATAACAAAAGGTAAAGTTCATAAAAAACTATCTTAAACCCAGGCTAATATTCCTCCAGTGAATCCTTCATGTTTACAACAGTATGTACAATGTAGGGTGTGTATGGATTTGGCAACATTCACATAAAGTGCCTCATTTTATTCATGCATTGTAATTTCCGTAACCTAAAAGTCACACCAATTGTGTAATATGAGGATGTGATTATCCTATACATTTATAATCGTCATAAACAAAATACAATGTTATCCTTATCATTATGTGGAGATTTCGTCATCTAAGTCACCACCAATAGGATCTTTCGTATCACGTCATCGTCTTCCCCCTGCCCCCCTCTCTCCAGTAACTCGATTACGACATTTGCTGGCTGGGGAATGAACCGCGATCAACTAAGTCCTTGAACCTTAGATGCTTTATGGCTTAACTACGACTGTCTGTTGTTGAGTGTACAGTACATATCCCCTTCAACTGTGTTACTCTCCAGGCAGTCCTATGTATTTAGAAGTATCTTACACCGTGCTACAATCTTTATTAGTCATTTTGTAGAATTCTACCCTACAGGCCTTCAACTATCCATTTGCTATATCACCTTTAGATGATACTTTGTAGTGTCTCCCTTAAGATTTAACTAAGCTGATGACTATTTAAAATGACTAAAACAAGCCAAATCTTTATGTATCTTAATTCTGTTATTTCCCCCTTCATGTACGTTTTCGTACGTCTACATTTCAGATTATTATATAACATTCATATTATACATAATTTGTGATAGCCATGCCGGACACGATATTTTAGTATGTCCTTTCTGGCAAAATGCTTATACTCTGTTCCCGACTGTTTACTCTTCCCTCTGAGTGGCTTATAACTGCAGAATCAGTTTAAGAATTGTGCTGGAGCATATCTTGTACCGTCATCTTCTAGACCGACGACTAAGAACTTAGGAATGGGGAGCAGATTATTTGTCATGCACTCCTGCGTACAAAATTCATTCACTTAGCTCGACCAGTTGTCAAACCCCCTAGTCTACACCTTGTTATCTCACACATTCATTTACCAAATCTGTCCACATTCGCTTTGGTCTGTCACTCCTATTCCCATCTTCAGTCTAACCACTCTCTTCATACCCATTAGCTCCATACGACACAACTGACCATACCATCTCATCACATTCCTCAACTCTACTACCCACAGACTTATTTATTTAACATGCATTAATAACACTACTCGACAAATTTCAACTTTTTATCCAGTTCAGAAATGAGAATGGGTGATTTGGGGTAAACTGACGGAGCTGTTCACAAATATGATTTTTTTTCTTTATCGTCCACAGATTTTCTGAAATTTACCCTTGAAATTTTTCTTCCACTAGTCAGAAATCAGTATGTTCCTATCGCCTGGTTATGCTGGGAATATTTTCTCAGCCAAGAAATATCATCTGTGATGAAAAGTAATATGCATAAACTAAATCAAGTGTATTATTCCACCGTTGAATGTAACTTTCGCTGTGAATACAGGTACCTCGAGGGTTGCATCAAAATGACTGTCTTTCATCAGGGTACGATATTGTGGGCCAACGAAAATGCCTTCCTTTAATTTTGGGTCGTTAATCTTAGGGAATTTCAGGTATGCGAAGCCTGCACCTGCCATATCCAAGGCTCTGACGAAGTTTTTCATCAAGCCCAGCTTGATGAAAAGAGGTGGAAGTATGATATCTTCCGTTTGGACGAATGCTTCTTTCCATATGTTGTTTACTACGACTTCGTAGGAACTTCGAGGAGCCCACCCACGCTGGACTGCACATCGTGAATGACCCATAAATACAGGACGCAACAGTATTTCTTGAAACCTCTTTAAAGTCCAAGCAGTATGGCTACCACTTTCCCGTTGCTGCAGATTCGTCATCGGAATTCGCCGTACTCAGTCAAAACGAAAAGTTTTTGCATCGATTCGAACGTTTCCTTCATTTGAGTAGTTAAAACAAGTGATATACTGGGTAACATGCAACATGTCGCCATTCGTCAGGATCATGAATCCTTCCGAAGGATTCGAACAGAACCGCGATGTTGCAACAGTAGCATACTCCTACCTTTGACTTGAAAAAACGTTCCAAATTTTGTTACTGCTTCCTGAAACTCGTCACCTTTGTGTCTGGATGCAACATTTTCTATTTTTGCAGTCTCAAAGCTAGTAGTTCTGACTGTTGTTTTGATAAATTTAGGCCACGTACAAGATCGTTAAGGTTGCCTTAGAAGAATACATGAGGTACTTTGCCAGAGGCTGACATTCGAAGTTAGAATCTGGGGCGGCTGCTCCAGATGCCTCTCCATCTTCATTCTCATCTGACCTCTTGAATACATATTTATTTGTTGGTGACCTTGGAATGGGAAGGACCTCCGTGTGATCCACCGGTCTTATTGCTGACTATAAATTTGGATAAACAATGCTATTTTTGTTCTTTGAAGAAAATCCCACAACTTTTGTCATCCAGAAACAGCAATCTGTTGAGCGGTCACTAGGTTCCCTCCCACACCTTGGGAACTGCGAAAGGCATTCCTGTTTCCCTTCCTGTTAGCCATTCGCAGAGTTGGAAAAAGTCAAGCAGCACATATGGGACGCTCATCGTTTGTCTTGGTCGCCAATCTTAACGCCAAACTAATTTAGTTTAGCTGTTTTTACAAGGGACGTGATATTTCGTTTCTCCTTCTTTGGAGTGAAATTTCCATATATATAACCGAAAGCATTAGGATCATTCACACATCCGTGAGACATTCTCAACCCATAAAGCTGAAATGAGTATGGCAGATGTAGACAACTGGCAATATATATATTGGATAATATTCACTGCATATATAGAGATACGTATAAAAAGCATGAATAAAGTATTGAAAACAAGCACCACTGTACCAGAGGGATGAGTATGAGGGTAGTAAGTTCAGAAAAACTGTACGTGCTAAACAAGATGAACATCATATTTGACACCAGCGCCATGTAACTGCCATGGGTTACCCATTTTTGTCTCAAAACTGAAATTCTACTCGAGTAGTGTAATTAGATTATTTCTGATCTCATTCACTTTCCTCCCTCCACACACTCTCCACAATAACCCCATTTATCTCCACTACCCTGACTCTTGACATTATATTTTCATGCCACATAAGCGTCACACCCATACATTAATGTGGGGCACGCGAATGTCAAACACTATCTATCTATCTATCTGTCTATCTATTTATCTCTCTCTCTCTCTCTCTCTCTCTCTCTCTCTCTCTATATATATATATATATATATATATATATATATATATATATATGTATGTATGTATATATATATATATATATATATATATATATATCTATCTATCTATATATATATATATATATATATATATATATATAAATATATATATATATATATATATATATCTATAGATATATATATATATATATATATATATCCATCATCCAATCCTACGTTGCCCCATGAGGAGCGTAGGAGCCCGGGGCTAGGCAGTTGGTCCCGACATTTAAGATGAGAGTGACCAGCCTCACTCATCCCTGAGTGGCATTACATGAGCAATAAACCCCAACCATCCCTTGGATATAAACCTTCACAGGCTCAATTCGACTGGAGCATAATAATTACCCACTAAACCACCAGGTGTCAAAATTTGGTTATATGGTTACCACCCAGCGGAGTGTAGAGTCACCCACAAGCAGAAGGAAGAGGAAAGAATGAAGGAAAGGAAGACGGAAGAGGGAATGTAAAGTCACCCGTAAGCAGAAGGAAGAGGAAAGACTGAAGGAAAGAAAGACAGAAGAGGGTGGAAGGAAAGAAGGATGGACGAGAGGAAAGAGCAGACACAAGAGAGCATCACTACTTCGAGTGACTGGATGGTGAGCGCCCCCACCTACCACAATATATATATATATATATATATATATATATATATATATATATATATATAGATAGATAGATAGATAGATAGATAGGTAGATAGATAGATAGATAGATAGATAGATATAGATAGATAGATAGATTGATAGATAGATAGATAGATCCCATTGGAGCCCAGTGTCCCGAGTATTGGACAGACCTGGGATTTTTCTAGTCCTTATAAAGTAGGGAACCCCCGGGTAGGGACCTACGAGCTTCGCGACTATGAGCAAGATAGCAGGAGGGCGGTACGCTTAGTACCCTCCTAGTGCAATGCCTCGCCCAGCACCTCTGGGATCCAAAGGGATATATATATATATATATATATATATATATATATATATATATAGATACACTCGACAAGCAGCATTAATATATATATATATATATATATATATATATATATATATATATATATACACTCGTCAAGCAGTATTAATATATATATATATATATATATATATATATATATATATATATATATATATATATATATATATATATATATATATATATATATTAATGCAGAGCTAAGATGTTGAAGAGAGCTGAAGTACTTTACAGAGATCTGTATGCATCAGTGACAGTAGTGCCAACAGCTCACTTTTCAGCTGACACAAGTGAAATACCTGAGGTAACAAGGGACGAAGTAAACATCTCTCTTAATAAGTATGACACGTGGGAAGGCTCCGGGAGATAGTGGAATGGTTGCAGATTTACTATTGCATGTAATGGTAGGAGTACTAAACAGGCTTACCCACTTACTCAATGAATAAAAAAGAAGAAAATTCCCAAAACATGGTGTTAAGCAATAGAAATTTTTCTCTTCAAAAAAAAGGCAACTGAAAAAAAATCTTAGTAACTATCGGCCAATTAGCTTATTATCAGTCATTTACAAATGCTTCACAAAAGTCCTTACGAACAGAATAACAAATCTGAAAGAAAACCAACCCCGTGACAAGGCAGGATTCCGAAGCAGGTTTTCCATTACTGATCATCCACACACAATGAATCAACTAATTGACAAATCTACAGAATATAAAAATCCACTGTGCTTAGGTTTTGTTGATTACGAAAAGGTTTTTGACTCAGTGGAGCACATAGCAATTATAAACATATTGCAAGAACCAGAAGTGAACAAGAACATTGTTAAACTGCTCGAAAACAAATATGAAGAGGGAACTGCTACAGTTAAATTACATAGGCTCGGAAAAAATCAAGATTGAGAAGGACGTGCATCAGGGAGATACAGTTTCACGAAAATTATTTACAGCATGCCTAGTGAGTATTTTCAGAAAGCTAGACTGGGAAAACAAAGGGGTTAGTATAGATGGAGAAAAGCTAAACCGTTTAAGAATTGCAGATGACATTGTCCTAATCTCAGAAACAGCAGAGACTTGCAAGAAATGTTAAATGACCTGAACAGAGAAAGTTCCAAAGTAGGGCTAAAGACGAACTGGAGTAAAACTAATGTTTCATCAACATACACCAAAGAGGGTCATCAGAATAAGCGAAAAAATTCTTGAATGAGTTGTGGAGTACAATTACTTGGGGTAAATACTAAAATTAATGAAAGACCATGATAGCGAAACAAAAAGACGCATTACAGTTAAATGGAAAGCTCTTGGTAAACATTCAGAGATTATGAAAAGTAGCTTAATATATATACTGTACAACGAAAAGTATATAAAGAATGTGTATATCCAGCTATGATTTACGGTTGTGAGACATGAAAACTAACAAAACCAATGGAAATTAAGTAATCCGTTCTCAGAGAGCAATGGAAAGGTCAGTGTTAGAAACATCTTTAAGAAACAGGACAAAATCAACCTGGTTGAGAGAGCAGCCTAAAATCAAAGATATTAAAAAAGTTAAAAAAGAACAGAAATGGAGGTGGCCAGGCCATATAACAAGAATAAAGGATAACCGATGGAGCAAGAAACTGACTAACTGGACACGAAGAGCCTTTAAAGGGAGCAGAAAAAGAGCAGACAGGAGGTGTGGAGGTGAGAAAAAGAAATTTGCAGGGAAAACATGGCAAAGATTGGCTCAGTCAAGGATTTCGTGGAGAAGGTTGGAGGAGGATTTTATTCAGAAGTGGACTTGTAATGGCTGAAGATGAGGATGCTATCTATCTCTATCTATCTATCTATCTACCTATCTATATACCTAGGCAGCTTCCCCCAAGGAAAGGGAGGTAGCCGAGACAGGACGACACACTCACCATTTACTCATCCATTGAAACACATTCATTCGCATCTTAGCCCCAAAGGGGAGAAGAGACAAATCCTCACCGCATCACACAGCACAAGGGTCAACTGCGCAGTGCAATCAGTGACAACCGCAGCAGGGCCCGACAGCAGAACTGGTTTACCCCTGCCACATCATAATAGACCCATCCCCTTAACCGCAGCTGACCTAACTAGCTGATCAGACCAAATGCGGGAGAATATCCCCTCAAGGCTGCGTTATCATTTATTCATTCACAATTTCTCTCCATTTATTCCTGTCACGCACAGCCACTCTTCCTTGCTCAACAGACATCCCTCTTGCATCCAGTGCTCTCTTCTCACTGTCCATCCATCCTATTCGTGGTCTCCCTCTCAGCCTTACGCCTCTCACATCAGATCTAGTTATCTTTTTCACCAATCGCTCATTATCCATTCTCTCCATATGCCCAAACCATCGTAACACCCTATGCTCAACTTTACCAGCCATCTCCTGAACAACTCCAGTTCTCCTTCGCACTTCATCATTTCGCACTCGATCCATACGCGTCACTCCATACATACTCCTCAGACACCTCATCTCCATTACATTCAAACTTTTCCTCTCTGCTACACCCATATTACATGTTTCAGCCCCATATAATGCAGTCGGTACCACAACACCCTCATACAGCCTTCTCTTTACATCCATTCTAAGCAAACGACATCTAAAAACTTTTTTCATTCCTCCCAGCACCTTACCTACTTCATTCATTCTAAACTTCACTTCTGCACTTATTCTTCCATCCACAGCAACATGTGACCCTAGATATTTAAAACACTCTACCTCCTCAAGCAACTCACCATTCAAAACTGTATTCATCCCCTTACCATTTACCAACCTCGTACACTTCATCACTTTACTCTTATTCTCATTTACTTTCAATTTCCTCCTTTCACACACCCTTCCAAACTCCTCTACCAACTATCTCAGTCTCTCCTATGAATCAGCCACCAGTGCAGTATCATCTGCAAACAGCAGCTGCTTCAGATTCCGCTTTCCACCATCAATATTCACCAGACTCAAACCTCCACCTAACACTCTTTCATTCACCTCCCCTACAAAACCATCCATATAAATATTAAACAACCAAGGCGACATCACACATTCCTGTCGCAGCCCCACTTTCATGGGAAACGAATCACTCACAGCATTTCCCACCCTTACACACGCTCTACTATTTACATAAAAAATTTTCACCCCTTTTAGTAACCTACCATCAAGTCCATACAATCTTAAAACAGTCCACAAAGCCTCCCTATCAATTCCATCATACGCTTTCTCTAAATCCATGAATGCCCAAAACACATCCTTGCATTTTGCTAAATACTTTTCACACACTTGTCTCACAGTGAACACCTGATCCACGCATCCCCTCCCTCTCCTAAAACCACACTGCTCATCATCAATCACTCCCTGTGTACCCTCTCTAACTCTCATAATTAACACTCTACCATACACCTTACCTACAACACTCAACAGACTTATACCCCTAAAGCTAGTACATTCATAATTATCACCCTTGCCTTTATACAACGGGACCACACAAGCACTTGCCCAGTCAACTGGCACCATACCTTTCACAAAGCACACATTCAACAATCTTACCAACCAGTCAACAATAGTCACTCCACCACCCTTCAGGCATTCCACAGCACACCCATCCATACCTGCAGCTTTCCCTGTTTTCATCTCCTTTACTGCCTTCTCCACTTCCTCCTTCGTGGTCAAAGAATCATTCAGCTCTCCCAACACATTTATTCCTTGCACCCATCCATCCGCCACAATCTTAGCCACCCTTTCCTCCTCTGTATTTAACAATCTTTCAAAATACTCTGCCCGTCTCTTCCTTACTGCATCCATCTCAATTAACATCCTTCCATCCGGAGTAGACTGTAGACTGTAGCACCAGTCGAGCAGGGCAGTACTCCCGAGGTGGATGGAAAGCTGATGACAGGGAGTGCTGGAGCTCCAGTTTCATCAGCCCTCAGGACTAATTCCTGACCATCCCCCTTTGCTGAACTTTTTCAGTGTCTCAGTTACACAGAGAGTAGGCCAGCATGCTCTCCAGTACCAATTTCTCTAACAATCTATACCAAACTACATGCACAGTACACACTAAACTTCCTATTCAAAATTCATTTAAAATGGCGTCTCTTCACCAAGCCTCGGAGTCCCCAGGGGGAGGGACCATAAATACCCCCACCATCCGCCCCTCTCCCAGTGACGATTCGAGGTGCCTGGAACCACTGTCTGACTCTCTTCTTCTTCATTTCTGCAACATTCGCGGCCTTTCCTCTAACTTTCTCTCTGTTGAGCACCACCTCTCCTCCTCTAAACCTCACCTTCTTTTTCTAACGGAGACTCAGCTGTCTGCGGCAACTGACAGCAAACCCTTTTCTGTATCCTCCTACTTTCTCTATACTCATTTCAAAGCCAAAGGTGGCTGTTGTGTATATATACACAAAGACTTATCTTGCTCTGGTGTTCCTGAACTCGATTCTTCTGATTTCTCTACACTCTGGCTTCGGCTTTCCTGTCATTCTCTGACTAAATATATCTGTGCTGTTTACTTATCCCCTAATTCTACTGACTATCAAAAATTCTTCGACTATCTTACTTCTACGATGGAACACATTCTATCCATTTCTCCTTTCTCTGAAATCTCCATTCTAGGAGATTTCAATGTTCACCACCACCTTTGGCTCTCCTCTCCTTTCACGGATCCACCTGGTGAACAAGCCTACATCTTTTCTATCCTTAATGACCTAGAGCAGCTTGTACAGCACCCTACCCGTATCCCTGACCGCCTTGGAGAGAGCCCCAACATACTTGACCTCTTCCTCACAACTAATCCTTCTGTTTACTCTGTTAATCTTTTCTCTCCGTTGGGCTCCTCCGATCACAACCTTATTACCTTAACCTGTCCTATCACTCCGGTACAGCCTGTGGACCCTCCAGGGAAACGTTGTCTGTGGCATTTTGGAGCCGCGGATTGGGAGGCCCTCAGGCAGTACTTCTTTGATTTTCCCTGGAATGATTATTGCTTCCATGGCCAGGAGCCATCTGAGTGTGCCTTGCGCATTACAGAGGTTATTCTCTCGGTCATGGAAGCATACATTCCTTTCTCATATCCTTTGACTAACACAAGAAAGCCTTGGTTTCATCACGCTTGTTCTAATGCTGTCCGCAACAAGGAGAGGGCCTACAAAAGGTACCGGAGCCAAACCACCCCTGAATCATATCATCTTTACGTTTCTGCCTGGAATCGTGCTAAGTCTGTTCTTCGCTCTACTGAAAATAATTTCATCCATACTAAATGCTCTCAACTCTCCAACTCGAATTCTTCCCCCTCCTTCTGGCACCTTGCCAAAAATCTTTCCAACAACTTTACCTCATCATCCTTCCCTCCTCTTTTCTACTCTGATGGTTCTGTAGCTATTTCTTCTACTGATAAAGCAGATCTCTTTGCCAGACTTTCTCCTCCAATTCCACCTTAGACGATTCCGGTGCTGTTCCTCCATCTCTTCCCCCCTCTGACTTCCTCATGGCTGACATTAAAATTATTTCAGTTGATGTATTTTCTGCCATCACTGGCCTCAGTACTAACAAGGCATATGGGCCTGATGGGGTCCCTCCTGTTGTTCTCAAGAACTGTGCTTCTGTGCTTACACCCTGCCTAGGCAAACTCTTTCGCTTTTGTCTGTCATCTTGTACCTTTCCTTCTTGCTGGAAGTTTGCTCTCATTCAGCCAGTCCCAAAGAAGGGTGACCACTCCCAACCCTCCAGCTATCGTCCAATTGCTTTAACGTCCTGTATATCGAAAGTTTTCGAGTCAATTCTCAATAGAAAAATTTTAAGGCATCTTTCCTATCACAACCTTCTATCCGATCGTCAGTACGGGTTCCGTCAGGGACGCTCCACTGGCGATCTTCTCACCTACCTTTCAGACTCCTGGTCATCCTCCTTTCGGGACTTTGGCGAAAGCTTTGCCATTGCACTTGACATCTCAAAGGCTTTCGATCGAGACTGGCATAAATCTTTAATTTCCAAACTGCCCTCAAACGGTTTCTATCCTTCTATCTGTGCCTTTATCGCTAGCTTCCTTTCTGGTCGTTCTATAGCCGCTGTTGTAGACGGCCATCGTTCTTCTCCTAGATCTATCAACAGTGGTGTTCCTCAGGGCTCTGTCCTATCACCAACTGTCTTCCTTTTATTCATCAATGATCTTCTAAGCTGTACATCTAACTCTATCCACTCATACGCTGATGACTCCACCATTCACTTTTCCATTCGGTTCCCGCAATGCCCATCTCAACAGTTACTTCAACAAACAAGGGATGAGGCTATAGCACACCTAATGTCTGACTTGGCTCGTATCTCTGACTGGGATAATAATAATATGGTTGTTTTTAATGCATCTAAGACTCATTTCTTACACCTATCAACCCAACAAAATCTTCCACAGGTATACCCGCTGATGTTTAATAATATTCAGCTTAATCCTGCATCATCCTTGAACATGCTTGGGGTTTCATTTACTCGGGACTTATCTTGGAAAGATCATATTACATCTCTTGTAAAATCTGCCTCCAAGAGATTGGGTGTGCTAAGCCGACTCCATTCTCTCTTTACCCCTGCACAATTGTTGACTCTATACAGGGGTTTTATCTGCCCCTGTGTGGAGTACAACTCTCATGTGTGGGGAGCCTCCCCACATACACCTCTTCTCAATAGGGTGGAGTCAAAGGCTTTTCGTCTCATTAAACCTCCTCCTCTTACTGACTCCCTTCAACCTCTGTCTCTTCGCCGCACTATTGCATCTTTATCTCTTTTCTATCGCTACTTTAATGGTCACTGCTCCTCTGAACTGTCTGCTTGCATTCCTCCACCTCTACGATGGGTGCATAGCACCCGTCTGGCAGCAAACTCTCATCCTTTTTCTGTCCAACTCTCTAATGCAAGAGTTAACCGTTACTCCCAGTCTTTCATTTATGCAACAGGTCAGCTCTGGAACTGTCTCCCTCTGTCTGTATTTCCTGCCGCCTATAATCTCCAGTCTTTCAAACGCAGTGTGTCCAGGCATCTCAAAATGATCGGATCTTGAATTTGGCTCTCTATTGTATTTTGTTTTTCTCTTGGAGGGAACTGTTACTGTGGGCTCTTGGCGTTTGGTTCTTTCTTCCTCGCATAAAAAAAAATAATAATCCTCTGCTTTTACTCGCTCTTCCTTCCCAGACTCTCCCTTTCGCACCCTTTTCACCTCCTTCCAGAACATTTCCTTATTTTGTTGAAAATTTTCAGTCAGTCGCCTACCCCACCTTTCATCTGCTGCCACTTTAGCATCACACACAGCCCTTCTCGCCCTATTCCTCTTTTCCTTAAACCTCTCATATGACACCTCATCCTTCCTCTCCAACCATACTTCGTATGCACACCTCATCTCAGCCACAGCCATACTTCCTCGCACCACCATTCACTTCCTTTTCTTACACCACCACCCACACGTCTCACGCCACACACCTCTTCTGCATGCCCCACCACAGCACTCTTAAACAACCGCCATTCCTCCTCCACACTGCCATTTTACTGATCTTTAACTGCGTTCCACTCATCTTTCAATTTTTCCTGATACTCTATCAATTTCTCTCTTTTATCAAACTCACTCACTTTCAAAACCTCCCTGCCACACCTAACCCTCCTAGCTCTCACTCATCTAATACCTACTCTTAACTTCCCTCCACCAGGTAGTGGTCAGACATACCTCCACCTTCCCCTCTCAGAACTCTGACATCCAACAATCTTCCTATTACATTCCTACACACAACCACATAGTCCATCAATGCTTTATCCACAACCATTACACCCTCTTGTCTCACCCATGTATACTTATAAATATCTTTCTTCTCAAACAGGGTATTTCCAATCATCATCTCTCGCTCAACACACATCCCTATCATTCGTTCCCCATTTTCATTTCTTCCAGACACGCCATGCCAACCAACTACACCTTCAACTGCTACATTTTCCACTCTAGCATTCAGATCTTCCATCATTACCACATTCACATTCGCTCCAAAACTCTGCAGACACTCATCAACATCATTCCAGAAAGACTCCCTCTCTTCTTCATCCCTTTCACTACCAGGCCCATATGCACTCACAAACACCCACAAGTCACGTTCAAATTTCGCTTTCACCCACATTAGTCTCGATGAAACTTCCATTCAATCACACACTGCTGTACTTCCGGACTCACTAACAAGGCCACACTTTCTCTTGCCCTTCCTCTATCAACACTTGACACTCTTCCAATCACACTTCTAAACATCGACTCACCCTTCCCTTTCATCTTCGTTTCACTCAAAGCTAACACATCCAACTTTCTTCTCACAAACATTCTCCCAATCTCCTCCCTTTTAGCCTCAATCGCACTACATCCACGCACATTCATAGACCCAATCTTCAGGGTACTTGGATAAATAAATCTCCCATCCCTTTCTCTGGCCTGTCTCTTTTTAGGAACTAAAAAACAGAGGAGGGGGTCCCTAGTCCCCTCACCCCTCCCCTTTTAGTCGCCTTTTACGATACGCAGGGAATACGGTGGCAGTATTCTTCCTAACACAGTCTGGCCGCAGAGTAGTGGTACCACCCCATAGTGCGGCCAGATTGTATCCCCCTCCCCCCCGCCACACACACACACACACACACACACACACACATATATATATATATATATATATATATATATATATATATATATATATATATATACACACATATACCATCATCATCATCAGCCATTGCAAGTCCACTGCTGGACAAAGGACTTCCTCAACCTTCTCCACGAATTCCTTGACTGAGCTAATCTCTACCAGGTTTTGCCTGCAACTTCTCTATTTCATCTCTCCACCTCCTGCCTGGCCATTTTCTGTTACGCTTTCAGTCTCTTGGAGCCTAGTCACTCAGCCTCTAGTTCCATAGGTTACCCCTTATTCTCGCTACATGACTTGCCCACCTCCATTTCTGCTGTTTTATAACTTCTATGATGTCTTTTACACTAGTCTGCTCTCTCACTTAAATTGATATTTTCCTATCCCTTAAACATACTCAAAACAATGACCTTTCCATTGCTCTTTGAGAACGGATTAGTTGATTTTTCGTGGATTTTGTCAGTTTCCATGTCCCACAACTTTCTATCACAGCTGATATTATCTATCTATCTATCTATTGTCAGACGACTTAATCCCGTAAGGGATGGCCACAAACAAATCGCATACTTGTCGCTCTGTCCCCCGCCATTTCACTGTCTGCTCCCTGCTCACACCCCCATCTCTCATACACCGTTCCACTCCATTCCTCCATCTCATCCTTGGCCTCTCCCTCCCTTCCCCCCCCCCTCCACCTCACTCACATACACTCTCCTCGTCAGTCTCTCACTCTCCATCCTCTCCACATGGCCAAACCACCTTAATGTGTTTCTCCTAACGCTTCCTATCACATCCACATCCGCACCACAACGCTCCTTCACTTCCTCATTTGTCAGTCTGTCTCTCCATGTGACTCCACATGTTCCTCTCAAATAACGCATTTCCACTGCTCTCACTCTTGACTTCTGTCCCTCCAACAAGGTTCAAACTTCACTTCCATACGTTACAGGTGGTATCACAATATTGTCACGTAGTAACTTTTTCACTTCCATGGTCACTTCCCTGTTTCTTATCAAAGCTTTCAAGGAACCAGCAATCTTTCTTCCCTACTGTAACCTTTCAAGCTCTTCACACTGTAAACATCCGTCCTTACTCATCACACTACCCAAGTAGTTAAATGAACTCACATTCTCCATTTCCTCCACATCCAATCTCAATGTACAACAGCAAAAAAACTATCGTTACACCTACTGCGTGATATAAAATGACACACGAATGAAGGTTTTTGATAACAGCCTCCTCCATTGGTATCCCTGCGTGTGTTTGTTGCATATTTATTATAAGCTATATCCATTGCTTCTCCCATGCATATTTCTACCTCGTCCTATTTGGCAACTCACCCACTGTCAGGCTTACCAACCCTAGAGAGACAGCCAGGTTGTTCAGTATGAAACACATCGGACCCCCCTGTAACGATAGTTTTTTTTGCTGTGTGTACATTCACTGACTTCACTCCCCTTGAAGACCATAACTATACTCTTCCCTACATTCATCTTTAGATTCCGTTTCTTACACATTCTCCCAAACTCATCCACCAAGCCTTGCAGCTCCCCTTCGTCTTCACTTAACACAGTATCATCTGCAAACAACAGTACAGGGAGTTTCCAAACACTACCCTCTTTCACTAGGGCCACTCCAACATCCACTGCCCTACCTTGTATCTCTTTTATAACCCCATCCATATACACATTGAACAACCACGGAGACATGACATATCCCTGTTTCAATCCAGCCTTCAAATAGAAATATCCACTCAGGTCATTATCCACACACACTGCAGTCTTAGCACCCTCATACAAACTCTTCACGGCCTTCAACAACTTCCCATCTACTCCGTATATTCTTAATACATTCCATAATCCTTATCTATCCACCCTGTCATATGCATTCTCCTAATCCATGAAGGCTGCATACAACTTCTTTCCCTTCTCTAGAAACTTTTCCACTAAAGATATAAGAATGAATATCTGATCTACACAACCTCTTCCCTTCCTAAAACCTCCCTGTTCTTCTTCAACTAATTCCTCTGTTATTTCCCTAACTCAGTCATAAAGTATCCTACCATTTACTTTTCCTATTACACTAAGAAGGCAAATGCCCCTATGATTATCACACACTTCTTTCGCCGATCTGAGCATCTTCCACATCCATCCTATTACTATCTCTCCCCCATCCTTCAGCATTTCACTAAACACTCCATCAATTCCTGGTGCTTTCCCCATTTTGACTTTCTTCATTCTTTCCACAACTTCTATCCTACTGATTTCTTCCTCTCTTCTCACATCCCTCCTTCTCCCAGCCATTCCCCAGCCACTTATACTTGCATTACTTTCATTCTCAATATTCAACAATTCATTAAAGTGTTCTATCCATCTGCTCACTTTTTCTCTGTTCCCCACTTGTAATCTACCATTTTAATCTTTCACTCACCAGCTAACTTCTTTGGTACCCTGTCTAACTATCTTCACCTCTTTCCAGAACATTTTCGCACATTCCCTCCTTTTTACACTAAAATTCCTTCCAAATTCCTCATCAACACTCTTCTTACTCTCTCTTACTAATCTCTTCACCTCTCTCTTCCTCTGTACATGTAACTCTCTCTTCCGTCTCTCAACTTCTTTGACGTCCCTGTTTCTTGTCCACTCACTATATGCTGTCTTGTTTTGTGCCACAGCCTGTCTCACTTCTTCATTCCACCATGCTGTTCCCTCTACCCTCTTTCGTCTTGTCTTCACCCCACACACCACCTCACATGCTGCACAAATTTCCTCTGTGAATATCTTGCACACACCTTCCACGTCCGCCATCTGCTCCAATCTATATTTACCCAATGGCTCCTCCATTTCCCTTTTATATTCTGCCTTTTTTCCATCCTCTTTTAACTTTTCTACCCTCCTTGATAGAACTACTTCCTCCTGTCCTTCCCTTCTTTTATTTCCCCATTTTGTTTGGACTTTGATTCTGACCACCAACAAGTGGTGGTCCGAAAGTCCACTCCCCCAACCTCGATATACTCTTGCATCCATTACACACCTTCTCATCCTCTCATCCACACACACATAATCCGCCATTGCCTTCCATTCATTCAGTTCACCATCCACCCTTCTCATCACTCGCCATGTATACCTATGGATCATTTTGTGGCTGAAGAGAGTATTAGCTATCACCAACCCCCTCCCGGCAGAAATGTCCACTAAAGCACCGCCATTCTCATCCATCAGGCACACCCCACTCACCAACTACTCCATCTATCTTCACATTCCCTACTTTTCCCTTTCATATCTCCAATCAAAAACACTCTCTCATTCCCTTCAAACTTTTCCAAGCATGCTTCCACATTTGTCCAGAACTCTTTTCTCACTCTGCTTGCACGATCTTGTGTTGGAGCCTACACACACACAACCACCCACATTTGTAGTCCAACTTTCACTCTTACCCACACAATCCTCGAGCCAACTGATCCATAATCTCTTATATTCTCCTTCCATCTGTTACTCACAACAACACACACTCCTTCTTTTGCCCTCTCCTTCTCACCTACTCCCGTGCATATACCCCATCCATACTCCCATTCTCTCACACTCTCACCTCTTCATTTAATTTCAGTTAGTCCACATACATCCACTTTCAAGCACCTGGACAATCTCTCTTGATTTCACCTCATCATTTGCACCCCTTACATGCCATGTAGCTATCCGGACCAAGTCCTTCGTTCGGTCCTTAGTCGTCACCTTTTGGTCAGTCCTGGTCCGAGGCTTCTTGTTCGTATTTTTGGTTAGTTGCTTTCCGGGGAGGGGCACTAACCCTTAGCCAACCCACTTGTTGTCACGTAGGGAACACGTGTTGGTTGGTTATAAGGTTACCATACAGCGATGTAAATGCTTTCTTGGTTAACAGGAAATCATTTGGTTTGCCACTCAGTGTAAAGCTACCCCCCAAAACATGGTATCACTACCCTAAGTAGGTGGATGATGGATGCCCCCACCTACTACAGTATATATATATATATATATATATATATATATATATATATATATATATATATATATATATATATATATATATATCGTTTCATATATGCTGGCAAGCTACTTTTCAAGATGTTTCTATGTTTTATAAAAGCTTTTATACAACTGTAATGATTTGCCGAAAGTAACTGTATTCCTTGACTTCCTCAAGAATTCCTTCGAGTATTCTAGGGATGTTTGTTGGTGTATCTGGAATATTACTTTAGTTTTACTCCCTACTTTGAGACTTTCTCTGTTTAGCTCATTTAACATTTCTTGCAATGTCTCTGCTGTTTCTGAGATTAGGAAAATGCCATCTGCAAATCTTAAATGATTTAGGTTTTCTCCATCTATGTTTACTTCATTTTTCTCTCATAGAGTTATATCTCTATGACAATACATTCTAGGCATGCTGTACCTAATTTTAGTGATGTTTTATCTCCCTGATGAACGCCCTTCACAATCTTGATTTTTTTTCTGAATCTTTTTGTAATTTTATTGTAACAGTTCCCTCTTTACATATGTTTTCAAGCAGTTTTACAATGTTCTCATTTACTCCTTTGTCCCGCAATGAGTTTACAATTTCTATGTGCTTCACTGGGCTGAACGCCTTTTCTTAATCAATAAAACCTAAGCTGCTTCGGAATCCTGCCTGATGACAAGGATAATTTTCTTCCCAATTTGTTGTTGTTCTGTTCACAAGGACTGTAATGAAGAGTTTGTAATTAACTGGTAATAAGCTAATAGGTCAATAGTTACAAAGATCTTTTGAAACTCCTTTCTCGTAAAACAAAATCACTATTGCATTACACCATGTTTTGGAATGTTCTATATTCACTGAGTAAATAAGTGGGCGAGCCTGTTTTGTACCTCTACTCCTGCAAACGACAATAAATATGCATCTGTTCCATCTTCTCCTAGGGCTTTCCCTCTTTTCATACATTTAAGAAAGATGTTTGGTTCATCTGGTGTTACCTCAGGTATTTCACTTGTGTCAAAGGAAGAGTTAGCTATTGATACTATTGTCTTTGATCTATATAATTCTTATAAAACTCTTCAAGTCTCTTCACCATCCTATATCTGCATTTGATGGCATCACCTTTTTTGTCTTTCAGTGATACAATTCATTGCTCTCCTAGTGTCACTTTTCTTCAGACCGGTTTCAAACTTTTTACTATTATGGTTTCTTTGTTGTGATGAAGGTTTCTCTTCCTTTTTTTTGTCTCTTTCTCTTGTTGATAAGCTTATTTAATTAAGCTCCTTGTATTTCAACTTTCTTTGTTTTTTCTTTTTTCTTTGTTATATATATATATATAGTGACAGCCAGTCCTACTTTACCGCCTTCCAGGTGTAGGGGCACAAGGTTAAGCTACGTTAACCCTCCAATTCTCGTTGATGTATATATACGTCCGAACGTTTTGTCACTGTGACTCCTGTTGACGTATATAAACGTGCCGCAATTGCAAGGCCCGTTATTTTCATATTTTTCATTTTTGTGCGTGATTTTTGATACATATACACGGGACACCTTCCTCTATGAGATGCCAAGCAGAGTCAATGCCTTACCCCACATGACCTCCCCCCCCTGCACGCCATTGTCTTGGCAATTCACCTGTTACCAGTAACCTGGCCAGTAAAGACACGTCACGCACGGTACGAAATTCAAGGCCAGAGAGATTCCCCAATCGATGACAATGTGGAGGACAAAGTTTATGTAGCATTTGAGGAAGAAACAGTCATAAATGATGATCACGTAATGTCTCCAAACAAGGTGAGGTATGTTGTTGTGTTTGGTGAGTGAAACAATGCTTACATTGCCTATATAACCGTGTGAAAACCAGTATACTCTTGTAGTTCATAAAAATTCGTACCAAATAAGTAAATAAATACCTTTTATGAGTAGTGTGGAACAGTCACCCCTCCCATAAAACACGTTTTCTCTGGAGCCAGCCCCATAGAAGACACAGTAAGGTAGGGGCACTGTTATCTGTATCCGGTATTTTAAACCTAAGGTGAGCGATTTCTCCATAAATTCTCGATGTCTCTCAATAAAAGTAGAGATTTTAACCAGGGAAAACAAAATCGAAAATCTGCCGAGGTTGGGGGAGGTCATTGGATAAAAATCTGCCGGGATAGGGAGGGTAAAGTTACCATTGTCCAGTATTTTTAAGGGTAGATAACTAACCTACGTCTCTTGATGGCATTACATGGTCACATGACGACCAGTCACTTCTTGGCAATGGAACGCATGTAAGACCATCATTTAGATGTTTTGCCTTATTCATCCTGGGTGTTAAGTGTTGTGTTAATGTTACTGACCTGTGATGGTGAGGGTGAAGGTGCAAGGTGTGTGTTGTCGCCCCACTGTGTTCTTAGCCCAGCACTGCACCACCGCGCTGTCCTCCACTTGCGTCAAGGTGTAGTGACCAGTAAGCCCCTCCTCACGACCCACGCTCACCAGCTTCCTCTCTTTCACATCTTTGGGGAAAAATGTAAGATTATGAAAGAAACCAAAAGCATTTTACATCAGAAATTATGAAATATAGCTGGAACGATTTCATAATTACATACATCACAAAAAATCTAAATTTTTCAGAAAATGCAAACTTACTGTTTTGTGTATACAGAATATACAGGGAACTGTACAAGATTTACTTGGTGATTATGAAACTCATTTTTTTTTTTTTAGCAAAAGATACCGGTAATATACTAATATGAAATGAGATTTGCCAGCTAGTTAGCCAAATGTTTTATCGATGTTTCCCAATGTTTATGGTGGCTGGTTCCGGTACAAGTCAGAGTTGTCAGTTTGCCTGCTGTTCGTGAGTGTAGTTATTTTGTAAGGTATGCATTAATTTTTCTTCTCTTTTTCTTTATAATGTTTTATTTATGTGATTGCTTGTTTAGTTGTGTAATTTAAGTTCGTATGGTAAATGATTTAGAGTGTTATTTAATGTAAGAGGACTCTGGCATGTTTTGGTTTTCTCAGAGATGGTAACTATTAGATGTTGCCTCATCGAGTTTGTGGTAGAAGTTTCTCGAGTAATGCAAACTTATATAAGGATGGGGAAGAGACTATTTCAAGTTCAGTCAGTTTTCAGTTCAGTTTGAGTCTAGTGCAGTGTTGGTGTAGTTCGCATATTTACGGTACTTGTGAAAACAGTGAAGTGTTGTCTAGCATTAAGTGTAACTGCAGTTAGTAAAGTATGTATAGCTCCAGTGCTTGTGAGAATAGTGAAGTTGGAAAGCATAAAGTGTAATTATTTGAAAGATAAAGACAGTGCTTAGTTTCGACCCCTGAGCTGATTCTGTGTACTGCACACCTAAAGGCTGCTCAAAGGAAGAACAACTCACTGGGCAACGTCCTTCCTGTACTGTATTATTGCTGTTGGAGCCTGTGGAAGTGTGGGGTGAGGACATAACAATATCAATATGGGTCTAATTCTCATCCGTTATAGTAGGACTTGCCTACGTTTGCGGCTGTGGTGTGGCCCGCACCTGTGTACAGTGTTGCCACGTTTTCTATACCGTTATCTCTCTCTCTCTCTCTCTCTCTCTCTCTCTCTCTCTCTCTCCTGGCGGGAAATGTGAGCCACCCTGAGTACTTTTGATCCTTTTATAAGTTATTTATAATTGTGCTCTCATTTGTTAATTTGGTTTTGTTATATTTAGTGATGCTGACAATGCATTCAATGCATGCCCCTCTCCTGCCTCTCTCTCTCTCACAGACTGGGTGTGGAAGTGTTGCCGCTCGCGAGTGAATAATGTTTTTTGTTTTTTACTTCGGTATTGGCATATGCCTACTATTTTGTCCTACATATTAGCTTATGATTATAAATGTGATTATTCCTCGCCCTTAAAATTATGGTAAAAGCCGGTAAATGTGAGCATTTTTTCCTAGCAACACCTGTACAAGATATGCTTCGGTCTACGGAGGTACGTACTTTATCTTAGGCCAGAGGTAAGTGTTGCCACTCACAAGAATTACATGAATTATTTCTTTTACTTTGGATATTGGCATATTTCTTCTTTTTTCAGGCTCATTATCTTATATCCATAACTGTGATATTATTACCCACCCTAAAACTACGCTAAAAACTATTAAAAGTGACTACAATTTCTTTTAGCAACACTGTACAATATGTATGCCATGTTTCTGTGTTACTGTATAAATATTTTATGCATAATAAGATTACTGTTGATTCATCCATCAAAATACACAAATGTATGTTTTATTCATCTGAATTTATCGAATTTGTGATGCCTTGTACATAAATAGCTTCCGTTTCACATCGCAAGTTGGGGAAACGTGGCACCACTGTACACAGGTGCGGGCCACACCACAGCCGCAAACGTGCGCGAGTCCTACTATAGCAAGTTACCCTAACTGATGACTTAACGGGCAGAATGTTACCCTTATAACTGACGCATGAAGTCATCAGTAGCATTAGCTCTGTGAAGGTTGGGATTTGGCCCATGCTAATATAGCATTTTCTTACACACACACACACACACACACACACACACACACACACACACAAAATGCCATAGAATTACCTCCAAAATATTGTATGTCAAGTCCTGGAAGTGTTTTTTTTTTTTTTAAATCTTCGGGAACACTTAGTCATCCATCCACACTGGCATCAATGAAATAAGTAAAAAATGATTCAGCAACGTGCGCCTTCATTCGGGAACAGATGAAACATTTCGACTGATCACCCCAGAAAATCATCAGAAAAGCCATCTTTTGACCTTAAGTCAACTTAGGCCTAGCCTAATGTTAACCTGCCGTAATACCTTGTTTTATTTAGGGGGATTGCGATGATACAGCGTTGCCGAGTCGTTTCACGAGGCACCCGATCCGATGTTCCCAGTAAGACTGATTGACCAATTGTACCCAAGAAAAAAATAAAAAACGTGCCGGAACACCTTGTATACAACCAGTAAAGTGTGGTTTGTGAGCGCAAAATGAGAAAGCGACGTTTGCACATACGCCTATCATCATAATTTCATCTTGGTGTAAGCTTTGATCAGTTCTGGTGGGATAGTTGAACAATAACAAACGCATAATTGAACTAAAATATTTACTTTTTCTCGTTTTTTTTCACACACACACACACTTCCTAATTTCACCCTCTAAGTGTAGAAACAACTTTCATGTAAAATTATGAGCATAATATCCGATATTTAATTGTCAGCATTCATAGAAGAAAACACAGTGTTACAAGAAATCTTTTTAAAATGGATTTCATGGTGGCGCATGTCAAATGAAGCCCTTGGTACATTCCCTTAGAAAGCTGGGATTCCCAGGCACTTCTTTGGTCTCGTGAGTAAATATATAGCTAAAAACTAAATTTATATAATGTATCCACTACCTTCTGAAAAAAATCTCTTCTCTATCTCACACAGTAGAAGAGTTATTAGCCTCTGAAAACCATTGCAGTTGGGCTGTGTCATGTCAGGCTGCTCATTTCTCAGACGAACGTTAACATCGTATTGCTATGCTTGCTCGCTCGTAATAACTCTCCCTATAAAGGAGAATTCGAAAAGTTTGTAAAAACAATTTATTCACTTGATGGAGTTGCTCTACTTAAACAGATTTTATTCATTTTTGACTAATTGTTTATTTTCATTACGAGGGTTTTAGCATTTCAGGGGAAACATTATTTTTACATGATAAACTAAATGGTTCACTTTAGAGTTTACTTACTTCAGATTAGAATAAGGAAGATACTCAACAATTATCACGAACTTACTGGAAAATTTTGTGAACAATATTATTAAAATAGTATGTATTCATATTTCCCACTTTTCATTAACTGGTGACGTCTCATACTGAATGCAGTAATTATCAGGTTCAGGAGTTTCAGTTATTACATTCACTGACAGTCATGGTGGAGTTTGGCATTTGTAGAATATATTGTGGAAACCTCTGGTTGCTTGTAATAATGTTTGAATGTTAATATCAAGTCTAATAATCAATGATTATAGTGCACAATTTCTTAATAAGAAAGGAAGCAGGAAATGGATGGGGCCAAATGAAATGATAATAAAAATGTTGCATACATTTTATTTCCAGTCTTAGCCAGAAGCCTTCATCCGGGAGGGAAAGGCCATGAATAAATCACTAGGTCACCCTGTCCGCCGTCAGGCTGACTTCCCTCCAAGTATAAACACACATCCCATTTACGTACCTCTCCACTTCATCCTCAGACTCCCCCTCCTGCTCTTCCCTCCCAGTTCAATAGCATGCACCTGCATAGCCAGTCTCTTTCCATCACAAAGTAATTCTAACACTTTACACCATATCCATGTCAATGCCAAAATGCTTCTGAAATGCCAGATTTGTCTGTCTGTCTCTTCACGTAACTCCAGATGTTTCTCACAGAAAACTCAGCTTTGCCACTCACAATCTTCATTTGTTTCTTTCAGACCCCAAGAAGCACGTTCACGTTAGACTGGGAATCACAATACTGTCCTGCAATTATAATTCCTCCCTCCTCGCCTCCCGATTTCTTTTAACCCGCCCCATCCCGACCACTTTTCCACCACTGACTCCCCTCAATCCCGACCATTTTAGGATTTTTTTTTTTTTTGGCTCAAACCTTCGCTTTTGGTGAGAAACATCGAAAATTCATAGAGAAATCGCTCACCTGAGGTTTAAAATACTCATTACAGGTATGAGTACCTCCTTACCTTACTGGGTTTTCTGTCAGGCTGGCACCAAAGAAAACGAGTTCTATGGGAGGATAATTATTTCACACCACTCATAAACGGTATTTATTTATTTACTTGGTACGAATTTATAAGTAGTACAAGAGTATATTGGCTTTCAAGCAGTAATATAGGCATTATAAGCATTGTTTCACTCACTAATACCTGACATTTTTTTGCCACATTACCTGATCATCATTTCTAAATGTTTCTTCCTCTAATGCTATGTAAAGTTTGTCCTCCACATTGTCATTGATTGGGGAATCACTCTGGCCCTGAATTTCGTACCGTGGCATGACATGGCTATACTGGCCAGGTCACTCATAACAGGTGAATTGCTGAGACAATGGCATGCAGGGGGGGGAGGAGGTCATGCTGGGTAAGGCATTGTCCCTGCCTGGCATCTTGTTGAGGAAGGTGTCACGTGTATACGTACCAAAAATGACTCGCGAAAATTGAAAATTGTGCAAATTAGGGACCTTGCAATTTTTTCGCGTTTATGTACGTCGACGGGATTGGCAGTGACAAAACATGTGGATGTTAAAGAACGTCGATGGGACGCCGCGGGTTAATGACCGCCTCTGTGTTTGCATCATTACTTTCCATCCTTACTCATCATACTACCTATGATTTGAGGACAATCACATTCTCCGTTTTTGACCATTCAGGCTCACTATGCACTCGGTGTCTTCATTCATCTCATGAACTTCAGGTGGTTGGTGGAGGCGTCCATCATCCACCCACTCATTGTAGTGGTTGTCTACTTTGGGGTAGCTCTACAATGAGTGGCAAGCCAAATAATTTTCTTTTACATTATTACCAACTAACACCTGTTCCCGTGTCAACAAGTGGGTTGGCGGAGGGTTAATGCCCCTCCCAGGAAAACAACTAACTAAAATTACAAACAAAAAGGTTCGGACTAGGACGGACAAACAGGTGACAACCAAGGACCGGACAAAGGACATGATTTGGATAGCGACATGGAATGTACAGGATGCGAATGATGAGGTGAAAGGCAGAGAGAGATTGTCCAGGTGCTTAAGGGTGCAAAAGTGGACATATGTGGATTAACTGAGACTATGAGTTGAGAGTGTGAGACAGTGGGAGTATGGATGGGGCATATACGTGTGAGTAGGGTGAGAATGAGAGGGCAAAAGAGGGTGTATGTATTGCTGTGTGCAATAGATGGAAGGAGAATATAAGAGAGTATGGATCAGTTGGTTCAAGGATTGTGTGGGTAAGATTGAAAGTAGGATTACAAACGTGGGCCATTGTGTGTGTGTATGTGACAATGCAAGACAGTGCAAGCAGAGTGAAAGAAGAGTTCTGGACAAATGGGGAATGATTGCACAGAATAGTCTAAGAGGAATGAGAGTGTTTTTGATTGGAGATATGAATGGAAAAGTAGGGAATGTGGATGTGGATGGTGTAGTTGGCGCGTGGGGTGTGCCTGCAGAAGTAGATGAGAATGCCAGTGCTCTAGTGGACACTTGTGTAGGGAAGGGGTTGGTGTTAGCCAATACCCTCCTTAGGCACAAAATGATCCACAGGCATAGATGGCAAGTGATGAGAAGGGTGCATGGTGAATTGAATGAACGGAAGGCAATGACTGATTATTTAAGAATAAGAAGGTACGTAATGGTTGCAAGAGCATACAGAGGTTGGGGGAGTGGACTTTCAGATCACCGCATGGTTGTGGTGTAAGTCAAGGTTCAAGTGCAATGGAGGAATAGAAGAAGTGAAGGACAGGAGGAATTATTCCATACAACGGGAGTGGAAAGCTTTCAAGGGGATGAAAAAAAAAAAAAGCCTGAATATAATTTATGGGGGAGGTGGTGGCTGAATCGGTAGAGAGGCGGCCTGCAGTTCTGATGGACACAGGATCGAATCCGGGCTGGGGCAGGGAACAGTTTAACCCGTCACGTCCCGAGGCTTTCCGCACCTCCGACATCCCCCAGTCCCGAGGTATTTTCGAAATTTTTTTTTTTGGCTAAAACCTTCGCTTTTGGTGAGAAACATCGAAAATTCATAGAGAAATCGCTCACCTGAGGTTTAAAGTGCCCATTCCAGGTAGGAGTTCCTCCTTACCTGAGTGGGTTTTCTAACATGCTGGCACCAAAGAAAACGAGTTCTATGGGAGGGTAACTATTTTATCCACTCATAAACGGTACTTATTTATTTACTTGGTACGAATGTATATGTAGTATGACAGTATATTGGTTTTCAAGCAGTAATAAAGGCATTATAAGCATTGTTTCACTCACTAACTAATCACCATACCTGACCTATTTTTGCCACACTACCTGATCATTATTTCTGGCTGTTTCTTCTTCTAATGCTATGTAAACATTGTCCTCCACATTGTCATCGATTGGGGAATCACTCTGGCCCTGAATAACTTTACTAGCCAGGTCACTGGTAACAGGTCCTTTGCCAAGACAATGTCGTGAGGGGGGGAGGGGGGAGGTTATGCAGTGTAAGGCATTGTCCTTGCTTGGTATCTTGTACAGGAATAGAAGAAGGTGTCCCGTGTATACATACGAAAAATCACGTGCGAAAATCGAAAATTGTGCAAATTAGCGACCTTGCAATTGCACGACGTACTGGTACGTCGCCGGGACTGGCAAATGCAAATCGTGGTGACGTACCCATACGTCGTCGGGACGGGGCGGGTTAAGGACTGAATTTCCTAAATGCAGACTTTCCTGATCTACCAGATGACCCGCCGACATGTCATAAAAATACCCCCCGCTAATACCAGTACACCAGTCCTGTATGAGACAGCCCTAGCATGTATTCAATATGGACGGTGGGTGTTAGCGCTGAAGTGGTGACATGTGGAGGTGTAGGAGGACTACTGGGCCTTGGGATAGGCCACTGCCCCCAAGAAATAGGCCCTGAAGCCTTTGCCCAGAGTCGGACACGTAAAAAAAAAAAAAAAGTGAAGGAGAAATTGGGTAAATATGATCTGGAGCAGATGGGGGAGGAGGAAGGTGTGTGTAAAATAATCATGGAAGAAATCTGTGCAGCATGTGAGGTGGTGTGTGGCGTGAAGAGAAGACGTAAGGGGGTGCAAGGAACGGCATGATGGTATGAAGACGTGAGGAAAGCTGTGGCGCAAAAGAAAAAAGCATATAATGAGTGGATGTGAGGCAGATGAATGAAGGAAACTGAGAGACGGAAGAGAGAATTATATGCAGTGAGGAAGAGAGAGGTAAAACGATTAGTAAGAGAGAGTAAGAAGAGTGTGGATGTGGAATTTGGAAGGAACTTGAGAGTAATGTGGAGGGAATGTAAGAAAATGTTCTGGAAGGAGGTAGAGAGAGAGTTAGATGATGATAAAGAAGTTAGAAAGGGAGTGAAGGATAAAAATGAGAGACTGATAATGGAGACGGGAAAAAAAGTGAACAGATGGAGAGAATACTTTAAAGAACTGTTAAACATAGAGAATGAAAGTAATGCGAGTATAAGTGAGCATAAGAACATAAGAAGAGAGGACAACTGCAGTAGGCTGGTTGGCCCATGCTAGGCAGCTCCTAGAACAGAAACTGAACTACTAGAATGAGATAGGGAGGGCAAAGAAGTGGCTGGGGAATGGCTGGGAGAAGCAAGGAGGTGAGAAGGAAGGAAGAAATCAGTAGGATGCAAGCAGTGGGAGCAATGAAGACAGTTATATGGGGAAAGCCCCAGGAATTGATGGAGTGTGTGGTGAAATGCTGAAGCATGGGGAGAGATAGTAGCTGCATGGATATGGAAGATATGAAGATTGGTCTGGGAGGAAGGTAGAGTCCCGGAGGATTGGAAATCATGTATAATTAGTCCCCTCTACATAGGAAAAGGGGAAAAATAAGTAGCCTATGTGGAAATCATATGGGCATTTGTCATCCTATTGTAATAGGAAAAGAATATGGCAGGGTACTTATTGACAGAGTTAGGGAAATAACAGATGAATTAGCTGGAGATAAACAGGGAGGTTTTAGGAAGCGAAGAGGTTGTGTAGTTCAGATATTCATCCCAAGATCTTTAGTGGAAAAAAAAAAATATTCCTAGAGAAGGAAAAAAAGTTGTGTGCGTCCTTCATGGATTTGGAGAAAGCATTGACAGGGTGGATAGACAAGGAATGTGCAGAATATTAAAAGTATATAGAGTAAATAGGAAGTTCTTTGATCCCGTGAAGAGTATATATTAGGGTGCTAAGGCTGTAGTGTGCATGGATAGCAAACTAAGTGATTTCTTTTTTTAATCTGAACGTTGGATTGAAACAGGGGTGTGTCATGTCTCCGTGGTTGCTCAATCTGTATATGGATGTAGTCATAAAAGAGGTACGAGGTAGGGCACTGGATGTTAAGGAATGTTGTGGTGTGGATGTGGATGTGATAGAAAGCATTAGGAGAAATACATTTAGGTCGTTTGGCCTTGTGGAGAGGATGGAGACCGAAAGACTAACTAGGAGAGTGTACATGATTGTGGTGGAGGAGGGGAGAAGGAGGGGGAGGTCGAGGATGAGATGAGGGTATGGAGTGGAGAGGTATATGAGAGAAGGGGATGTGAGCTAGGGGGAGGGCAGTGAATTGAGGGGGGACAGGGCGACATGGAGGTGATTTGTTTGTAGCCATCGCTCGCAGGATTGAGGCGTCTGGCATTAGATAGAACACATTTTTTCCATTTCTCCTTTCCCTGAAATCTCCATTCTCGGAGATTTCAATATTTACCACCACCTTTGGATCTCCTCTACTTTCACTGATCCACCTGGTGAACAAGCCTACATCTTTTCTATCCTTAATGACCTAGAGCAGCTTGTGCACCACCCTACCCATATCCCTGACTGCCTTGGAGAGAGCTCCAACATACCTGACCTCTTCCTTACAACTAATACTTCTGTTAATCTTTCCTCTCCGTTGGACTTCTCTGATCACAACCTTATTACCTTGACCTGTCCTATCACTCCAGTGTGGCTTGTGGACCCCCCAAAGAAACGTTGACTGTGGCACTTTGGAGCTGTGGATTGGGAGGTCCTCAGGCAGTACTTCTTTGATTTTCCCTGGAATGATTATTGCTTCCATGGCCAGGAGCCATCTGAGTGTGCTTTGCATATTACGGAGGTTATTCTCTCAGGGATGGAAGCATACATTCCCTTCTCATATCCTCTGCCTAATGCAAGAAAGCCTTGGTTTCATCACGCTTGTTCTAATGCTGTCCGCAACAAGGAGAGGGCCTACAAAAGGTACCAGAGCCAACTCGCCCCTGAATCACATCTTGTTTATGTTTCTTTCTGGAATCATGCTAAATCTGTTCTTTGCACTGCTAGAAATAATTACATCCGTACTAAATGCTCTCAATGCCCCAACTCGAATTCTTCCCGTTCCTTCTGCCACCTTGCCAAAAACCTTTCTAACAACTTCACCTCATCATCCTTCCCTCCTCTTTTCTACTCTGATGGCTCTGTAGCTATTTCTTTTCCTGATAAAGCAGATCTCTTTGCTCAGACTTTCTCCTCCAATTCCACCTTAGATGTTTCCAGAGTTGTTCCTTCATCACTTCCTCCTCTGACTTCCTTATGGCAGACATTAAAATTTTTTCAGCTGATGTATTTTCTGCCATCACTGGCCTTAATACTGTTAAGGCATATGGGGCTGATGGAGTCCCTCCCATTGTCCTCAAGAACTGTGCTTCTGTTCTTACACCATGCCTAGGTAAACGCTTTCACCTTTGTCTTTCAAATTGTATCTTTCCTTCTTGTTGGAAGTTTGCTTTCATTCAGCCAGTCCCAAAGAAGGGTGACCATTCCCAAGCCTCTAACTATCGTCCAACTCCTTTAACATCCTGTGTCTCAAAAGTTTTCGAATCAATTCTTAACAGACAGGTTTTAAAGCATCTTTCCTATCACAACCTTCTTTCTGATCATCAGTATAGGTTCCGTCAGGGACTCCACTGGCAATCTTCTCACTACCTTTCAGACTCCTGGTCATCCTCCTTTCGAGACTTTGGCGAAAACTTTGCCATTGCACTTGACATCTCAAATGCTTTCGATCGAGTCTGGCATAAATTTTTATTTTTCAAACTGCCCTCTTACGGATTCTATCCTTCTATCTATGCTTTCATCTATAGCTTCCTTTCTGGTGGTTCTGTAGCTGCTGTTGTAGACGGCCATCGTGCTTCTCCTAGATCTATCAACAGTGGTGTTCCTCAGGGCTCTGTCCTATCACCAACTCTCTTCCTTTTATTCATCAATGACCTTCTAAGCTGTATATCTAACCCTATCCACTTGTAGGCCGATGATTCCACCTTTCACCTTTCCATTCGGTTCTCGCAACGTCCATCTCAGCATTTACTTTAATAAACAAGAGATGAGGCTATTCCACACCTAATGTCTGACTTGGTTCGTATCTCTGACTGGGGTAATAATAATCTTGTTTTTAATACACCAAAAACTCAATTTTTAAACCTATCAACCCGACATAATCTTCGACAAGAGTACCCTCTAATGTTTAATAATACGCAGCTCAATCCTGCATCATCCATTAACATGCTTGGAGTTTCATTCACTCAGGACTTATCTTGGAATGATCATATTGCATCGTTTGTAAAATCTGCTTCCAAGAAATTGGGTGTGCTAAGTCGACTCCGTATCTTCTTTACCCTTGCACACTTGTTGACTTTATACACGGGCTTTATTCGCCCCTTGTGTAGATTACAACTCTCATATGTGGGGAGGCTCCCCACATACAGCTCTTCTCAGTAGGGTGAAGTCAAAGGCTTTCCGTCTCATTAACTCTCCTCGTCTTACTGGCTCCCTTCAATCTCTGTCTCTTCGCTGCACTGTTCCAACTTTATTTCTTTTTTATCGCAACTTCAATGGTCACTGCTTGTATCCCTTCACCTCTACGACGGGTGCGTAGCACCCATCTAGCAACAAACTCTCATCCCTTTTCTGTCCAACTCTCTAATGCAAGAGTTAACCGTTACTCCCAGTCCTTCATTTATGCAGCAGGTCAGCTCTGGAACTGTCTCCCTCTGTCTGCATTTCCTACTTCCTATGATCCCCAGTCTTTCAAACACAGTGTGTCCAGGCATCTCGAAATGAACGGATCTTGAATTTGGCTCTCTTTTGTATTGTTTTTTTCTTGGAAGGAACGGTGTGCGGGCCCCTGACCATTGGTGTCTTCTTTCATATATATATATATATATATATATATATATATATATATATATATATATATATATATATATATATATATATATATATATATACAGTATGTATGTATATAATTTCGTCGAAGGAGACAACAAACTTGGTTCTGTTACATAATCATCCAGATTCCATTAGTCACCTACAAATTAGCTAAAAGTCATTAACGACTTGATTTCACCCTTCACATCAGCGTCCTACAGTCTGGTATCAGAATACCCTAACCTTATGCCTTTTTACACTACACTTGACAAAGTCAGTGGAGGGTGTTTTTATCACTGGGATCAATAAGTGTCCGTCCGTAGAGTTGGGCAACAGGGAGGCTGCCCGGGCGTTGAGATTTCCTTTCTGGTTCAGATTTCAGAAAGTGTTGAATACACATTCATGAAATTTCACATACTTAAGTGTCTTATATTGAACTGATGCCATTTGATAGGTGAATGCTGTGTCTTAAGTTTTTTTTTTTTTTTTGAAAATTATTTAAAAAAAATTTCAATGATCTTAATGCGACCTGCTCTAGGACTCTGAATGATCCAGGTTGTGTCCTTAGGGCGTTCTCCTTACGCCCACATTTACAGGAAAATATTGGGTAGAGGTAAGGGCCATTATGCACTTGGATAGGTGTGCAGGGAGGTGGGGGGGGCTTCGTGTGGAGGAGAGTTGCAACAGCTTAGCGTTTGCCTATGTTTGGTGTGTATTGAAATAGACTGATGTTAATGCTTAACTCAATAACTGATATTTGCATCTTTCTTAGAAACCATAGGTACCATTAATGCAAATAAAATAAGATAGTAATCGGACACAAACCAGAGATCACCACCAGGAAATGCAGTGTAAGCTATAGAAGTGAGCTTGTGCTACACTCAGTCCTATCTGTGGCCGCCCAGTAAACTAGTCTGGTGAGTGCGGATATTTCAAGTGCGCTCTCGTAAATTTGTCCAGACTAAAAGAGATGCTGGACCATCTGATACTGGAAAACTAGGACTGAACCTGTAACATATATATATATATATATATATATATATATATATAGATAGATAGATACAGGAAAACTAGGACTGAACCTGTAACATATATATATATATATATATATATATATATATATATATATATATATATTAGCAGCAGCAGCAGCAGCAGCAGCCATTACAAGTTCCCTGCTGAACAAAGGCCTCCCCTAACCTTCTCCACGAATTCATTGACTGGGCCAATCTCTCTCATGTTTTCCCTGCAAATTTCTCTATCTCATCTCTCCACTTCATATCTGGCCTTTTTCTACACTGCTTACGTTCTCTTGGTGACCACTCAGTCAGCTTCTTGCTCCGTCGATTATCTCTTATTCTTGCTACATGGCCTGCTCACCTCCATTTTTGTTCTTTTATAACTTCTAAAATGTCTTTGACTTTAGTTTGCTCTCTCACCCAAATTGATCTTTTCCTGTCTCTTAAAGATATTCTCAACATTGATTTTTTAATGGCTCTCCGAAAACGGATTACTTTATTTTCCATAGATTTTGTTAGCTTCCAGGTCTCACAACCGTACTTCATAGCTGGAATTATACATTCAGTTATACACTTTTCGTTCCATACATATCGGCAAAGTACTTTTCATAATTTCTCTATGAGTATGTTTACCAAGAGCTTTCCATCCAATTGTAATGCGTCTTTTTCTTTCGGTTTCATGGTGTCTCGTTAATTTTAGTATTTGAACCAAGTAATTGTACTCCTCGACTTTTTCAAGAATTTCATCGCTTATTCTCATGACGCTCTTTGGAGTATGTGGATTAACCCCTCCCATCCGGCAGATGTTGTTGCGAGCTCTCCCCACAGCCGGGTATTCTCGACAGAAATCGGCAAAATCGTCTGTCTTTAAAGCTTCATATCTCTCTTAATACTTAACCAATTGCAACAAATGAGGTTTCATATTACTCAACAATCCTTCGATTTCAAGTTGATGGCATCAGATGGTCGTAAAGTGCAGATAGGGGGAGTGAATGGGGAATGAGAGCAATTTTTGGTGTTTTTTTGCCAGTGTCCATATGCGTGGCGAAGGTTCAGTGACACAACAATGTCTTACACTAGCCCACCACACTTATATCACTTCGATGACACTTCCAGGACACCAAAATACACTACAAATACTGTTTCCGTGATTATTTTCCCATAATCAGTCGTATTGGGTGAATGAAGACTGGTCACAGTAGCAGCAACCTTGAACTCACGCTGCTCATCTTCCTCGTTACAGACAGACAGACAGACAGACACTCGCGCACTCTCTCGCTTGCTCTCCCTCTCTCTCTTTCTTTCTCTCTCTCTCTCTCTCTCTCTCTCTCTCTCTCTCTCTCTCTCTCTCTCACACACACACACACACACACACACACACACACACACGGAAATGTATGTTTGGCTAGGATTGTTGCTCGATTCTGGCATTGGTGATCGAGTAGAAGTCTGGGTATTGCAACTCCTAGAAATGATACTATTACTACTAGAAGTACAAGTACAACTACCACTACAACAACTACTACTAATACTACAACTACCACTACTACAAGTACTACTACCACTACCACTACTACAAGTACTACTACCACTACCACAACTACTACTATTATAACTACCACATCTACTACTAGTACTACCACACCTGTTACACACACTACCACCGCTACTACCACTACAAGTACTACTGGAAAAAAAAATAAATAAAAAAATGCGAACCAAGTACCGGTGGTCATTTATGTACTGCCCAGAAACGGAAATACTTATCACTGTGACTTTCTCTTTCCTTTGAGTTATAATTTTTCAACATAAATATGTATAAACAAATATTTCCCAAATAAAATAAGGCTGCGAGTTTATCACGAAACATACTTTCTGCCTCCATTATTCACATAAATATATGCAGAGCAGTGAAATCATATTATCTCTTTCAACAAAAACAACACACCTGTATGTACAAAACTAACTTATTCATAATTCCAAGACTCCTACCACTCGGTCTTTGTGTGAAAATCAAAGAAACAGTCAGAACACAGTGCAATCTCACATTCAGCACACCACCACTTTGTCATACAGCGTTGCTGTGGTCGGTGCGATGAATTGGCGCAAACAGAGCAATGCCAGAAGGCTTCTTTGCCTGCAATTGTGAGAGGTAATATTTCCAGGAAATGCCTGCTGAGGTAGTCCCTGCACTGCAGGCGGTCAGGCACTTGCTGTACACTGTGCCTACATTTCATGGAAGTAATTACCTGTCCAAACCTCTCCAGAAGGCCGTAAAACACATCCTTCTCGAACTGTCCGAGGGATGTGCTGGTCTGTGTAACCTTGTACAGATTGAAGGCATTCCGTACACGGATGTCCAGTACATGTAGGAATGCCTTTTTATACCACTTACAGCACCTCCTCAGACAGTTGATTGTGCCGATCTGCATATCTGATTTATCGATGAGTTGCATGTTCACGTTATAGTCCAGAACAGCATCAGGCTTGAAGACTGGCTGCCTCGTTCTTCTATCGACCTTGCTTGTGTCAATCAACTTACCTTTGAGGACCGTGGAGAGGACATTCACCTTTCTCTTATCATGCCAGTGAACTGCCAGGAGTTTACCTGATTGCAAGGTCCTGCATTCCCTCTTCACGGTGGCTTTGGGGAAGGATGGCCAATGCTTCCTCTTTGCACGGACAGTGCCACATGATCCAATTTGGTGTTCTTGCAGGTACTTTGCAAGACTTGGTGCCGTGTAATAATTATCAGTGTTCAGGATATGAGTGCCACTGAAGTACCTGACCACAGAGCCAGAGAAACCATGGGGTTCGTCCTTTGACAACACCACATCACACGCTGTATATGCAATCAAATCAAGCACGTACCCAGTCTTGCAATCACACAAGACAAAGAACTTTATTCCGAAACGATGTCCCTTAGATGGAATGTACTGGATGAAAGCAAGACATTCCCTGAACAAAACAAGCAACATGTCATTAACAACCTTCTGAAGTGGCCTGAAGAATGATCGAAATTTCTCCTTCATCATCTCTACAATTAAAAAAATTTTTCCACAGCCTATCGTTCGGATGTGGGCCCATACTGGTGGAAAAATGTAAATACCTCAAGATATCAAGATATCGGTCATGTGGCATATACTTACAGAATACTGGCGTCGCAGCAATATCGTCCACGAGCCAGTAATCATGTATGTTATGTTTCCTAACATGAGACATCAACATTGTCAAGGCTAGCCAAGCATACGTTTTGCTAACACTCATTGCAGTCCATTCCTTCATTTTTGCACTCTCTCTCACGTGTGTGGTTTCAGCCCAATTGCAGCAGAAATCCCTGAAACTGTTCAATTCTTTCACAATGAACTCCATCACTGCTGTTGTGAAAAAAACAAGGCAGAAGTCCACTGCAGAAGAAGCTCTGTTGCAGGGAAATTTTGGTTGCACACCTACATTTGTGTCTTCAAAAACAGATATTTCAGGCTCAAACCCCATCCCTTCCTCCCACACAAAGGTTTCAAACCTACCAGTCCATGATTCCTGCCTTGCCTGTCGTTCACGTGACCTGCCCCATGCCCTGCCACGGACCCTAGCATGGCGGCGTAGTGGCAATTCCACCGACTCACCACTAGATGAGGCAGGTGATGAAGCTTGTGATTGTGATCATGGTGGTGATGGTGTTGGTGAAAGGCGTCGCTGGGCACGTGCCTGCCGGCATGCACCTGCACCAACTTATCCAGATGGGCCAGATTGTGGAGAAGTGGCACGTGGTGAGGCAGGCCAGTGTGGTGCACTGCGTGGTGAGGCAGGCAGGAGTGGTGAGGCCTGTAATGATGCAGGCCGGTGTGGTGAGGCCTGAAGTGAGACAGGTTGGCATGGTGATGCAGGGGATGAGGCAGGTCAGCGTGGTGAGGCACATGGTGAGGCAGGTCGGTGTGGTGAGGCACATGGTGAGGCCTGAAGTGAGGCAGATCGGCGTGGTGATACACATGGTGAGGCAGGTCGGTGTGGTGAGACAGGTCGGTGTGGTCAGGCCTGGAGTGATGCAGGCCAGCGTGGTGATGCATGTGGTGACAAATGAAGTGATGCAGGCCGTGTGGGTGAACTTGGTGGTGATGGTGTATGGGTGGAATATTCCACCCTATGCCACTCTCCTGCCCGGCAGCTCAGCCTGAGGCGTTTTCTCCTCCCGCCAGCCTCCTCGCTTCCCTCACTCTCTACCTCCCCGTCACTTTCTCCACTGTGCGTATATCACCCTCTGCAGGATCATCAACTACATCTGATCCTTCATCACCAGGAAAGGCTGATGATCCTGGAGACGGAAAATATCGCTGCACAGTGCCGAATTCACAGTCACTCTCTTCCTCTGAGGCATATTTTTCCATACTCAACATGGCTAAGTCTGGTTCTTCAAAGGAGTCACTTTCCCTAGTCACAATTGGTGATAATGGTACATCTAACTCCCTCCCTATTGCACTAGCACTAAAGCCTTTCCTCTGAGGGCCTTTGGACTTCATAGGAGTGGAAGTCAGAGGGTGCGGTCGGTCGGCCAAGGGTCGGAACACAGGAATATCTTTACGCATAGGCCTATCCATCAAGGAGGTACGCAGGCAAGTGGAGCGTGACTGGGATGCACATAGGGGGTTGCCAGCGGGTGTGGGTAGTGAAATAATCAGCTGAGTATTCAAACAATGACGCAGATTACTAGATCATGTATACATGACCCCCAGATGGCCCCGGGAGGACATGTATACATGTCACCTGGATGGGATGGGTTAAACATGACTTTAGCTTTACTCCAGTTCATCTTTAGCTCTAGTTTGAGACCTTCTCTCTTCGGGTCATTTAACATATCTAGCAATGTGTCTACTGTTTTTGAGATTAGGACAATGTCAGCTGCAAATCTTAAATGGTTTAGCTTTTCTCATTTATGTTTACTCTTTTGTTCATCCAGTTTAGCTTTCTGAAAATACTTTTTAGGCATGCTGTAAATAATTTGTGGTGAAACTATATCTCCCTGACACATGCCCTTCTCAATTTCTTTTTTCTTATTTTTTTGGTAATTTAACTGTAGCAGTTCCCTCTTTACGTATGCTTAGTTCTCGCAATGAATTAATTACTATGTGCTCCACTGTCAAAAGCCTTTCCATAATCAACAAAATCTAAACTCAGTGATTTATTATATTCTATAGTTTTCTCAATTAGCTGATTCACTGTATGTAGAGGATCAGTAGTCAAATACTGGCTTCGGAATCCTGCCTGTTCACAAGGTTGGTTTTCTTCCAAACTTGTTGTTCTGTTCGAAAGGACTTTAGTGAGGAGTTTGTAAATGACTAATAATAAGATAATGGGTCGATAGTTACTAAGATCTTTTGAGTTGCCTATTTGGAAAGTAAAATAACTATTGCATTAAACAATAGTTTGGGAATTTTCTTCTTTTTTTATACATTGAATAAATAAGTGGACGAGCCTGTTTTGTACTTCTACTCCACCATCCAGCAGTAAATCTGCTACCATTCCATCCTCTCAGGGAACCATCCCTCATTTCATATTTTTAAATGTTCACTTCGTCTGGTGTTACCTCATGTATTTCACTAGTGTCAGCTGAAAAGTCAGCTATTGGTACTATTGTCTTTGATGCATACAATTCTTTGTAAAATTGTTCAACTTCCTTCACTCTCTTCACCATTCAATGACTTCAACGTTTTTGTATTTCAGTGATATAATTTGTTGCTTTCCTATTGTCATTTACTTCGGACCTGTTCCAGACTTTTTCCTTTTTTGATGGTTTCTTTGATTTATTCCATGTTTTTCTTTATTTTCTCTTCTGTTTGTCTCTTGTTGTTAAGCTTATTTATTTTCCCTCATTCTATTTGATCTATATTTTTCTTTCATTTCTTTTCTTCTTTTTTATGAGCTCGGGTGTCTCTTCCAAATAATTCTTGGCTTTGGTTGTATTAGGTTTCCCTATTACCTCCACTGATTCTGTTAGCACTTTAGTTAGTCTATCATTCATCTCATCAGTGTCACATTCAGCATTGCTTTGAGCATGAATCTGTTCGTTATTTCCGACTGAAAGGCTGCTTTGTTTTCTTTTACATATATTGAGCATATCTTTTTATTTTTAATCATCTTCTTTCTTTCATTTCTGAAACTGAATCTGGCTGATCAACCCAGCATTCTGCGGTCACTTTTTATATTGACTTTGGAGAAAGTGACACCGATGTGGGACTTACGTGTGTATTGACTTTCATCTTATGGATTCCTCAAAATACAACTGCTAAATATATACCACATTTCCTGCATATACAGCAAAAAGCAATGGAGATGTGACGGGGAGGTGAGTTATTGGCTGAGGGTGATAGGGGGGCAGGTAGGGTAAGGAAGGTGAGGTCTCAGTGGAAAGGGATTACATATCACGGCACAAGGACGGAGAGAAACAAAAGAAACAAGGGACAGGTGAAATGGGAAGTCCTTAGGGAGAGGGAAGGAATGTTAGGTAAGGAAATAGAGATCACAGGGGGAAAGGGATTGCCAATCCCAGCAATCCTAATTGTACTTACCTAATTGTATCTTTACAGGAATGAGTCAAGCTCGTACTGTCCCGTGTCTTAAACCATATTTATCGTACATATCCTTAACTTCGTGAATTGTTTTGGCACACACTATTTCATTCGGTAGTGCATTCCACTGATCAATTGCTCTATTTGGGAAACTAAATTTCCTTATGTCTTTATCACCTCTCTTCTCATGAAGTTTTTTGCAGTGTTCTCTTGCTGATGCTTCCTCATAGGTTAAGTAATCATTTATGTCTATTTTCTCCTTTCCTGATATGCATTTATATAGCATAATCATGTCACCTCTTTTCCTTCTCTCCTGTAGTGTTGGTAGATTCAGTTTATTTAGTCTTTCTTCGTAGCTTAGATCCCTTAAGCTTGGTACCCATCTTCCAGCGGCCCTTTGAACTTTTTCAATCTTGTCTATGTGTTTTTTGAGATGAGGACTCCAGACTACTGATGCATACTTCAGGGTTGGTCTGATGAATGATGTTATTATCTTTCTTAGCATGTCTTCATTTATGTATGTGAATGCTATTCTCATATTGGCAAGCAGTGTATACATGTTCCGTACCTTCTCACTGATGTGGTCAGCCGGAGATAGTCTGTTATTGATAATCACACCTAGGTCCTTCTCTCTGATGTGTGTAGGGTTTTACTTCCTAACGTATAATCCCAATCAGGTCTATTTCCAATTTTACCAAACTTGTTTACATGACACTTGTCCACATTGAATTCCATTTGCCATGTGTTACTCCATTCATGAAGTTTATTTAATTCTTCTTGTAGCTCTTTACAAGAGTCTGTGTTAGTAATTCTCCTCTGTATTTTTGCATCATCTGCAAACATATTTAGATAGCTTTCATTTTCAGTGTTACTGTCTATATCATTTATATACACTAAAAACATGATTGGTGCCAGCATTGAGCCCTGTGGTACTCCACTAGTCACTTCTTTCCATGATGAGTAATTTCCCCTTAGTACTGTTCTCATTTCTCTTTTCATGAGAAAATCTTGCATCCAACAATAGAGATTGCCTTGAATTCCTCCTTGATGGTACAGTTTCCATAAAAGTCTTTGGTGTGGTACTGTGCCAAATGCTTTCTTGAAATCTAAATAGATACTGTCCACCCATCCTTCTCTTTACTGTAATGTGTCTGTTACTCTGTCATAGTAGCTCAACAGATTAGTAACACATGATTTTCCTTTTCTGAAACCAATCTGTCTTTCTGTTATCATATTGTGTTCTTCTAGATGATTTACCCAAGCTTTTCTTATAAGTTTTTCTAATACCTTGCTTACAACACTGGTTAGTGATACTGGTCGGTAGTTAAGTGGATTTTGTCTATTCCCTTTCTTGAATAAGGGAACAATGTTTGATTTCTTCCAAATATCAGGTAGTTTACCTTGACTCAAGGATTTCTTGAAAATTAAAAATAGTGGTTTACTTAACTCCTTTGCGCATTCACGTAGCACCCCAACATGAAATTTCATGAGGACCATTTGCTTTTCCTTTGTCTAATTTACATAGCTCCTCCTGTATTTCTTTTTCTGGTGTTTGTATATCTGGTAGTATGTGTGGGCATGCATGTTCCACATAATCCCTCTCAATTTTTTTTTTTTTTTTCCTCTGTAAAAACTGATTGGAAATTCTTGTTTAGTGCTTCACAAATATCCTTCTCTTGTGTATAGGTGATTCCATCGTCCGTAATGGATTGTATTTTATCTTTTACTTTGATTTTGCTTCAGCTTTGGTTGATCACTACTTTAATTTATTTTATCCTCCTCAAACTGTTTTTAGGCATCCCTCCTTATTCTTGTATAATCGTTTCTTGCCAGTTTGTAATTATTATACGCCCTTTCACTATTGTGTCTTCTGTATCTATTCCACAACAAATCTCTTCTTTCTTTTGATTTTTTACATTCTGTATTGAACCATTTCTGTATTTAATCTGCTTCTTTGTGCTGTGGGATGTACTTCTGGACTCCTATTTCACAAAATTCACAGAATTTTTTATATACAGCATTTAAATCTTGTCCTCTAAGGTCATTTTCCCAATCAACTTCTAAGAAATACTTCTTTAGGTCTTGATAATTTCCGTTTTTATAGTTTAGGTTCTTTTTGTAACTTTCATTGCTGTTAACTATGTCATATGCTATCCTGAAGTTGTAATTTAGTACTGCATGATCGCTTTTGCCGAGTGGAGGGTGATATATTAAATTGTCAATATCATATTCATGCCTAGTAAATATTAGATCTAGCACTGAAGGTACATCGAGTCCTCTTTTTCTGGTTGTTTCCCTCACATGTTCCGTTAGGAAAAACTCTTTACCACGAGATCCAGGAGCTTTTGGTCCCAACGGCTTTCTTGGCTAATTATATCTAGAGTATTCCAATTTATATTTGTATTAAAATCTCCAGTTAGTATAATTCTTCCCGATTTCTCTTCCATTTTATGTAGTAATGATCTTAAACTCTGAATTGTACTCTCTGCCAGGTCCTCATATTCGTCTCTTTCCCATGTGTTTGATCTGGGTGGCATGTACAAATTGGCTACAATTACTTTCCCTTCAGATGTGCTGATCTCTACTGCAATCAGTTCTACTTGTGATGGTATATCTAGTTTTATTTCATTGGCTTTTAGATTTTTCTTAGTTAATATTATAATTCCTCCTCCCTTTTTTAAATTTCTGTCTCTTCTCCATATATTGTATTCCTCTAAGTTTAGTATGTCGGTGGATATCCTTGGTGTTAATTTTGTTTCAGTTAGGTATATTATTTGAGGTTCATTTTCTCTGACATAATCATTCATCTCAAGTAATTTCGATACCATTCCATCCACATTTGAGTATATCAACTTTATCATCTTGTTTATATACTTGTCATGACATGGTTTTACTATCTTCCTCCTTTTTATTCCATCCTGTTTGTTTACCACTTTCGTACCTGCAATCCTATTACTTTGTAAAAAAAAAAAAAAAAATCCTCTTCTCCTCTTCTGATCTTCCCTCATTTTTTGTTTTTGCTTCCTCCCTTTTCTCTTTCAGTAATTCCAGTTCCTCTTGTGTTAGGCATCTTTTTATCCATACATTTTTGAACTCCTCTTTTTCCATAAGATTCTTTGCATTTTTAGTATCTCCTCCACAGTGTTTACACTCTGGAAAGTCACCTTTAGAGGTCTTGTCTTGCTTTTCTCGTATTTCCCTAACCTTTTGTGTTCCTCTTTGTCTTTACTACAGATTTCCTCTGATACTTCTTTCAGTAAGCTCATTACATTTGCCATCTCCTTTTTGTCTCTTGTGATCTTGTTTTTTACTTCTTCCTCTTCTATACCAGTGATTACTATAGATTTGTTTACATCTACTGAATCTCTGACTAACTTTGGATTGTTTTGGATTATTCTTTTCACTTCCTGTTTAATGCTTTTTTCGTCCACCCTTGTTTCTAAGTCTTTCTTTACTTTCACCATTTCAGCATACGCGGTTTCCACATCATTTTCGTAGCTTTGCACAGCTTCATTCACCTGTGTTATCTTCTCCTCAATATCACTGCTTTGGTCTATCAGACTGCTTACTTGCCTAATTGTGTCTGTGTCATTTTTGAACTCTTCCATAACACTCTCGTGATTGACTACTGTACTTGCCATTTCACTCATTTTCTTCCTAAGTGTACTCAGTTCCACTGTTAGTTCACTGATGGTTGTGTCTTTCTTGTTGGCCTCCCTTCCTAGTTTTTCTATTTCTTCCTTTTGCAAGTGCATCTGCTTCTTTATTTCATCAATTTCATTTTTGAAAGCCATTTCTAGTTTGTGTACACGTTCAACCAGTCTGTGTGTGTGTGTGTGTGTGTGTGTGTGTGTGTGTGTGTGTGTGTGTGTGTGTGTGTGTGTGTATGTGTGTTGAACGTTAAGCCTGTGAGGTGGAGCAGAAAATCTTGAGTGGTCGGTAAATGAAAGGATGAGTGGCCTATTTCCTCGGGCACTGATTTGGTACTTCTAGTTTTATGCAGTCATATTCCTGTCTTAGAGCTCTCAAATTATGTGTAAGTTAATCAGGGTTAAGATGATAATGATGATAATGAGGACCGTGGTGGTTTTATCAATTAATAACTTAATGATATCAAATACTTAAACGATCATGTTGTTCTAGCATCATCATGGTCATTTAAATTATTATTGTTTCTATGATGCTCACATTATGCACTTGACAGACAGCGGAAACGAATTTACTGGCAAAAAAATATGTCAAGCGGTACTGGTGAGGGACGCCTTCAAGAGATGGCACCGTTATTGTAAGGCAACTTCACTGCCTGCATACATAGGCACCCCTCAACTCCTTCTGCATCCCACGAATGTACTGTAAGATGCTGGACCCTAGTACAGCTTACAGTCCACCACCTTCATATTTCAGATGAATCTGGGGCAGTAAATTCTACTGCTAATAGCTGTAGAGCTATTAGTAAATGATTAACTTGGATAATAATGCAGTTGGTCAATAATAGGGTAAATCAACCGGGTTTTGTTCGGTAACTATAACTGACATAAATTTCGACTGACGAAGAGAGTGTATGTGAGTGAGGTGGAGGGGGAAAGAGGGAGGGGAAGGCCGAGGATGAGATGGAGAGAAAGGGGTGGAGAGGTGTATGAGAGAGGGGTGTGTGAGTTGGGAGCAGGGGAGTGAAATGGCGGGGGACAGGGCGACTTGGAGGCGAGTTGTTTGTGGCCACCCCAAACGGGATTGAGGCGTCTGGCAATATATATATATATATATATCGTTTTTAAAGGCTCCAACATGCTTGCATGTGTCGGCTTTGGTCACCTAATGGCGGCTCTCCACGCTGCACGATCCATTGCAGCCTCCCTGTTCAGTCCCTTAACCCTAAGGTCACACTTAATGACCTCGTCCCAGGTCTTTCTCGGTCTACACCTCATAACCCCACCCCCAATATTAACACTTCTCACCTTCCTCACCCAATTATCATCCCCCATCCTCTCCACATGTCCAAACCACCTCAATCTACCTCTCCTCATCACAACACCAATACACGCCAGTCCTATCCTACCTCTCAACTCTTCCATTGTAAACCCAGCCCCTCCAGGCCTTGGACGCAGGGACGCACTGCACATCCACCTAATCATTGTCATTAGGTGGATGTGCAGTGCGTCCCTGCGTCCACACACACACACACACACACACACACACACATATATATATATATATATATATATATATATATATATATATATATATATATATATATATATATATATATATGTGTGTGTGTGTGTGTGTGTGTGTGTGTGTGTGTGTGTGTGTGTGTGTGTGTGTGTGTGTGTGTGTGTGTGTGTAGAGAAAAAAGAGCACTAGTTAAGGGTCGGAGATTTTACTTAATTTATCAGTTCAAAGCCTAGTGTATGGGCTGGGTATGGCTACAAGGCAAGTAATGTACTTTCTTCCACACCTCAGTGGAGTTCCCAGACTCCTCAGAGACTATGGAGGGTTGATGAAACTACTAGCGATGGGAATGGCCAAAATCCCAGAGTGAGTCATGCGACATGATGAGATTCTGCATAAAGTCAAGTTCGCATAATTATGTCTTGCAGCGTTCTGTGTTGCCAAGTAAGCTTTGTGTACTGTTCGCCCTGATGGCGGGAAAGGGTGCAAGGGGAATCACGCACGTTCAGAGAAGTATCCCTGAAAACCTTTAGCTCACTGACTGGACACACTGTGCTTCAACTTTTTTTTCTTTTTTACGTTTTGTCTTTTGTAATAAATTTTTATTCCATCAGCAGTTAACATAAAAAAAGTCAGTGGCGAGGTATCAAAAGTACCATTATAATCTATTGGTAATACCTTCCATAATTGTTTGCTCAGAACAGAAAGAAACATATGGTAGATTAATTTTCAAAGTTTATTGCTTACACTGGCACATTTCTTTTGTTTGTCACCTTTTTGATAAAGAATCTCTGAGGAAACATTGAATTTTTCCTACAGCAAGACTCCATATAGTTGTCTGTTATGTAGCTGCTTGATTTGTCGTACTTTCTCGTAAAATTTAACTCATTTATTCCGTCTTCTCACTGGTTTCACTCATCGTCTTGTGGATATATTTAGTGAATTCAAATAACTAACTTTTTAGTGTCTCTGTGCAATCAAATTTGTCTACTCTAATACAACAGGTAACTTCACGAACTTATCTTTTTTTTTTTTTTTCCTTGCATACATCTGTAGCATAGTATGGGATCATTGGCCAAGTCTGTGTTTGTAACGACTAGTTACCCAGGGAAGCAAGTAGGGTTCAGCAGTCATTGATTGTTATAAAAAAAAAAATGTGGCATATCATTTTAATCCCTGGACCACCAGGAGCAATATCCAGCTGCACAACCTTGGAAACTAACTACTGCAAGTTGGGAATCCAAGATGGCATCCAGGATGGCTGCCATAACCATAAATTTTCGTAAGTTGGCCATAATTTGCAATAATTTCAAGTGTAATATAAGTTTTCTAGGGTTTTTAGGGACAGGGAATTTATATTTGATAATTTCAAAGTAATTTTACATACCTTCACCTGGTGACATGTAGAGGCGTGCGGTATGTGATAGGACTACTGGGCCTTGAAAGCAGGCTGTGAAGCCTATGCCGAGAGTCGGACACATAGAAAAAAAAAAAGAAACTACTACTGTAAGCTTGAAATCCTAGATGGCGTCCAAGATGGCTGTCATACTTATGAATGTTAATAAGTGTGTTATACTTTACACTAATTTAAATGTAATAAAAGTTTTCTGGGGATTTTAGGGACAAGGAATTCATTTATTTTAATACCTAAGTTACCCCTCATCCTTCTTTAATGAGAATGACACAATGTGAGCATGTGGAACAAAATCTAGTCTTGTGAAAGCAATGAAGAAGGATACAGGCATATGCAGCTGTGAAAAGTTGCCAGCGTTCAACAGTCATGTGCATTTGTGATCGAAGTCGTGCACTGGGTACATCGTCTGTCATTTGTGAAAGATGAAAAAATCTTTGTCTTTGCACTTAGATACAAACAAGTAATTTTAAATGAAGTCCCAGCTAATGCAGTGGCTGTTCACCTGTGTTTTGATAGCAGAAGTCCAAGTATGAACGAAGCAAGAAGACAGATGGGGACTGGTAAGCCAAGAACAGTAAAAATAATTGATGTGCCTGACCAGATCCTTCAGAGTTCTTTGCTTGTTCTACAAAGCACAGTTACTTGCCTACTTGTGTGATAAATGGTTTCAACTCCAGTCTTCATTTTCTGGTAGCACCAAAATTTATCTGGGTGGTGGTTTCATTGAAGACGCAAAGTCAGAAATGTTGCAAAGTGAAAATGTAACTGCAGTCCCTGTCCTTGAATCAACACAAAAAGAGGCTGACGCTCGTATTATTTTGTATGCCCTGTATAATTTTCTCGTAGATAATGCTGATCAGGTTATTGTTCATTCAAGTGATACATATGTTATTCCCCTATGTCTGTATTATGCATCCACCATGTTGAAAGATCTTCTTGAACTTCGGGGTCAAGACAGCAACAGAAAATGACCTTCTCATACATGTCATTGCCAAAACACTGCAACCAGATGCTTCTCACTTCCAACTGCTCACAATTTAAGTGGCAGGGATACCACCAGCAGACCCTTTCTTTTACCAGCAAAAGAAAAGATAGTTAACAGCAAGATAAAAAAAAATCACCTGAATGTCACGGAAGAGTGTGGTAGTGACAGTAACTGAAGATATTATCAGTTAGGCTAGGAAGTTACATGTCAATGTCTGCACAAAGAATGACAAAATGTCAGATGTTTCTTTGAGTGAGAGTCGCACTCAAAAATTTTCTACCAAGACCACACTCTCCAGCTCCTTCCACCTTTTGAGGATGCTTTTATGCAGCATATGGAACATACAACACAGAGATTGTCCTGTTCAAACTGAAAAAAAATACAATATTCATAGAAAATCTAATCGGAGTCAGGTCTATTCTCAATTTCTTGGAAGTACTGAACTCTGGAACAGCTCTCTGGACAGCATCTGCAGACAAGGTAACATGGAACATTCCATTTGGCACATGGATAATTTCCTAAGTAACCTTTTTTTGTGTAAGGATGAAATGTTTTAAATAATAAAGGATGAAATTAGAACTTATATTCATGACATAGTCAATTATTGACATTGATGTGTGCTGTTGATACACCCAGTAATTGTATATTTGCTGAATTTCTCAGTCATTATAGGTATGTAAACTTTCGTAAGAGAAAAAAAGGTGTTCATTTTAATAAATCATTAACATTAAACAATGTTTTGTAGTTTCGATCATAAATAATAATTTTTTGTGTTCTGAAGACAAATAATATGGCATAAATGTCCTTAAAAATTAATAAATATGATTACATACGATTTATTTGACAAGGTATCATCAGTTATTAAAATAGATAGAATCAGCAGCCATCTTGGAAGCCGTCTCAGATTCCCAGCTTACAATAGTTGGTTTCCCAGGTTATGCACCTGGCTATTGCTCCTGATGGTCCAAAGATTAAATGGTATGTAATAAACTTTTTAATAACCTATGACTGGTTGACCAGAAAAAATGGTTTTTGTTCCCTGGGTAATTATGCTTAAACTTTGTCACGAGGAAAGCCCTTATTTTCTGAATATTGTGTTTTAACATGTAACGTAGGTATAGTAAAACAAGACTGGGTTCTTAAAATCCTTGTTGACTCCACTGATAATATGAGATTTAGCACAGTTAAATCTAAGACACATACACACACACACACACACACACACACACACACACACACACACACACACACACACACACACACACACACACACACAGGAGTTTGACAAATGTTCGTAAAAAAATTGAGGCGTTTCTCTCCACTTCACGATTAAAGTCTTTAAGACATGGCTCAAAGACCTATGATAGCATAATTTACATCTCTCAGCTCTTCAAAAAAATTCAGGTGTGCTTCACTACCCAGTCAAGTTTGCATGCGTTACAGGTTCGTTATCTGCTTGACAGATCATACCCAGAAATTCGTATCACCCAGAAGACAGACCCAGTTGTTTCATCGCAGCTGGAGACGAGGGACACTATTTTCTTGCAGTTAGGAAGCTCACTAACAACTTTTCCTTACCGATTTTTTTCTGCTTCTGCTCCGTTACTATATTCTTGTGTGCTGTTCATGCAATCTTTCTCGACATTAAAAAGATATAAGAAGCAAAAAAGAGGATATTAATGGGTAGTCTGGAAGATAAACTGTTTAATAAAAAGGCGGTAGGGAACCATAAGAAGCAAAAAAGGAGGATATTAATGGGTAGTTTGGAAAATAAACTGTTAAGAAAGAGGTGGTAGGGAACCTCCTTGGCCGACGACAATATAGGCCTAGGAGTTATTGAATGATTGTCACCCCATACAGAATGTGATACAGAATGAGAGGTAACACCAGTGTACTGCAGGCTCAGGAGTTGTTCGATGGGAATAATTTTCGTTCGGTCCATATCAGTGAATCGCCTATATTGGGTACATCAGATTATTAAAGGTTTACTGATCATTGGGACACACATTATTCTTTTCCAAGACAGGGCAAGGCAATGTTCCTTCGAAAAATGTTGATGTATAAAAAGATTTGATGAACAGCAAAATGTAGTTATATACACTAGAGGAAAACCTCATTACAACTACTCGTATTCCAGAGATTGTACTCTAACTGCTGGAAAAATTACAAACACGTAGAAAGAGAAGTGACGGGGTCAGAACCAGACATTAGCACAGTACTGAATGAAACTGATATGGATACATTTTTATTGGGTGTGAGAGGGACCTTAGCACGATAATGAAGGTAACAGACAAAGGATGAGTGACGGTGCAGGGGAAGCGTGCCTGCAGGAGGAAAAAGACCCCAGATAACGTCCCAGAAATTATCAGAGACGGAGGAGAAAGAGTGTACGAGTGTGATAGCTGGGGAGGGAAGGCAGCAATTCTGAATGTGGGGTGGAGGAGGTTGTCGAGTGAAGAGGAGGCTGGGGAACGGTGCGAATGACAGGCAACGTGGCACTTTATAGGAGGGAACTGAGGCGATTATATGTTGGTGGGGTGTGGATAAAATGCCTGTCAGTTTTCAAGTGCAGGTAACTGAACTGTTGTCTGGTGAGGAAGTTTCAGAAAGATATTGGTAGTGGTAGTAGTAAAAAAGTTGCTGAACAACTATTCGTAGCTACAATGATGATTAAAGTTCACAGACATTAGGCATACGCTGCGTAATGTGAATGATGGCATATTTTTACTTTGAATATATACTAAGGTAATAGAAAATTTATCTTTTTTTTCTATAAACCAGTACAATAACCCAATATATACATCTTTTTTGCTTAATATTATGTTTGATTTTCATAATTCAGCATTCAGAGAATCTATCAACATCTTTACTGCCCCATCTGGAGCGTAGGGGCCTTGTGCCAGACTACTCAGTCTCATTATATAAGAGGAGAATGAACAGTTGCTGCCTGTCACTGATATTATGTGAGTGATAGCCTCAATAATCCCTGGGATGTACTCCTTTATGGGCTGCATCCGGTCGGAGCACCTGAACCCACAACACCACCAGATGTCCATTTAGTTTATGAATATCACTCGTTCCATAGTAAATGAGTTGCTTGGCCACGAGGAATCGTTTGCCTTGTCTTCCCCCCCCCCCCTCCTTCGTCCCATCAAATGTTTGGGAGAATTATATTAGCATAACTCATGCCATTAGTGTTTGGGGATGTCCTAACAATACTGTACTGTGAATACTGCCAATATCAGTCTTATAATTAGTATCATGGAAGAAGACACAGTCAAGCTTATATATTTTACATTTAAGATCATGAGGAAACAATATCAGCTGACATCAAAGAGAACCATGAAATTCCTTGCAGCTTACTTACTTTTGAATTCAGGAGATGGCTATTGAACTGTGTCCTGTCCATACTCCATTAACTTCCATGTATACAAATACTTCTGGTAAAATGAAATTCGTTGTGAGGAAATAAACAATAACAAGATGAAATGACTGAGGACGAGGGTCCATCTCTGGCACACACCCTCTCCATGCACGACATTACCCCGCATCACCTGTCTCGTTCCCTGGCCTCCCTCGCGTAATGACCTCTCCCGAAGAGTTCCTTGCACCTCTCATCAGAATAATGGCGCCACATACTCGCTTTCGCTTTAGTTTCTTTCGTTTTCAATACGATGGCTCAAGTTCGATTGTTCGTCTTGTCTGGAGATTCTGTACCGGTAACTCCAAGTGCAATATCCGCAAGCCTTATTTTTCACTTACATGTAGAAAAATATATTTATTCCATTCGTTGCAAGTCTCGGCAGAGTATCTATTCTGTCAACTATCATCGAATGCTCAATTCTCAATTCAAAAACGTAGGGGCCTGGCGTTAGGTGGCGGCAACCAACTGGTCGCCCCTGAATGCAATTATATGAACAAAAAAGGTCAATCATCACTTGGGTTTAATTGCCAAATCCTGAGAGGGTGCTTAACCTATAAGATCACCAGGCGTTCATATGGTTATGATTTCCACCAGTGTAGTAAAAAAAAATACAGGCCAGTCAGTGAACAACTACTTGAAGGTCGCAATAGGCTGTATTATATATATATATATATATATATATATATATATATATATATATATGTATATATATATATATATATATATATATATGTATATATATACCTAGGCTGCTTCCCCCAAGATAAGGGAGGTAGCCGAGACAGGACGACACACTCCCCATTTACTCGTCCATTCAAACACATTCATTCACATCTTAGCCCCAGAGGGGAGAACGGACAGATCCTCACCGCACCACACCGCACAAGGGTCAACTGCGCAATGCAATCAGTGACATCCGCAGAAGGGCCCGACAGCAGAACTGGTTTACCCCTGCCACATCATAATAGACCCATCCCATTACCCGCACCTGACCTAACTAGCTGATCAAACCAATGCGAGAGAATATCCCCTCAGGGCTGCGTCATCATTTATTCATTCACAATTTCTCTCCATTTATTTCTGTCACGCACAGCTACTCTTCCCTGCTCAACAGACATCCCTCTCGCATCCAGCGCTCTCTTCACACTGTCCATCCATCTTATTCGTGGTCTTCCTCTCAGCCTTACATCTCTCACATCAGATCTAGTTATCTTTTTCACCAATCGCTCATTATCCATTCTCTCCATATGCCCAAACCATCGCAACACCCTCTGCTGAACTCTACCAGCCATCTCCCGAACAACTCCAGTTCTCCTTCGCACTTCATCATTTCGCACTCGATCCATACGCGTCACTCCACACATACTCCTCAGACACCTCATCTCCATTACATTCAAACTTTTCCTCTGCTACACCCATATTCCATTTTTCAGCCCCATATAACGCAGTCGGTACCACAACACCCTCATACAGCCTTCTCTTTACATCCATTGTAAGCGAACGACATCTAAACAGTTTTTTCATTCCTCCCAGCACCTTTCCTACTTCATTTATTCTAAACTTCACTTCTGCATCTATTCTTCCATCCACAGCAATATGTGACCCTAGATATTTAAAACACTCTACCGCCTCAAGCAACTCGCCATTCAAAACTATATTCATCCCCCTACCATCTACCAACCTCGTACACTTCATCACTTTACTCTTATTCTCATTTACTTTCAATTTCCTACTTTCACACACCCTTCCAAACTCCTCTACCAACTGTCTCAATCTCTTCTCTGAATCAGCCACCAGTGCAATATCATTTGCAAACAGCAGCTGCTTCAGATTCCACTCTCCACCATCAACATTCACCAGACTCAAACCTCCACCTAAAACTCTTGCATTCACCTCCCTTACAACACCATCAATGTAAATATTAAACAACCAAGGCGACATCACACATCCCTGTCGCAGCCCCACTTTCACGGGAAACCAATCACTCACAGCATTTCCCACTCTTACACACACTCTACTATTTACATAAAAAAATTTTCACCCCTTTTAGTAACCTGCCATCAAGTCCATACAATCTTAAAACAGTCCAGAAAGGCCCCCTATCAATTCTATCATACGCTTTCTCTAAATCCATAAATGCCCAAAACACATCCTTGCCTTTCGCTAAATACTTTTCACACACTTGTCTCACAGCAAACACGTGATCCACACATCCCCTCCCTCTCCTAAAGCCACACTGCTCATCACCAATCACTCCCTGAGTACCGTCTCTAACTCTCATAATTAACACTCTACCATACACCTTACCTACAACACTCAACAGACTTATACCCCTAAAGCTAGGACATTCATACTTATCACCCTAGCCTTAATACAACGGGACCACACGAGCACTTGCCCAGTCAATTGGTACCATACCTTTCACAAAGTACACATTCAACAGTCTTAGCAACCAGTCAACAATAGTCACTCCACCACCCTTCAGGCATTCCACAGCACACCCATCCATACCTGAAGCTTTCCCTGTTTTCATCTCCTTTACTGCCTTCTCCATTTCCTCCTTCGTGATCAAAGAATCATTCAACTCTCCCAACACATTTATTCCTTGCATCCTTCCATCTGCCACAATATCAGCCACCCTTTCCTCCTCTACATTTAACAATCTTTCAAAATACTCTGCTAATCTCTTCCTTACTGCATCAATCTCAATTAACATCCTTCCATCCTCTTGTTTTACTCGTTCTTCCTTCCCGGACTCTCCCTTTCGCACCCTTTTCACCTCCTTCTAAAACATTTTCTTATTCTGTTGAAAATTCTCTGTAAGCTGCCTACCCCACCTCTCATCTGCTGCCACTTTAGCATCACGCACAGCCCTTCTCGCCCTATTCCTCTTTTCCTTATACCTTTCATATGACATCTCATGCTTCCTCTGCAGCCACATTTCATATGCACGTCTCTTCTCAGCCACAGCCATACTTACTTCCTCACACCACCATTCACTTCCTTTTCTTACACCACTACCCATACGTCTCAAACCACACACCTCTTCTGCATGCCCCACCACAGCACTCTTAAACAACTGCCATTCCTCCTCCACACTGCCATTTTCCCGATCTTTCACTGCGTTCCACTCATCTTTCAATTTCTCCTGATACTCTATCTTTTTCTCTCTTTTATCCAACTCACTCACTTTCAAAACCTCCCTGCCACACCTAACCCTCCTAGCTCTCACCCATCTCTTACCTACTCTTACCTTTCCCTCCACCAGGTAGTGGTCAGACATACCTCCACCCTCCCCTCTTAGAACTCTCACATCCAACAATCTTCCTATTATATTCCTAGACACAACCACATAGTCCATCAAAACTCTATCAACAATCCTTCCACCGTCCTGTCTCACTCATGTATACTTATTAATATCTTTCTTCTCAAACAGCGTATTTCCAATCACCATCTCTCGCTCAACACACATCGCTATCATTCGTTCCCCATTTTCATTTCTTCCAGGCACGCCATGCCTACCAACTACACCTTCAACTGCTACATTTCCCACTCTAGCATTCAGATCTCCCATCATTACCACGTTCACATTAGCTCCAAAACTCTGCAGACACTCATCAACATCATTCCAGAAAGACTCCCTCTCTTCTTCATCCCTTTCACTACCAGGCCCATATGCACTCACAAACACCCACAACTCATGTTCAAATTTCGCTTTCACCCACATCAGTCTGGATGACACCTCCTTCCATTCAATCACACATTGCTGTACTTCCGGACTCACTAACCAGGCCACACCTTCTCGTGCTCTTCCTCTATCAACACCTGACAATCTTCCATTCACACTTGCAAACATAGACTCACCCTTCCCTTTCATCTTCGTTTCATTCAGAGCTAACACATCCAACTTTCTTCTCACAAACATTCTCCCAATCTCCTCCCTTTTAGCCTCAATCGTACTACATCCACGCACATTCATAGACCCAATCTTCAGGGTACGGGGATAACTTCACCCCCCATCCCTTTCTCTGGCCTGTCTCTTTTTAGGAACTAAAAAACAGAGGAGGGGGTCCCTAGTCCCCTCACCCCACCCCTTTTAGTTGCCTTTTACGACACGCAGGGAATACGGTGGCAGTATTCTTCCTAACACAACTTGGCCGCAGAGTAGTAGTACCACCCCATAGTGCGGCCAGATTGTGTCCCCCCCACTTAATATATATATATATATATATATATATATATATATATATATATACAGTATTGGGCCGTAATTAATGAACGGATTCAAATGAATCTTTGCATGTAGCTTACGAGTTTCTGCCTGTCAGTCATATACTGTATTTGACAAATTTCTCGTCAAATGATATAGAAAAGACAACTACTGAAAACGAAATGGTGTGCTTTCACATGCTTGATGCTAAGTTGGCTTCATAAGGTAAACTGCACTGATCCAGTGATCATACCTTAATCATTAACCAAAAGCATAGTTTTAATTATCTGTTTTTATTTTTTCCCCTGGTAATGCTGTCACCTTAATGAAAAAAGGACTTTAAATGTAGTGTCACAAGTTTTATTAGCTAAAAGAATAGATTGTTAGGGAGAAAGCAGCCATCCCAATGGTTAAGTCACGATTGAAAGTAGTTAATTTCAAACACCGGGTTTAATTATATTTTAACGCTTAAGAAGACTGCTTTACAATTCTGCTACAACCGTGGATAAATTGTAAGGAGGTGAAGAAAGTATCAGGTTTCATTTAAATTGGTTCGTTAATTGTAATGATGCTGAAATCATTCAGGGGCCGCAGAGTAGCAAATCTCTCTCTCTCTCTCTCTCTCTCTCTCTCTCTGAATCGTGGCATGGAGTTTGTCTATTTTTGGCTGAGTTCCCTGCATAAGAGTGTGTATCTGCATGACTAGTGAACAAACCTGGTTGAGAGTGTAAAAAAAAAATAAATAAATAAATAAATAAAAGCCTGATCGAGTTGTTATTCTCGCGGAGGCCAAAGAAGATATTGTTATTCCTATTACAGTAATGAGCGTTATTCTTTCGTAATTGTAATAAAATCGCAGGTAAAGGAAACGGGCAACCCGACATATGCCTCAATATTTAGGATTTTATTGAATACCTGAGGGAATTTAATATAATTCCATAATAATAGCCTGGAAGCAGATCTTAAATGAAAAAAGTGATCATAAACACTGAAAAATTTACCAGTGTCATCCTGCTGCCTTACTGCCTTATTGGACGTTTTCAGATTTATTCTACTGGGATGACAAAGAAATCGATGGAATCTGCGATCGATTCAACAGTTTTAGACTATGCATGCTATAAAAGATAAAGCCCAACGTACATAATTTATTGTGTTAAGTTTAGTAATGGACATTTAATTTTAGCCTAATGATGGCCTTCACTGCCATGGCCGCAGTAGGACCTAGCGGAATAAAATTTATGTGACTTCCTTTGTAATCTCTTGTCTCCATAATTTTCCAGCACAACAGGATAAATATCGTGTAAAGGAGCCGTATATTTGTTGCAGTTATTACTTACATGTACAGCAGAGCTTATGAGAGACAGGTAATATTTAATAGCATAAGGACTGAATAATTGTTATCAAGAACTGCAACGGAATTCCTTGTTATTAGAGTTACGGTATTGTATTCAGAAACAGACGAACGTTTGGCATACAGATATGATCACAGTAAGAACTGCATGGAAAAAAATATAGGTCATGTGACAATTTTTGCACACGGTATTACAATACACAAAATATCAATTATGACGCTTGAATATGGAATCATATAATCAGATCATAAGCTGTTGTGGGCATATATTTGTATAATTCCCATAAAGATATTATGCCTAATCATTATTTTATTTATTTATTTATTTACTTTTTTTTTTTACAGGGGTTAGGTTCCTTCATAAAATTTACTGAATTTTGAATACAACTCGCTTACTCCTACCAGCATGATTATCAGAGCCAAGCTTCACGGACCTCACACTTCATTTTCAGACGCATAACCTACTTGACTTTGACTCCATGGGCTCCTGAATGTCGGTGCACCCTTTGAAGACTCAAGATCTATGATTTAGAGTACTGTTTTACTACAGGATCAGGGGTAAGGTGGTACAGACCAACATCCACTCACTTTTTGTAGTGCTCCCTACTTCCTCGTTCAAATTTATTATTCTTTATCAGTGTCTGCCCTCCTTTGTTCCTATTTTTTTTTCCATTCGTCTTGTCACTGTTTATTACTCTCCTTTCCACTTCAGGTGGTTCTGCACTGAATGACAAGTCTAGTAGTTTTTTTCTGGATCCCAAGAAACCATTTACAGTGCTGAGTGGTAACCATAGAGCCAAATAACAGGTGATGGGGAACCATTATGGTGCCTGGGGTGGAGAGACGCAAGTACGGCGTCCATCCGGGGACCAAGCCTTCATACTTTTCTCCGCGTCTCCCCGTGGCAAGGCACTGTCCATCTCAAGGGAACATACGTTCACTGCATGGGACTACCTTGCAGTAGCGGTTGCTTGCTGTGGTCGATGGATGTACGGTACTCGGCCAGACAGACCGGGATAGCTGAACAACAAATCAGCAACAACAACAACAACAAAACAGCGGGTTCATTTTTATTAATGATGTTAATGCTCCAAAATTTCTGGTTATCATACGATCGACTCCTAAACCTGCTCCTTGAATAAAGTCTATTAATTAATTTTTCATAAAAGACGACTCTGAATATGTATCCACATTTGTATATACATTTTAGGTCCAACACTACAACCAAATTACCTTCATCCAGTGAAGTACAGTAGCTTTTTTTTTTTTTTTTTTTTTCATATTTTACATTCTTATCTACCACTACCATCTCCCTCAACATTATACCTCAAAAATTTCCCTGTATACTTTAAGCAACATGAATGAATCAAACAACGGAGGTGTGCAACATGTATTTGTTCCAAAGACACATAAGCAGTAAAAAGCCAAAGCCGCGATGCGTTCACTTCCATATCACACTAGTTGTGTACATGAAGAACTAAGAAATCCAGATAGAAAAGGGGTTATAGTGATTAGCCTGACGGATGTTGCGTACCTGTCATAATGGAAAAGGAAGTAAGCAGATAGTTGAGAGCACCTCAGAGTTGAAAGAACGAGAGCTAGTCACACACACACACACACACACACACACACACACACACACACAGTAAACAGTGAAAGGAGTGGAGTTGATGAGATTTCTACTTTCATTCTACAACTGTTTTCCCATGCCATAGCAACCTCTCTCTCTTTCTCTTTCTCTCTCTCTCTCTCTCTCTCTCTCTCTCTCTCTCTCTCTCTCTCTCTCACACACACACACACACACACACACACAAGCCATCCTCCACTGGTACTATTTCGGAGTGCACTCTCATTCTGCTGATTTCTCTATCAGTTCCCACTCTTCCTCCCTTGATCCAGGTATATCCAATATTGAGATCACAGCAGTTTTCCATTTACCACTCTCAGTAATCTTTGAATATAATTTCTTTTTCTGGTGTTTGTATATCTGGTAGTATGTGTGGGCATGCATGTTCCACATAATCCCTCTAAATTTTTTTTTTCCTCTGTAAAAACTGATTGGAAATTCTTGTTTAGTGCTTCACAAATATCCTTCTCTTGTGTATAGGTGATTCCATCGTCCGTAATGGATTGTATTTTATCTTTTACTTTGATTTTGCTTCAGCTTTGGTTGATCACTACTTTTATTTATTTTATCCTCCTCAAACTGTTTTTGGGCTTCCCTCCTTATTCTTGTATAATCGTTTCTTGCCTGTTTGTAATTATTATACGCCCTTTCACTATTGTGTCTTCTGTATCTATTCCACAACAAATCTCTTCTTTCTTTTGATTTTTTACATTCTGTATTGAACCATTTCTGTATTTAATCTGCTTCTTTGTGCTGTGGGATGTACTTCTGGACTCCTATTTCACAAAATTCACAGAATTTTTTATATACAGCATTTAAATCTTGTCCTCTAAGGTCATTTTCCCAATCAACTTCTAAGAAATACTTCTTTAGGTCTTGATAATTTCCGTTTTTATAGTTTAGGTTCTTTTTGTAACTTTCATTGCTGTTAACTATGTCATATGCTATCCTGAAGTTGTAATTTAGTACTGCATGATCGCTTTTGCCGAGTGGAGGGTGATATATTAAATTGTCAATATCATATTCATGCCTAGTAAATATTAGATCTAGCACTGAAGGTACATCGAGTCCTCTTTTTCTGGTTGTTTCCCTCACATGTTCCGTTAGGAAAAACTCTTGCACGAGATCCAGGAGCTTTTGGTCCCAACGGCTTTCTTGGCTAATTATATCTAGAGTATTCCAATTTATATTTGTATTAAAATCTCCAGTTAGTATAATTCTTCCCGATTTCTCTTCCATTTTATGTAGTAATGATCTTAAACTCTGAATTGTACTCTCTGCCAGGTCCTCATATTCGTCTCTTTCCCATGTGTTTGATCTGGGTGGCATGTACAAATTGGCTACAATTACTTTCCCTTCAGATGTGCTGATCTCTACTGCAATCAGTTCTACTTGTGATGGTATATCTAGTTTTATTTCATTGGCTTTTAGATTTTTCTTAGTTAATATTATAATTCCTCCTCCCTTTTTTAAATTTCTGTCTCTTCTCCATATATTGTATTCCTCTAAGTTTAGTATGTCGGTGGATATCCTTGGTGTTAATTTTGTTTCAGTTAGGTATATTATTTGAGATTCATTTTCTCTGACATAATCATTCATCTCAAGTAATTTCGATACCATTCCATCCACATTTGAGTATATCAACTTTATCATCTTGTGTATATACTGTACTTGTCATGACATGGTTTTACTATCTTCCTCCTTTTTATTCCATCCTGTTTGTGTACCACTTTCGTACCTGCAATCCGATTACTTTGTAAAAAAAAAAAAAAAAAATCCTCTTCTCCTCTTCTGATCTTCCCTCATTTTTTGTTTTTGCTTCCTCCCTTTTCTCTTTCAGTAATTCCAGTTCCTCTTGTGTTAGGCATCTTTTTATCCATACATTTTTGAACTCCTCTTTTTCCATAAGATTCTTTGCATTTTTTAGTATCTCCTCCACAGTGTTTACACTCTGGAAAGTCACCTTTAGAGGTCTTGTCTTGCTTTTCTCGTATTTCCCTAACCTTTTGTGTTCCTCTTTGTCTTTACTACAGATTTCCTCTGATACTTCTTTCAGTAAGCTCATTACATTTGCCATCTCCTTTTTGTCTCTTGTGATCTTGTTTTTTACTTCTTCCTCTTCTATACCAGTGATTACTATAGATTTGTTTACATCTACTGAATCTCTGACTAACTTTGGATTGTTTTGGATTATTCTTTTCACTTCCTGTTTAATGCTTTTTTCGTCCACCCTTGTTTCTAAGTCTTTCTTTACTTTCACCATTTCAGCATACGCGGTTTCCACATCATTTTCGTAGCTTTGCACAGCTTCATTCACCTGTGTTATCTTCTCCTCAATATCACTGCTTTGGTCTATCAGACTGCTTACTTGCCTAATTGTGTCTGTGTCATTTTTGAACTCTTCCATAACACTCTCGTGATTGACTACTGTACTTGCCATTTCACTCATTTTCTTCCTAAGTGTACTCAGTTCCACTGTTAGTTCACTGATGGTTGTGTCTTTCTTGTTGGCCTCCCTTCCTAGTTTTTCTATTTCTTCCTTTTGCAAGTGCATCTGCTTCTTTATTTCATCAATTTCATTTTTGAAAGCCATTTCTAGTTTGTGTACACGTTCAACCAGTCTGTGTGTGTGTGTAAGTGTGTGTGTGTGTGTGTGTGTGTGTGTGTGTGTGTGTGTGTGTGTGTGTGTGTGTGTGTGTGTGTGTATGTGTGTTGAACGTTAAGCCTGTGAGGTGGAGCAGAAAATCTTGAGTGGTCGGTAAATGAAAGGATGAGTGGCCTATTTCCTCGGGCACTGATTTGGTACTTCTAGTTTTATGCAGTCATATTCCTGTCTTAGAGCTCTCAAATTATGTGTAAGTTAATCAGGGTTAAGATGATAATGATGATAATGAGGACCGTGGTGGTTTTATCAATTAATAACTTAATGATATCAAATACTTAAACGATCATGTTGTTCTAGCATCATCATGGTCATTTAAATTATTATTGTTTCTATGATGCTCACATTATGCACTTGACAGACAGCGGAAACGAATTTACTGGCAAAAAAATATGTCAAGCGGTACTGGTGAGGGACGCCTTCAAGAGATGGCACCGTTATTGTAAGGCAACTTCACTGCCTGCATACATAGGCACCCCTCAACTCCTTCTGCATCCCACGAATGTACTGTAAGATGCTGGACCCTAGTACAGCTTACAGTCCACCACCTTCATATTTCAGATGAATCTGGGGCAGTAAATTCTACTGCTAATAGCTGTAGAGCTATTAGTAAATGATTAACTTGGATAATAATGCAGTTGGTCAATAATAGGGTAAATCAACCGGGTTTTGTTCAGTAACTATAACTGACATAAATTTCGACTGACGAAGAGAGTGTATGTGAGTGAGGTGGAGGGGGAAAGAGGGAGGGGGAGGCCGAGGATGAGATGGAGAGATGGGGTGGAGAGGTGTATGAGAGAGGGGTGTGTGAGTTGGGAGCAGGGGAGTGAAACGGCGGGGAACAGGGCGACTTGGAGGCGAGTTGTTTGTGGCCACCCCAAACGGGATTGAGGCGTCTGGCAATATATATATATATATATATATATATATATATATATATATATATATATATATATATATATATATATATATATATATATATATATATCGTTTTTAAAGGCTCCAACATGCTTGCATGTGTCGGCTTTGGTCACCTAATGGCGGCTCTCCACGCTGCACGATCCATTGCAGCCTCCCTGTTCAGTCCCTTAACCCTAAGGTCACACTTAATGACCTCGTCCCAGGTCTTTCTCGGTCTACACCTCATAACCCCACCCCCAATATTAACACTTCTCACCTTCCTCACCCAATTATCATCCCCCATCCTCTCCACATGTCCAAACCACCTCAATCTACCTCTCCTCATCACAACACCAATACACGCCAGTCCTATCCTACCTCTCAACTCTTCCATTGTAAACCCAGCCCCTCCAGGCCTTGGACGCAGGGACGCACTGCACATCCACCTAATCATTGTCATTAGGTGGATGTGCAGTGCGTCCCTGCGTCCACACACACACACACACACACACACACACACACACACACATATATATATATATATATATATATATATATATATATATATATATATATATATATATATATGTGTGTGTGTGTGTGTGTGTGTGTGTGTGTGTGTGTGTGTGTGTGTAGAGAAAAAAGAGCACTAGTTAAGGGTCGGAGATTTTACTTAATTTATCAGTTCAAAGCCTAGTGTATGGGCTGGGTATGGCTAGAAGGCAAGTAATGTACTTTCTTTCACACCTCAGTTGAGTTCCCAGACTCCTCAGAGACTATGGAGGGTTGATGAAACTACTAGCGATGGGAATGGCCAAAATCCCAGAGTGAGTCACGTGACATGATGAGATTCTGCATAAAGTCAAGTTCGCATAATTATGTCTTGCAGCGTTCTGTGTTTCCAAGTAAGCTTTGTGTACTGTTCGCCCTGATGGCGGGAAAGGGTGCAAGGGGAATCACGCACGTTCAGAGAAGTATCCCTGAAAACCTTTAGCTCACTGACTGGACACACTGTGCTTCAACTTTTTTTTCTTTTTTACGTTTTGTCTTTTGTAATAAATTTTTATTCCATCAGCAGTTAACATAAAAAAAGTCAGTGGCGAGGTATCAAAAGTACCATTATAATCTATTGGTAATACCTTCCATAATTGTTTGCTCAGAACAGAAAGAAACATATGGTAGATTAATTTTCAAAATTTATTGCTTACACTGGCACATTTCTTTTGTTTGTCACCTTTTTGATAAAGAATCTCTGAGGAAACATTGAATTTTTCCTACAGCAAGACTCCATATAGTTGTCTGTTATGTAGCTGCTTGATTTGTCGTACTTTCTCGTAAAATTTAACTCATTTATTCCGTCTTCTCACTGGTTTCACTCATCGTCTTGTGGATATATATATATATATATATATATATATATATATATATATATATATATATATATATATATATATATATATATATATATATATATATATATATATATATATATTTAGTGAATTCAAATAACTAACTTTTTAGTGTCTCTGTGCAATCAAATTTGTCTACTCTAATACAACAGGTAACTTCACGAACTTATCTTTTTTTTTTTTTTTCCTTGCATACATCTGTAGCATAGTATGGGATCATTGGCCAAGTCTGTGTTTGTAACGACTAGTTACCCAGGGAATCAAGTAGGGTTCAGCAGTCATTGATTGTTATAAAAAAAAAAAAATGTGGCATATCATTTTAATCCCTGGACCACCAGGAGCACTATCCAGCTGCACAACCTTGGAAACTAACTACTGTAAGTTGGGAATCCAAGATGGCATCCAGGATGGCTGCCATAACCATAAATTTTCGTAAGTTGGCCATAATTTGCAATAATTTCAAGTGTAATATAAGTTTTCTAGGGTTTTTAGGGACAGGGAATTCATATTTGATAATTTCAAAGTAATTTTACATACCTTCACCTGGTGACATGTAGAGGCGTGCGGTATGTGGTAGGACTACTGGGCCTTGAAAGCAGGCTGTGAAGCCTATGCCGAGAGTCGGACACAGAAAAAAAAAAAAGAAACTACTACTGTAAGCTTGAAATCCTAGATGGCGTCCAAGATGGCTGTCATACTTATGAATGTTAATAAGTGTGTTATACTTTACACTAATTTAAATGTAATAAAAGTTTTCTGGGGATTTTAGGGACAAGGAATTCATTTATTTTAATACCTAAGTTACCCCTCATCCTTCTTTAATGAGAATGACACAATGTGAGCATGTGGAACAAAATCTAGTCTTGTGAAAGCAATGAAGAAGGATACAGGCATATGCAGCTGTGAAAAGTTGCCAGCGTTCAACAGTCATGTGCATTTGTGATCGAAGTCGTGCACTGGGTACATCGTCTGTCATTTGTGAAAGATGAAAAAATCTTTGTCTTTGCACTTAGATACAAACAAGTAATTTTAAATGAAGTCCCAGCTAATGCAGTGGCTGTTCACCTGTGTTTTGATAGCAGAAGTCCAAGTATGAACGAAGCAAGAAGACAGATGGGGACTGGTAAGCCAAGAACAGTAAAAATAATTGATGTGCCTGACCAGATCCTTCAGAGTTCTTTGCTTGTTCTACAAAGCACAGTTACTTGCCTACTTGTGTGATAAATGGTTTCAACTCCAGTCTTCATTTTCTGGTAGCACCAAAATTTATCTGGGTGGTGGTTTCATTGAAGACGCAAAGTCAGAAATGTTGCAAAGTGAAAATGTAACTGCAGTCCCTGTCCTTGAATCAACACAAAAAGAGGCTGACGCTCGTATTATTTTGTATGCCCTGTATAATTTTCTCGTAGATAATGCTGATCAGGTTATTGTTCATTCAAGTGATACATATGTTATTCCCCTCTGTCTGTATTATGCATCCACCATGTTGAAAGATCTTCTTGAACTTCGGGGTCAAGACAGCAACAGAAAATGACCTTCTCATACATGTCATTGCCAAAACACTGCAACCAGATGCTTCTCACTTCCAACTGTTCACAATTTAAGTGGCAGGGATACCACCAGCAGACCCTTTCTTTTACCAGCAAAAAAAAAAGATAGTTAACAGCAAGATAAAAAAAAATCACCTGAATGTCACGGAAGAGTGTGGTAGTGACAGTAACTGAAGATATTATCAGTTAGGCTAGGAAGTTACATGTCAATGTCTGCACAAAGAATGACAAAATGTCAGATGTTTCTTTGAGTGAGAGTCGCACTCAAAAATTTTCTACCAAGACCACACTCTCCAGCTCCTTCCACCTTTTGAGGATGCTTTTATGCAGCATATGGAACATACAACACAGAGATTGTCCTGTTCAAACTGAAAAAAAATACAATATTCATAGAAAATCTAATCGGAGTCAGGTCTATTCTCAATTTCTTGGAAGTACTGAACTCTGGAACAGCTCTCTGGACAGCATCTGCAGACAAGGTAACATGGAACATTCCATTTGGCACATGGATAATTTCCTAAGTAACCTTTTTTTGTGTAAGGATGAAATGTTTTAAATTATAAAGGATGAAATTAGAACTTATATTCATGACATAGTCAATTATTGACATTGATGTGTGCTGTTGATACACCCAGTAATTGTATACTTGCTGAATTTCTCAGTCATTATAGGTATGTAAACTTTCGTAAGAGAAAAAAAGGTGTTCATTTTAATAAATCATTAACATTAAACAATGTTTTGTAGTTTTGATCATAAATAATAATTTTTTGTATTCTGAAGACAAATAATATGGCATAAATGTCCTTAAAAATTAATAAATATGATTACATACGATTTATTTGACAAGGTATCATCAGTTATTAAAATAGATAGAATCAGCAGCCATCTTGGAAGCCATCTCAGATTCCCAGCTTACAATAGTTGGTTTCCCAGGTTATGCACCTGGATATTGCTCCTGATGGTCCAAGGATTAAATGGTATGTAATAAACTTTTTAATAACCTATGACTGGTTGACCAGAAAAAATGGTTTTTGTTCCCTGGGTAATTATGCTTAAACTTTGTCACGAGGAAAGCCCTTATTTTCTGAATATTGTGTTTTAACATGTAACGTAGGTATAGTAAAACAAGACTGGGTTCTTAAAATCCTTGTTGACTCCACTGATAATATGAGATTTAGCACAGTTAAATCTAAGACACATACACACACACACACACACACACACACACACACACACACACACACACAGGAGTTTGACAAATGTTCGTAAAAAAATTGAGGCGTTTCTCTCCACTTCACGATTAAAGTCTTTAAGACATGGCTCAAAGACCTATGATAGCATAATTTACATCTCTCAGCTCTTCAAAAAAATTCAGGTGTGCTTCACTACCCAGTCAAGTTTGCATGCGTTACAGGTTCGTTATCTGCTTGACAGATCATACCCAGAAATTCGTATCACCCAGAAGACAGACCCAGTTGTTTCATCGCAGCTGGAGACGAGGGACACTATTTTCTTGCAGTTAGGAAGCTCACTAACAACTTTTCCTTACCGATTTTTTTCTGCTTCTGCTCCGTTACTATATTCTTGTGTGCTGTTCATGCAATCTTTCTCGACATTAAAAAGATATAAGAAGCAAAAAAGAGGATATTAATGGGTAGTCTGGAAGATAAACTGTTTAATAAAAAGGCGGTAGGGAACCATAAGAAGCAAAAAAGGAGGATATTAATGGGTAGTTTGGAAAATAAACTGTTAAGAAAGAGGTGGTAGGGAACCTCCTTGGCCGACGACAATATAGGCCTAGGAGTTATTGAATGATTGTCACCCCATACAGAATGTGATACAGAATGAGAGGTAACACCAGTGTACTGCAGGCTCAGGAGTTGTTCGATGGGAATAATTTTCGTTCGGTCCATATCAGTGAATCGCCTATATTGGGTACATCAGATTATTAAAGGTTTACTGATCATTGGGACACACATTATTCTTTTCCAAGACAGGGCAAGGCAATGTTCCTTCGAAAAATGTTGATGTATAAAAAGATTTGATGAACAGCAAAATGTAGTTATATACACTAGAGGAAAACCTCATTACAACTACTCGTATTCCAGAGATTGTACTCTAACTGCTGGAAAAATTACAAACACGTAGAAAGAGAAGTGACGGGGTCAGAACCAGACATTAGCACAGTACTGAATGAAACTGATATGGATACATTTTTATTGGGTGTGAGAGGGACCTTAGCACGATAATGAAGGTAACAGACAAAGGATGAGTGACGGTGCAGGGGAAGCGTGCCTGCAGGAGGAAAAAGACCCCAGATAACGTCCCAGAAATTATCAGAGACGGAGGAGAAAGAGTGTACGAGTGTGATAGCTGGGGAGGGAAGGCAGCAATTCTGAATGTGGGGTGGAGGAGGTTGTCGAGTGAAGAGGAGGCTGGGGAACGGTGCGAATGACAGGCAACGTGGCACTTTATAGGAGGGAACTGAGGCGATTATATGTTGGTGGGGTGTGGATAAAATGCCTGTCAGTTTTCAAGTGCAGGTAACTGAACTGTTGTCTGGTGAGGAAGTTTCAGAAAGATATTGGTAGTGGTAGTAGTAAAAAAGTTGCTGAACAACTATTCGTAGCTACAATGATGATTAAAGTTCACAGACATTAGGCATACGCTGCGTAATGTGAATGATGGCATATTTTTACTTTGAATATATACTAAGGTAATAGAAAATTTATCTTTTTTTTCTATAAACCAGTACAATAACCCAATATATACATCTTTTTTGCTTAATATTATGTTTGATTTTCATAATTCAGCATTCAGAGAATCTGTCAACATCTTTACTGCCCCATCTGGAGCGTAGGGGCCTTGTGCCAGACTACTCAGTCTCATTATTTAAGAGGAGAATGAACAGTTGCTGCCTGTCACTGATATTATGTGAGTGATAGCCTCAATAATCCCTGGGATGTACTCCTTTATGGGCTGCATCCGGTCGGAGCACCTGAACCCACAACACCACCAGATGTCCATTTAGTTTATGAATATCACTCGTTCCATAGTAAATGAGTTGCTTGGCCACGAGGAATCGTTTGCCTTGTCTTCCCCCCCCCCCTCCTTCGTCCCATCAAATGTTTGGGAGAATTATATTAGCATAACTCATGCCATTAGTGTTTGGGGATGTCCTAACAATACTGTACTGTGAATACTGCCAATATCAGTCTTATAATTAGTATCATGGAAGAAGACACAGTCAAGCTTATATATTTTACATTTAAGATCATGAGGAAACAATATCAGCTGACATCAAAGAGAACCATGAAATTCCTTGCAGCTTACTTACTTTTGAATTCAGGAGATGGCTATTGAACTGTGTCCTGTCCATACTCCATTAACTTCCATGTATACAAATACTTCTGGTAAAATGAAATTCGTTGTGAGGAAATAAACAATAACAAGATGAAATGACTGAGGACGAGGGTCCATCTCTGGCACACACCCTCTCCATGCACGACATTACCCCGCATCACCTGTCTCGTTCCCTGGCCTCCCCTCGCGTAATGACCTCTCCCGAAGAGTTCCTTGCACCTCTCATCAGAATAATGGCGCCACATACTCGCTTTCGCTTTAGTTTCTTTCGTTTTCAATACGATGGCTCAAGTTCGATTGTTCGTCTTGTCTGGAGATTCTGTACCGGTAACTCCAAGTGCAATATCCGCAAGCCTTATTTTTCACTTACATGTAGAAAAATATATTTATTCCATTCGTTGCAAGTCTCGGCAGAGTATCTATTCTGTCAACTATCATCGAATGCTCAATTCTCAATTCAAAAACGTAGGGGCCTGGCGTTAGGTGGCGGCAACCAACTGGTCGCCCCTGAATGGAATTATATGAACAAAAAAGGTCAATCATCACTTGGGTTTAATTGCCAAATCCTGAGAGGGTGCTTAACCTATAAGATCACCAGGCGTTCATATGGTTATGATTTCCACCAGTGTAGTAAAAAAAAAAAATACAGGCCAGTCAGTGAACAACTACTTGAAGGTCGCAATAGGCTGTATTATATATATATATATATATATATATATATATATATATATATATATGTATATATATATGTATATATATACCTAGGCTGCTTCCCCCAAGATAAGGGAGGTAGCCGAGACAGGACGACACACTCCCCATTTACTCGTCCATTCAAACACATTCATTCACATCTTAGCCCCAGAGGGGAGAACGGACAGATCCTCACCGCACCACACCGCACAAGGGTCAACTGCGCAATGCAATCAGTGACATCCGCAGAAGGGCCCGACAGCAGAACTGGTTTACCCCTGCCACATCATAATAGACCCATCCCAGTACCCGCACCTGACCTAACTAGCTGATCAAACCAATGCGGGAGAATATCCCCTCAGGGCTGCGTCATCATTTATTCATTCACAATTTCTCTCCATTTATTTCTGTCACACACAGCCACTCTTCCCTGCTCAACAGACATCCCTCTCGCATCCAGCGCTCTCTTCACACTGTCCATCCATCTTATTCGTGGTCTTCCTCTCAGCCTTACATCTCTCACATCAGATCTAGTTATCTTTTTCACCAATCGCTCATTATCCATTCTCTCCATATGCCCAAACCATCGCAACACCCTCTGCTGAACTCTACCAGCCATCTCCCGAACAACTCCAGTTCTCCTTCGCACTTCATCATTTCGCACTCGATCCATACGCGTCACTCCACACATACTCCTCAGACACCTCATCTCCATTACATTCAAACTTTTCCTCTGCTACACCCATATTCCATTTTTCAGCCCCATATAACGCAGTCGGTACCACAACACCCTCATACAGCCTTCTCTTTACATCCATTGTAAGCGAACGACATCTAACCAGTTTTTTCATTCCTCCCAGCACCTTTCCTACTTCATTTATTCTAAACTTCACTTCTGCATCTATTCTTCCATCCACAACAATATGTGACCCTAGATATTTAAAACACTCTACCGCCTCAAGCAACTCGCCATTCAAAACTATATTCATCCCCCTACCATCTACCAATCTCGTACACTTCATCACTTTACTCTTATTCTCATTTACTTTCAATTTTCTACTTTCACACACCCTTCCAAACTCCTCTACCAACTGTCTCAATCTCTTCTCTGAATCAGCCACCAGTGCAATATCATTTGCAAACAGCAGCTGCTTCAGATTCCACTCTCCACCATCAACATTCACCAGACTCAAACCTCCACCTAAAACTCTTGCATTCACCTCCCTTACAACACCATCAATGTAAATATTAAACAACCAAGGCGACATCACACATCCCTGTCGCAGCCCCACTTTCACGGGAAACCAATCACTCACAGCATTTCCCACTCTTACACACACTCTACTATTTACATAAAAAAATTTTCACCCCTTTTAGTAACCTGCCATCAAGTCCATACAATCTTAAAACAGTCCAGAAAGGCCCCCTATCAATTCTATCATACGCTTTCTCTAAATCCATAAATGCCCAAAACACATCCTTGCCTTTCGCTAAATACTTTTCACACACTTGTCTCACAGCAAACACGTGATCCACACATCCCCTCCCTCTCCTAAAGCCACACTGCTCATCACCAATCACTCCCTGAGTACCGTCTCTAACTCTCATAATTAACACTCTACCATACACCTTACCTACAACACTCAACAGACTTATACCCCTAAAGCTAGGACATTCATACTTATCACCCTAGCCTTAATACAACGGGACCACACGAGCACTTGCCCAGTCAATTGGTACCATACCTTTCACAAAGTACACATTCAACAATCTTAGCAACCAGTCAACAATAGTCACTCCACCACCCTTCAGGCATTCCACAGCACACCCATCCATACCTGAAGCTTTCCCTGTTTTCATCTCCTTTACTGCCTTCTCCATTTCCTCCTTCGTGATCAAAGAATCATTCAACTCTCCCAACACATTTATTCCTTGCATCCTTCCATCTGCCACAATATCAGCCACCCTTTCCTCCTCTACATTTAACAATCTTTCAAAATACTCTGCTAATCTCTTCCTTACTGCATCAATCTCAATTAACATCCTTCCATCCTCTTGTTTTACTCGTTCTTCCTTCCCGGACTCTCCCTTTCGCACCCTTTTCACCTCCTTCTAAAACATTTTCTTATTCTGTTGAAAATTCTCTGTAAGCTGCCTACCCCACCTCTCATCTGCTGCCACTTTAGCATCACGCACAGCCCTTCTCGCCCTATTCCTCTTTTCCTTATACCTTTCATATGACATCTCATGCTTCCTCTGCAGCCACATTTCATATGCACGTCTCTTCTCAGCCACAGCCATACTTACTTCCTCACACCACCATTCACTTCCTTTTCTTACACCACTACCCATACGTCTCAAACCACACACCTCTTCTGCATGCCCCACCACAGCACTCTTAAACAACTGCCATTCCTCCTCCACACTGCCATTTTCCCGATCCTTCACTGCGTTCCACTCATCTTTCAATTTCTCCTGATACTCTATCTTTTTCTCTCTTTTATCCAACTCACTCACTTTCAAAACCTCCCTGCCACACCTAACCCTCCTAGCTCTCACCCATCTCTTACCTACTCTTACCTTTCCCTCCACCAGGTAGTGGTCAGACATACCTCCACCCTCCCCTCTTAGAACTCTCACATCCAACAATCTTCCTATTATATTCCTAAACACAACCACATAGTCCATCAAAACTCTATCAACAATCCTTCCACCGTCCTGTCTCACCCATGTATACTTATTAATATCTTTCTTCTCAAACAGCGTATTTCCAATCACCATCTCTCGCTCAACACACATCGCTATCATTCGTTCCCCATTTTCATTTCTTCCAGGCACGCCATGCCTACCAACTACACCTTCAGCTGCTACATTTCCCACTCTAGCATTCAGATCTCCCATCATTACCACGTTCACATTAGCTCCAAAACTCTGCAGACACTCATCAACATCATTCCAGAAAGACTCCCTCTCTTCTTCATCCCTTTCACTACCAGGCCCATATGCACTCACAAACACCCACAACTCATGTTCAAATTTCGCTTTCACCCACATCAGTCTGGATGACACCTCCTTCCATTCAATCACACATTGCTGTACTTCCGGACTCACTAACCAGGCCACACCTTCTCGTGCTCTTCCTCTATCAACACCTGACAATCTTCCATTCACACTTGCAAACATAGACTCACCCTTCCCTTTCATCTTCGTTTCATTCAGAGCTAACACATCCAACTTTCTTCTCACAAACATTCTCCCAATCTCCTCCCTTTTAGCCTCAATCGTACTACATCCACGCACATTCATAGACCCAATCTTCAGGGTACGGGGATAACTTCACCCCCCATCCCTTTCTCTGGCCTGTCTCTTTTTAGGAACTAAAAAACAGAGGAGGGGGTCCCTAGTCCCCTCACCCCACCCCTTTTAGTCGCCTTTTACGACACGCAGGGAATACGGTGGCAGTATTCTTCCTAACACAACCTGGCCGCAGAGTAGTAGTACCACCCCATAGTGCGGCCAGATTGTGTCCCCCCCAATTAATATATATATATATATATATATATATATATATATATATATATACAGTATTGGGCCGTAATTAATGAACGGATTCAAATGAATCTTTGCATGTAGCTTACGAGTTTCTGCCTGTCAGTCATATACTGTATTTGACAAATTTCTCGTCAAATGATATAGAAAAGACAACTACTGAAAACGAAATGGTGTGCTTTCACATGCTTGATGCTAAGTTGGCTTCATAAGGTAAACTGCACTGATCCAGTGATCATACCTTAATCATTAACCAAAAGCATAGTTTTAATTATCTGTTTTTATTTTTTCCCCTGGTAATGCTGTCACCTTAATGAAAAAAGGACTTTAAATGTAGTGTCACAAGTTTTATTAGCTAAAAGAATAGATTGTTAGGGAGAAAGCAGCCATCCCAATGGTTAAGTCACGATTGAAAGTAGTTAATTTCAAACACCGGGTTTAATTATATTTTAACGCTTAAGAAGACTGCTTTACAATTCTGCTACAACCGTGGATAAATTGTAAGGAGGTGAAGAAAGTATCAGGTTTCATTTAAATTGGTTCGTTAATTGTAATGATGCTGAAATCATTCAGGGGCCGCAGAGTAGCAAATCTCTCTCTCTCTCTCTCTCTCTCTCTGAATCGTGGCATGGAGTTTGTCTATTTTTGGCTGAGTTCCCTGCATAAGAGTGTGTATCTGCATGACTAGTGAACAAACCTGGTTGAGAGTGTAAAAAAAAAATAAATAAATAAATAAATAAAAGCCTGATCGAGTTGTTATTCTCGCGGAGGCCAAAGAAGATATTGTTATTCCTATTACAGTAATGAGCGTTATTCTTTCGTAATTGTAATAAAATCGCAGGTAAAGGAAACGGGCAACCCGACATATGCCTCAATATTTAGGATTTTATTGAATACCTGAGGGAATTTAATATAATTCCATAATAATAGCCTGGAAGCAGATCTTAAATGAAAAAAGTGATCATAAACACTGAAAAATTTACCAGTGTCATCCTGCTGCCTTACTGCCTTATTGGACGTTTTCAGATTTATTCTACTGGGATGACAAAGAAATCGATGGAATCTGCGATCGATTCAACAGTTTTAGACTATGCATGCTATAAAAGATAAAGCCCAACGTACATAATTTATTGTGTTAAGTTTAGTAATGGACATTTAATTTTAGCCTAATGATGGCCTTCACTGCCATGGCCGCAGTAGGACCTAGCGGAATAAAATTTATGTGACTTCCTTTGTAATCTCTTGTCTCCATAATTTTCCAGCACAACAGGATAAATATCGTGTAAAGGAGCCGTATATTTGTTGCAGTTATTACTTACATGTACAGCAGAGCTTATGAGAGACAGGTAATATTTAATAGCATAAGGACTGAATAATTGTTATCAAGAACTGCAACGGAATTCCTTGTTATTAGAGTTACGGTATTGTATTCAGAAACAGACGAACGTTTGGCATACAGATATGATCACAGTAAGAACTGCATGGAAAAAAATATAGGTCATGTGACAATTTTTGCACACGGTATTACAATACACAAAATATCAATTATGACGCTTGAATATGGAATCATATAATCAGATCATAAGCTGTTGTGGGCATATATTTGTATAATTCCCATAAAGATATTATGCCTAATCATTATTTTATTTATTTATTTATTTACTTTTTTTTTTTTTACAGGGGTTAGGTTCCTTCATAAAATTTACTGAATTTTGAATACAACTCGCTTACTCCTACCAGCATGATTATCAGAGCCAAGCTTCACGGTCCTCACATTTCATTTTCAGACGCATAACCTACTTGACTTTGACTCCATGGGCTCCTGAATGTCGGTGCACCCTTTGACGACTCAAGATCTATGATTTAGAGTACTGTTTTACTACAGGATCAGGGGTAAGGTGGTAGAGACCAACATCCACTCACTTTTTGTAGTGCTCCCTACTTCCTCGTTCAAATTTATTATTCTTTATCAGTGTCTGCCCTCCTTTGTTCCTATTTTTTTTTCCATTCGTCTTGTCACTGTTTATTACTCTCCTTTCCACTTCAGGTGGTTCTGCACTGAATGACAAGTCTAGTAGTTTTTTTCTGGATCCCAAGAAACCATTTACAGTGCTGAGTGGTAACCATAGAGCCAAATAACAGGTGATGGGGAACCATTATGGTGCCTGGGGTGGAGAGACGCAAGTACGGCGTCCATCCGGGGACCAAGCCTTCATACTTTTCTCCGCGTCTCCCCGTGGCAAGGCACTGTCCATCTCAAGGGAACATACGTTCACTGCATGGGACTACCTTGCAGTAGCGGTTGCTTGCTGTGGTCGATGGATGTACGGTACTCGGCCAGACAGACCGGGATAGCTGAACAACAAATCAGCAACAACAACAACAACAAAACAGCGGGTTCATTTTTATTAATGATGTTAATGCTCCAAAATTTCTGGTTATCATACGATCGACTCCTAAACCTGCTCCTTGAATAAAGTCTATTAATTAATTTTTCATAAAAGACGACTCTGAATATGTATCCACATTTGTATATACATTTTAGGTCCAACACTACAACCAAATTACCTTCATCCAGTGAAGTACAGTAGCTTTTTTTTTCTTTTCTTTTTTTTTTCATATTTTACATTCTTATCTACCACTACCATCTCCCTCAACATTATACCTCAAAAATTTCCCTGTATACTTTAAGCAACATGAATGAATCAAACAACGGAGGTGTGCAACATGTATTTGTTCCAAAGACACATAAACAGTAAAAAGCCAAAGCCGCGATGCGTTCACTTCCATATCACACTAGTTGTGTACATGAAGAACTAAGAAATCCAGATAGAAAAGGGGTTATAGTGATTAGCCTGACGGATGTTGCGTACCTGTCATAATGGAAAAGGAAGTAAGCAGATAGTTGAGAGCACCTCAGAGTTGAAAGAACGAGAGCTAGTCACACACACACACACACACACACACACACACACACACACAGTAACAGTGAAAGGAGTGGAGTTGATGAGATTTCTACTTTCATTCTACAACTGTTTTCCCATGCCATAGCAACCTCTCTCTCTTTCTCTTTCTCTCTCTCTCTCTCTCTCTCTCTCTCTCTCTCTCTCTCACACACACACACACACACACACACACACACAAGCCATCCTCCACTGGTACTATTTCGGAGTGCACTCTCATTCTGCTGATTTCTCTATCAGTTCCCACTCTTCCTCCCTTGATCCAGGTATATCCAATATTGAGATCACAGCAGTTTTCCATTTACCACTCTCAGTAATCTTTGAATATAATTTCAAGGAACTTGCGTTTTTCCATTCAGACTCAACGCCCTAATGATGCTATTGCTATAGATATGTTGTTGTCATTACTTTCACCTTCCTCCACATCCTGTTACAACCTCCAAACAATAATTATTCATTTCTACTTTCGGTATTTGTCATTCATTCCTTGTCGAGTCTCGTTTGTGACATCTTTACATTATGATGTTATTCACATACTCTTTCTTCCTTGTGCCGCCTCATCTCCTCATTACCTCTGTTCCCCATCCATTCCCTGTACCTTCCTGCTTTTGTACATCTAACACATCTCTCAGTCCATTTAGCTGTCCCAGTGACCCCATTCTCTTCCTGACACGTCACACATATTTCTGCACAAGTCCTTACAAAATCGCTATTTTTCCTTCCTTCACCGACTGTTCAGTCTATATAAATAACATCTTTACAACCGTATCTTTGAATCGCTCGCTATCACCATCCTTTAGTTTCCTCAAATCGAGTACTTCCTTTCCACCAGGCAAGCACTTACGTCTGTTTCCGGCTACATCCACCCAGACATTTATACCAAGGGAATTGTTAATGCATTGATTAATTTTACGTTACGGACCTATTTTCACCCAACTGACCTATATATATATATATATATATATATATATATATATATATATATATATATATATATATATATATATATATAAATATATATATATATATATATATTTATATATATATATATATATATATATATATATATTTTGTTACATAGCCTATGATTTCATCATCCTTTGTGTAATTTTAACGCACAGTATGCTGCATGTTTGATCACGAGCGTGTTCTGCCTCAGTTCCCCCCTTCTACCGTTATAGTAGAGTAAGTCGTCCTTTCTGTTGTTCAGAGCGGGATTGTCAACTCTTTGTCCCCATGGCTTCATTTGTGCGTCCTTCTTACAAGTTGTATCAAGCTCTGCCGGCCCTTATATAATGAGCTCAGTCTCTGCATTATTGCCAATTAGATCTACTTCTCATTTTGTTCACATCTCTGTCCTCCCCTGTACAGTTATTGTTGTGAGTGCTCTGGAAGTTTCCAACCATCTAGCAGCTGTGTAATTTGAGTATAACTGTTATTCCATTTTTTCCTTGTACTGTGTAGCGTAGGCTGTTGATTTGTGGGCCTGGTGAGTTTCTTTTTTTTTGTAATTTATGTAAGATTCATTTTGTCAGCCAGTTTTAATACTATTTTGTATCTGTAATAATTTATCTTGCATTAACTGAGCATTACCCAGTGTATTTTCATTTTCTCAGGGCTGACTTAGGTAAATTTACTCTTGCTAATTTCATGTGAATAGAGGCTATTGCAGTTAACCATATATTTAACCTGTTTTTTGCCATTACGTTATCCTTATGAGTCCTGAATGTTTTGTTGTTAGTTTGAGCATTAAACTTTAACTTGTAATTTTACCTAACTCTTTTATTTTGAACCTGGACCTTTACGGGACAGTAGTGATTATTAGTATTCTCACTTAAAGTGTACATTATCTTTCTCTGTTCCGTAACATAAATTTGGCGACCTCATATCAGGATATTCAGGATATTATCATAAGGATATTGCTCGATATTTTGTGACTGTGATTTATTCATGATGTCTACTATTACCCTCGTACTACACTTGATGAAGCCAAAGATTTTTTGTCAAATGTGCAAACAGTGTGTGATGTAGAAAACAGAACAAAGAATGAACTTAAGCTTGTTGCTCAACAATTGGGAATTGCTGTTCGCTCTCATCATTCTAAAGATCAAATTGTTGACATGATTAATGAAAGCTTGTTTAATGTAACTCCTCCAAATGAGCAAACGCAGACTGAATTAGCTAAGTTACAGCTAGCCCTGCAGGAGGCTCGTGTGAAGGAAGCTGAATTTCAAGCACCTGCTAAGGAGGCTGAGTCTCAGGCTAAGGAGGCTTGTGTTAAGGAGGTTGAATTTCAGGCAAATGCTCGTATTCAAGAGGCACAGGTACAGGCTCAGGCACGAATTGAACTTGCTAGGATTCAGGCAGACCATGAGTATCGCATGAAACAAGGTGGAACTGGATCATCTAGCTCTGATGATTTTGATGTGGCTAAAAATGTTAAACTTGTCCCTCCTTTTAATGAATCTGATTTAACAAAGTATTTTCAGTTGTTTGAGAGGGTAGCTACAGGTTTTAATTGGCCAAAAAAATATTGGCCAGTACTCCTTCAAACTGTTCTCACCGGTAAAGCTCAAGTAACTTATGCATCTTTGCCTCAGGATCAATCTGATAATTATGATGTAGTTAAGAGCTTGATTCTTAAGGCCTATGAGCTTGTTCCTGAAGCCTATAGAGTAAAATTTAGGACAACTTACAAGCAAGATAAGCAATCCCATGTTGAGTATGCAAAAATCAAAGAAGATCTGTTAGAGCAGTGGTTAAATTCTAAGAATGTGGATTCTGATTTTGACAAATTTAAGCAGATGATTTTGCTGGAGGACTTCAAGAGGTGTATTAGTAAAGATGTAAGCCTATATCTTGATGAGAGAAGAATAGATAATTTGTCTGATGCTGCAGTTTTAGCTGATGAATATGTTCTCACTCACAAGAGATATTCTAGAGAAAGAGGGAAAGCTGAGAGTAAGTACGTTGCCTCTACTCAGAGTACAGGTAACAGGAAAGAGAATAAAGATGATGTTTCTCAGGAAGTAAATACCAGCTTCACCTCTAGATTTCAGAAAAGTAAATGTACTTATTGTAGTAAGTTTGGTCATACTACGGAGAAATGTTTCAGGAGACAGCGTGATGTGAACAAAAAGGAGTCTTTAAATATTCAGTCAATTGGTCTAGTGTCCACTCTTGAGAGTTCCCAGAATTCTTTAACTGAGTTCACTGAACCTGCTTTGAGGGGTAACTTAAATTCTCATGATGGAGCTCCTCTTTTGAGCAGTAACGTGGGTGACACTATCAAGAGTTCATGTGCTAATTTCCTGTCTGATGGTTTTGTCAGTCCTCTGGACAGTAATGACAGGAAATCAGTTAAAATATATCGTGATACAGGTGCTTGCCAATCCCTTATGCTGACCAGTGTTCTAGGCTCTAATGTTAATTCCTCTGATGAAACTGTAATCTTACAAGGTGTAGGGAATAATTACTTCTCTGCCCCTCTGTGCAGAGTGAATTTAGAGTCTGGTTTTGCTAATGGTTCCGTTATGGTTGGGTTGGTTGAGACTCTCCCAATGTCAGGTGTAACTTTCTTACATGGAAATGATATTGGTGGAAGTCAAGTGTGTCCAGCTCCTCAGTTGTCTAGTGAGCCAGTGGCTGCGTCCCGGGATTGTGATGTCCCTGATGTGTTCCCTGCATGTGCTGTCACTAGGGCTAAGTTTAAAGTTACTGGTGATTTAGAGGATAATGATGATGATGATGTTATCCTAGCTGACACTTTTCTTGCTAATTTGGACCACTCACCAGATGAGGCAGTACCCCGTAGTGTTGATAATTTGTCTCGTCAAGAGTTGGTTGAGTTGCAGGTTGCTGACCCTGAGTTGAAAGGTCTAGCTAACTCTGCTTGCAGTGAGGAAGAGTCAGCTGGTGCTTCTACTTGTTATTATATAAAGTCAGGAGTACTTATGAGGAAGTGGAGACCCCCAACAGTATCAGCCGACTGTGAATGGGAGGTTGTACATCAAGTTGTCATCCCTCGTGTTTGTAGGCAGGATATCATTAGAGTGGCTCATGATTCCAGTTTGGCAGGACACCTTGGAGTGAGGAAGACTGTGGCACGCATTTTGGAACACTTCTACTGGCCAGGTATCTTCAGGGATGTTTCCTGGTATTGTAAGTCTTGTCACACCTGTCAAGTTGTGGGGAAGTTTAATCAGACCGAAAGGGTTGCACCTCTAGTTCCCATTCCTCCTTTTGAGGCGCCATTCACCCGTGTGTTGGTGGATATTGTGGGCCCTCTTCCTAAGACTTCTTCAGGATTTTCTTATGTGTTGACCCTGATTGATTTGGCTACTCGTTATCCTGAAGCCATTCCACTTAGAAATATCTCAGCAAAGAACGTGGTTAAGGAAATGCTAGGGTTCTTCACAAAGTTTGGTCTGCCCAAGGGGGTACAGTCAGACCGGGGAAGTAATTTCATGTCAAATGTTTTCAAGCAGTCTCTGAAAGAGTTGGGCATCACCCAGATCACGTCTTCAGCTTACCATCCCCAGACCCAAGGAGCGTTGGAGAGATATCATCAAACACTCAAATCGATGCTCAAGAAATACTGTTTGGAACATCAGAAAGACTGGGATAAAGGTCTTCCATTCGTTGTATTTGCTGCAAGAGAATCTCCAAATGAATCACTGGGCTTCTCACCTTTTGAACTACTGTTTGGCCATGAAGTAAGAGGACCCCTTAAGCTACTCAAGGAATGCTGGCTGTCGGAGGAAGATGACGTCAACCTGCTGGAGTATGTGATGAAGTTCAAAGAACGGCTGTCCACTGCTTTACAGCTGGCGAGAGAGAATTTAGGAGCTGCTCAGGAGAAGATGAAGACTTGGTATGATAAGAAGTCCAGGTTATGCCACTTTCAGCCAGGAGATCAGGTTTTGATTCTGCTACCGGTTCATGGGCAACCTCTTCAAGCCAAGTTTAGTGGTCCTTATTTCGTGGAGAAGAAACTCAGTGATGTCAACTATGTCATCGCCACACCAGATCATAGAAAGAACAAGCAACTATGTCACATTAACATGCTAAAGTTATATCACAGGCAGGACGAAAATAATCCAGTCTGCACTGTAGCTGTTCCACCCGAGTCTGCAAGTGAAGCTCTCCCATGCAGTATGAGCCTGAGTGATAGTTTGGGGAAGAATCCAGATATCATGAATGATCTCCAGACTAAGCTTTCTCATCTACCTCCCGAAGAAAGGCAGGAGTTTTCGGCATTACTGCAGGAGTACCCGCAAGTGTTCCGTGCTACTCCAGGAAGAACCACTGTGTTGATCCATGATGTCGATGTTAGAGACGCAAAGCCAATTAAATTGCCTCCTTACCGTGTGAACCCAGTGAAAGTTCTTCTCATCCAGAAGGAGCTTGGCTACCTGTTGGACCACAAGATGATTGAGCCCTGTCAGAGCGAGTGGAGTTCTCCTGTCACTCTAGCCCCTAAGCCAGGTGGGTCACAGCGGCTTTGCATCGACTACAGACGTGTTAATCAGATAACCAAAACAGACACTTACCCTCTCCCTCGTGTGGAAGATTGCATAGACAAGATCGGAAAGGCTAGGTACATAAGTAAGTTTGATTTGTTAAAGGAATACTGGCAAGTACCTATGACTGAACGTGCTAGGGAGATCTTATGTTTTGTAACACTAGGAAAGAAAATGTTATTGCAGATTGCTTATCTAGACTTTAGACAGATTGTTTTAGAGTAATAAGAAATTTCCTTTGTAAATTTCTTTTTCTTTGTGGGGAGGTGTTACATAGCCTATGATTTCATCATCTTTTGTGTAATTTTAACGCACAGTATGCTGCATGTTTGATCACGAGCGTGTTCTGCCTCAGTTCCCCCCTTCTACCGTTATAGTAGAGTAAGTCGTCCTTTCTGTTGTTCAGAGCGGGATTGTCAACTCTTTGTCCCCATGGCTTCATTTGCGCGTCCTTCTTACAAGTTGTATCAAGCTCTGCCGGCCCTTATATAATGAGCTCAGTCTCTGCATTATTGCCACTTAGTTCTACTCCTCATTTTGTTCACATCTCTGTCCTCCCCTGTACAGTTATTGTTGTGAGTGCTCTGGAAGTTTCCAACCATCTAGCAGCTGTGTAATTTGAGTATAACTGTTATTCCATTTTTTCCTTGTACTGTGTAGCGTAGGCTGTTGATTTGTGGGCCTGGTGAGTTTTTTTTTTTTTTTGTAATTTATGTAAGATTCATTTTGTCAGCCAGTTTTAATACTATTTTGTATCTGTAATAATTTATCTTGCATTAACTGAGCATTACCCAGTGTATTTTCATTTTCTCAGGGCTGACTTAGGTAAATTTACTCTTGCTAATTTCATGTGAATAGAGGCTATTGCAGTTAACCATATATTTAACCTGTTTTTTGCCATTACGTTATCCTTATGAGTCCTGAATGTTTTGTTGTTAGTTTGAGCATTAAACTTTAACTTGTAATTTTACCTAACTCTTTTATTTTGAACCTGGACCTTTACGAGACAGTAGTGATTATTAGTATTCTCACTTAAAGTGTACATTATCTTTCTCTGTTCCGTAACATAAATTTGGCGACCTCATATCAGGATATTCAGGATATTATCATAAAGATATTGCTCGATATTTTGTGACTGTGATTTATTCATGATGTCTACTATTACCCTCGTACTACACTTGATGAAGCCAAAGATTTTTTGTCAAATGTGCAAACAGTGTGTGATGTAGAAAACAGAACAAAGAATGAACTTAAGCTTGTTGCTCAACAATTGGGAATTGCTGTTCGCTCTCATCATTCTAAAGATCAAATTGTTGACATGATTAATGAAAGCTTGTTTAATGTAACTCCTCCAAATGAGCAAACGCAGACTGAATTAGCTAAGTTACAGCTAGCCCTGCAGGAGGCTCGTGTGAAGGAAGCTGAATTTCAAGCACCTGCTAAGGAGGCTGAGTCTCAGGCTAAGGAGGCTTGTGTTAAGGAGGTTGAATTTCAGGCAAATGCTCGTATTCAAGAGGCACAGGTACAGGCTCAGGCACGAATTGAACTTGCTAGGATTCAGGCAGACCATGAGTATCGCATGAAACAAGGTGGAACTGGATCATCTAGCTCTGATGATTTTGATGTGGCTAAAAATGTTAAACTTGTCCCTCCTTTTAATGAATCTGATTTAACAAAGTATTTTCAGTTGTTTGAGAGGGTAGCTACAGGTTTTAATTGGCCAAAAAAATATTGGCCAGTACTCCTTCAAACTGTTCTCACCGGTAAAGCTCAAGTAACTTATGCATCTTTGCCTCAGGATCAATCTGATAATTATGATGTAGTTAAGAGCTTGATTCTTAAGGCCTATGAGCTTGTTCCTGAAGCCTATAGAGTAAAATTTAGGACAACTTACAAGCAAGATAAGCAATCCCATGTTGAGTATGCAAAAATCAAAGAAGATCTGTTAGAGCAGTGGTTAAATTCTAAGAATGTGGATTCTGATTTTGACAAATTTAAGCAGATGATTTTGCTGGAGGACTTCAAGAGGTGTATTAGTAAAGATGTAAGCCTATATCTTGATGAGAGAAGAATAGATAATTTGTCTGATGCTGCAGTTTTAGCTGATGAATATGTTCTCACTCACAAGAGATATTCTAGAGAAAGAGGGAAAGCTGAGAGTAAGTACGTTGCCTCTACTCAGAGTACAGGTAACAGGAAAGAGAATAAAGATGATGTTTCTCAGGAAGTAAATACCAGCTTCACCTCTAGATTTCAGAAAAGTAAATGTACTTATTGTAGTAAGTTTGGTCATACTACGGAGAAATGTTTCAGGAGACAGCGTGATGTGAACAAAAAGGAGTCTTTAAATATTCAGTCAATTGGTCTAGTGTCCACTCTTGAGAGTTCCCAGAATTCTTTAACTGAGTTCACTGAACCTGCTTTGAGGGGTAACTTAAATTCTCATGATGGAGCTCCTCTTTTGAGCAGTAACGTGGGTGACACTATCAAGAGTTCATGTGCTAATTTCCTGTCTGATGGTTTTGTCAGTCCTCTGGACAGTAATGACAGGAAATCAGTTAAAATATATCGTGATACAGGTGCTTGCCAATCCCTTATGCTGACCAGTGTTCTAGGCTCTAATGTTAATTCCTCTGATGAAACTGTAATCTTACAAGGTGTAGGGAATAATTACTTCTCTGCCCCTCTGTGCAGAGTGAATTTAGAGTCTGGTTTTGCTAATGGTTCCGTTATGGTTGGGTTGGTTGAGACTCTCCCAATGTCAGGTGTAACTTTCTTACATGGAAATGATATTGGTGGAAGTCAAGTGTGTCCAGCTCCTCAGTTGTCTAGTGAGCCAGTGGCTGCGTCCCGGGATTGTGATGTCCCTGATGTGTTCCCTGCATGTGCTGTCACTAGGGCTAAGTTTAAAGTTACTGGTGATTTAGAGGATAATGATGATGATGATGTTATCCTAGCTGACACTTTTCTTGCTAATTTGGACCACTCACCAGATGAGGCAGTACCCCGTAGTGTTGATAATTTGTCTCGTCAAGAGTTGGTTGAGTTGCAGGTTGCTGACCCTGAGTTGAAAGGTCTAGCTAACTCTGCTTGCAGTGAGGAAGAGTCAGCTGGTGCTTCTACTTGTTATTATATAAAGTCAGGAGTACTTATGAGGAAGTGGAGACCCCCAACAGTATCAGCCGACTGTGAATGGGAGGTTGTACATCAAGTTGTCATCCCTCGTGTTTGTAGGCAGGATATCATTAGAGTGGCTCATGATTCCAGTTTGGCAGGACACCTTGGAGTGAGGAAGACTGTGGCACGCATTTTGGAACACTTCTACTGGCCAGGTATCTTCAGGGATGTTTCCTGGTATTGTAAGTCTTGTCACACCTGTCAAGTTGTGGGGAAGTTTAATCAGACCGAAAGGGTTGCACCTCTAGTTCCCATTCCTCCTTTTGAGGCGCCATTCACCCGTGTGTTGGTGGATATTGTGGGCCCTCTTCCTAAGACTTCTTCAGGATTTTCTTATGTGTTGACCCTGATTGATATGGCTACTCGTTATCCTGAAGCCATTCCACTTAGAAATATCTCAGCAAAGAACGTGGTTAAGGAAATGCTAGGGTTCTTCACAAAGTTTGGTCTGCCCAAGGGGGTACAGTCAGACCGGGGAAGTAATTTCATGTCAAATGTTTTCAAGCAGTCTCTGAAAGAGTTGGGCATCACCCAGATCACGTCTTCAGCTTACCATTCCCAGACCCAAGGAGCGTTGGAGAGATATCATCAAACACTCAAATCGATGCTCAAGAAATACTGTTTGGAACATCAGAAAGACTGGGATAAAGGTCTTCCATTCGTTGTATTTGCTGCAAGAGAATCTCCAAATGAATCACTGGGCTTCTCACCTTTTGAACTACTGTTTGGCCATGAAGTAAGAGGACCCCTTAAGCTACTCAAGGAATGCTGGCTGTCGGAGGAAGATGACGTCAACCTGCTGGAGTATGTGATGAAGTTCAAAGAACGGCTGTCCACTGCTTTACAGCTGGCGAGAGAGAATTTAGGAGCTGCTCAGGAGAAGATGAAGACTTGGTATGATAAGAAGTCCAGGTTATGCCACTTTCAGCCAGGAGATCAGGTTTTGATTCTGCTACCGGTTCATGGGCAACCTCTTCAAGCCAAGTTTAGTGGTCCTTATTTCGTGGAGAAGAAACTCAGTGATGTCAACTATGTCATCGCCACACCAGATCATAGAAAGAACAAGCAACTATGTCACATTAACATGCTAAAGTTATATCACAGGCGGGACGAAAATAATCCAGTCTGCACTGTAGCTGTTCCACCCGAGTCTGCAAGTGAAGCTCTCCCATGCAGTATGAGCCTGAGTGATAGTTTGGGGAAGAATCCAGATATCATGAATGATCTCCAGACTAAGCTTTCTCATCTACCTCCCGAAGAAAGGCAGGAGTTTTCGGCATTACTGCAGGAGTACCCGCAAGTGTTCCATGCTACTCCAGGAAGAACCACTGTGTTGATCCATGATGTCGATGTTGGAGACGCAAAGCCAATTAAATTGCCTCCTTACCGTGTGAACCCAGTGAAAGTTCTTCTCATCCAGAAGGAGCTTGGCTACCTGTTGGACCACAAGATGATTGAGCCCTGTCAGAGCGAGTGGAGTTCTCCTGTCACTCTAGCCCCTAAGCCAGGTGGGTCACAGCGGCTTTGCATCGACTACAGACGTGTTAATCAGATAACCAAAACAGACACTTACCCTCTCCCTCGTGTGGAAGATTGCATAGACAAGATCGGAAAGGCTAGGTACATAAGTAAGTTTGATTTGTTAAAGGAATACTGGCAAGTACCTATGACTGAACGTGCTAGGGAGATCTTATGTTTTGTAACACTAGGAAAGAAAATGTTATTGCAGATTGCTTATCTAGACTTTAGACAGATTGTTTTAGAGTAATAAGAAATTTCCTTTGTAAATTTCTTTTTCTTTGTGGGGAGGTGTTACATACCCTATGATTTCATCATCTTTTGTGTAATTTTAACGCACAGTATGCTGCATGTTTGATCACGAGCGTGTTCTGCCTCAGTTCCCCCCTTCTACCGTTATAGTAGAGTAAGTCGTCCTTTCTGTTGTTCAGAGCGGGATTGTCAACTCTTTGTCCCCATGGCTTCATTTGCGCGTCCTTCTTACAAGTTGTATCAAGCTCTGCCGGCCCTTATATAATGAGCTCAGTCTCTGCATTATTGCCACTTAGTTCTACTCCTCATTTTGTTCACATCTCTGTCCTTCCCTGTACAGTTATTGTTGTGAGTGCTCTGGAAGTTTCCAACCATCTAGCAGCTGTGTAATTTGAGTATAACTGTTATTCCATTTTTTCCTTGTACTGTGTAGCGTAGGCTATTGATTTGTGGGCCTGGTGAGTTTTTTTTTTTTGTAATTTATGTAGGATTTATTTTGTCAGCCAGTTTTAATACTATTTTGTATCTGTAATAATTTATCTTGCATTAACTGAGCATTACCCAGTGTATTTTCATTTTATCAGGGCTGACTTAGGTAAATTTACTCTTGCTAATTTCATGTGAATAGAGGCTATTCCAGTTAACCATATATTTAACCTGTTTTTTGCCATTACATTATCCTTATGAGTCCTGAATGTTTTGTTGTTAGTTTGAGCATTAAACTTTAACTTGTAATTTTACCTAACTCTTTTATTTTGAACCTGGACCTTTACGGGACAGTAGTGATTATTAGTATTCTCACTTAAAGTATACATTATCTTTCTCTGTTCCGTAACAATATATATATATATATATATATATATATATATATATATATAGATATATATATATTGTCACAAATTCGCGCGAGTATATTTATAAATTCGTGACATTTTTTCATCAGTGGGAAAACCACAAATTCTGGTGGAGTTCCCATTGCGTATCACCCACTTCAACCGTCCTCGTGTTCACTCGGTTGGGGCGGTTTTCAGAACATTTTCCACTGTTTCATAAGTGATCATCCTTGCACGCGACATTAGCGCCTTCGCTGAGTGATTTATTGTGGGCATATACAGCTCACTTCCTTTCCGTTCACCATTGGAGCAAACACAGCCGGCCCTCGCCCTTTTCCATAATTCGAACTTAGTCAGGATTGGATCGTTGTGACAGCAGGTTCGTGCCCAACGCGGAGCAGCGCCGCCACAGCAAGTTCTTGAAATCTCCACCTAGACAGTGAATCGGCGAAGAGGTTTTGCGTGTTTGCAGCATCCGTCCTACGTATCGATGCTCAGTCATTCAGCTTAGCCCCTCTACTGACCAGTATTTCTTTTCGTTTTTTCCTAGGTCTAAGTTTAGCTTTTGAGTGAGTGAGTGAGTGTATTCTCCTTGTTATTTTGAATTCATTTTGTGACTTATGTAACGTAAATTTATTTCATTGTAATTAATAAATTTTACAGTTCTTTTCCTTTGAGCTTAATGTATAGTTAAACTCGAGTTTTATTTCTCTACATTAAGCTTATTCTAGTTACCGCTCCTAGTTTGCATAAACGCTTTGCATTATTCATAAGTGGTACTTAGGCCAGTCCTTTTGTGTTAGAAATGGAGGAACGATTGGGCAAATATGAACTGGAGCAGATGGGGGATGTGGAAGGTGTGTGCGGGATATTTACAGAAGAAGTGTGTGCAGCGTGTGATGTGGTGTGTGGGAGGAAGAGAAGACGGAGGGCGGTGCATGGAACAGCGTGGTGGACTGAAGAGGTGAGACAGGCTGTGGGACAAAAGAAGAAAGCATACAATGAATGGATGAGAAGTAGGGGCGTGGAAGAAGTTGAGAGGCGGAAGAGAGAGTTATATGTAGATAGAAAGAGAGAGGTGAAAAGATTAGTAAGAGAGAGTAAGAAGAGAGTGGATGAGGAATTTGGAAGGAATTTGAGTGTAAAGTGGAGGGACTGTAAGAAGATGTTCTGGAAAGAGGTGAAGAGAGTAAGACAGGGTAGAAGTGAGGTTAGCAGGGGAGTGAAAGATAAAAATGGTAGATTACTACTGGAGAAGGGAGAAAAGGTGAGCAGATGGAGAGATCATGTTAAGGAATTGTTGAACATACAGGATGGAAGTAATGCGAGTATAAGTGGCTGGGGAATGGCTGGGAGAAGGAAGGAGGTGAGAAGATAGGAAGAAATCAGTAGGATAGAAGTTGTGGAAGCAATGAAGAAAGTCAAAATGGGGAAAGCCCCAGGAATTGATGAAGTGTGTGGTGAAATGCTGAAGCATGGGGGAGAGATAGTAGTAGAATGGATGTGGATGATGTGCAGATTGGCCTGGGAGGAAGGTAGAGTCCCAGAGGATTGGAAGTCAGGTATATTTGTTCCCTTGTACAAAGGAAAAGGGGAAAAAGAAGTGTGTGGTAATCATAGGGGCATTTGTCTTCTTAGTATAATAGGAAAAGTGAATGGTAGGATACTTATTGACAGAGTTAGAGAAAGAACAGAGGAATTAGTTGGAGAGGATCAGGGAGGCTTTAGGAAGTGAAGAGGTTGTGTAGATCAGATATTCATTCTTAGATCTTTAGTGGAAAAGTTTCTAGAGCAGGGAAAGAAGTTGTATGCGGCTTTCATGGATTTGGAGAAAGCATATGACAGAGTGGATAGACAAGGATTGTGGAAAGTGTTAAGAATATATGGAGTAGATGGGAAGTTGTTGAATGCTGTGAAGAGTATTTACGATGGTGTAGTGCGTGTGGATGCTGAAGTATGTGAATTTTTCTCTTTGGAGGTTGGGTTGAAACAGGGATGTGTCATGTCTCCATGGTTGTTCAATCTGTTCATGGATGGGGTAATAAAAGAGGTACAAGGTAAGGTAGTGGATGTTGGAGTGGCCCTGGTGAGAGAGGATAGTGTTTGGAAACTCCCTGTGCTGTTGTTTGCAGATGATACTGTGTTGTTGAGTGAAGACAAAGGGGAGCTGCAAGGCTTGGTGGATGAGTTTGGGAGAGTGTGTAAGAAACGGAATCTAAAAGTGAATGTACAGAAGAGTAAAGTGATGGTCTTTAAGAGAGGTGAAGTCAGTGAATGTACAGCGAGGTTGGATGGTGAGGAATTGGAAAATGTGAGTACGTTTAAGTACTTGGGTAGTGTGATGATTAAGGATGGAGGTTTGGAGGGTGAAGTGCTTGAAAGGGTACTGCAGGGAAGAAAGGTTGCTGGTTCTTTGAAAGCAGTGACAAGAATCAGTGAAGTGAGCATGGAAGTGAAAAAGTTACTACATGACAGTGTTGTGATACCAACTCTAACATATGGAAGTGAAGCTTAGACATTGTTGGAAGAACACAAGTCAAGAGTGAGAGCAGTGGAAATGAGTTATTTAAGAGGAGCCTTTGGAGTCACATGGAGAGACAGGCTGACGAATGAGGTTATAAAGGAGCATTGTGGTGTGGATGTGGATGTGATAGGAAGTGTTATGGGAAACACACTGAGGTGGTTTGGCCATGTGGAGAGGATGGAGGGTGAAAGACTGACGAAGAGAGTGTATGTGAGTGAGATGGAGGGGGGAAGTGGGAGGGGGAGGCCGTGGATGAGATGGAGGGATGGGGTGGAGAGGTATATGAGAGAGGGGGGTGTGAGTTGGGAGCAGGGCAGTGAAATGGCGGGGGACAGGACGAAGAGGAGGAGATTTGTTTGTGGCCACCCCAGATGGGATTGAGGTGTCTGGCAATAGATAGATAGATAGATTAAATCCGTTTGCCAACCAGGAGTTAAGGCACCGGCAAGAACCTGTTTATCACTAATAGCATTAGTTATTAATTGTCAAGGGTGGAGTCACTTTCTCTAGAGGCTAATAGTACTAACAAACAGCACACGTGAGTAATTAGTCTCTGCTCTGTACTAATGAGAAGTTTATAAATTCTAGTCCTTTGAGAATCGGCGCAGTAAGCCACGTAAAGTAAAACTTACTGCTTAATTTCACAAGTCATTTCTTTGTCTCTATTTTCAAGCAAAACCTTTATTTAATTTTTGAATTCACGAGACTCCGTGACATCTGGCGACCTCATTCCAGGATATTAACTCCTAGCTCTAAAGTTATTAACGAGATAATACTCACTCACTCATACTTCGGTATTTATCATTAAAGTCTATAGGCACTATTTTACTGGTGATTATTGATTCATTTCTATTAATTTTACGTAATGGTTTCACAGTCAGTTGTTTTTTTAATTTTCTTTCTTTACCAGGTTAACTAGATAAAACTGGTCACCACTAACCTGTGCCTATATTATTTACTCTTGATTACTGGCATTTCTTTGCAAAACAGCAGTCAGTACTTAGTCTTCAGTTCACTCAGACTGAGTTAGCATCATGACTACTAATGTCTATGTACAGAAAGCTAAAGATATGGGGCTTAGCGACCCCCCAAAAGTCAAAGAGTGTGTACTCTCTCGGTTTAGTTACGAGCAGCAATGTGAGAATGATGCTCGCGAAGAACGTAGAATTCAATGCAAATACGAGCGAGAACAACGCGAATACGAGCGAGAACAATGCGAACATGAGCGAGAACAGCGCAAGAAACGCGAGAGAGAACGTCAACGCGAGGAAAAACAATGTCAACTTGAGTTAGAACAACGCGAGAGAGAACGTCAACACGAGTGAGAACAACGAGAGAGAGAACGTGAATACGAGCTAGAACAACGAGAGAGAGAGCGAGAACACGAACGTGCCGAGCACGAGGCATGTGAGAGACATGAATTCGAGATGCTGAAGCTCAAGCGAGACTCCTTGGCTTCAGACACACGTGGTGCAGCTAACCCAAGCTCCATGAGCACTCTCCCTGCACATGTTCTGGCGACCCCACACATCAAGCTTCCTCCATACAAGGAAGGCGAGAGAATCGAGCCATTCATAGCTCGTTTCGAAGACATGGCTCAGCTGTATCAGCTGGATGAGGCAGCTATGCGGCTTCAGTTTCTTAGCCTGTTTGAGGGCCCTGCCCTCGATATTCTCCACAGAATTCGTGGAGACAATCTCACATATGAGATGATGAAGGCTGCACTCATCAAAGCGTACAGTCTCATACTTGACGACGCCAAGAGCCAATTTATGAGGGCGCGTTTACAAGAAAAAGAGACTGCCCTTCAGTTTCTTGATCGGCTTACTGCTTACTTAAATGAGTGGATGGAGAAAGATGAAACTCCTTCCACACGTGAGGGGATAATTGACCTTATGCAGTGCATGCAGCTAGAAAAGTCGTGGCCTACTGAACTTATGGCTCAGCTTAAGATCTGCCACGTAAGGGATGCCAGCCAAATGGTGGAGAAGGCTGATGCGTTCTTCACTGCATACAGGTATGAATCTCGTAAGCAGCACACCTGTAACAGGAAAGCTGACAAATCTGGGAAACCGTCTCAGACTGTACCTCAGCAACAAGGCCGTTCCCAGAATAATGGCCAAGGTCCAAGCAAACCACAGAAGAAGGACCAGGGGCAAAATACCCAGAAACCTGAGTGGAAGCGGTACAACAAGCAAAACGCTAACCAGCAGCAGTACCGGTATTTCAAGCAGCAGCAGGGCAAGGACAAACCACATAACCCTCAGTCAGGACAATCGACTTCAGTGTATTGGAGGCAGGATGCTAATGCAGCCTTCATTCCACAACAAGCGCACAGTGGTGCCAACCCCACCAGTACAGGTACTTCTTCGCAGTTCACAGGTCCCTCAGCGACAGTGAACTCTCCACCTCAGGTGGTCAATGCTCCAACTCCTCAGATGGTGAGCACGACCCCTCAGGCATCAAGTTCTCAGGGCGCCACAAATGCTGCATCGTTTGTTCCGCAGTCTCACCAATGACTGGCTGCTACCTCCTCAGACCCTTCTACCAATAACACTGCCTTTCTTGTTCAGCCAGGGCTTGTGGGAGGTGTTTCTGTAAATGTCTTGAGAGATAATGGTTTCTCAGGTTGCTCCGTCAAGCAAAGTTTAGTTCGGCCCGACGAGTACACGGGTAAGCAGATCCAAGTTAGACTTATTGATGGATCAGTGAGATTGTTCCCTGAGGCACATATCCAGGTGGCATCTCCTTTCTACACTGGCTTGACAGCTGCTGTTGTCATGCCAGAACCTTTGTTTGACCTCATTATCGGCAACATACTGGGGGGTCAAAAACAGTTACGCTGTAGATGTTGCTACTCAGACTTTGGCTGTTGCAGTAACACGAGCCATGGCCAAGGCTCAGAATCGTGCCACCTTGTTGACCGTCGCAATGCCACAAGATCTGATTCGTAGTCAAGATATTGTCCAAGAACAACAGTCTGACCCGACATTTGCCTCAGTGCATAAGAATTGGAGGGTAAAGTGATTAAGTATTCACTGGGAGGTCAAGCCAGGTTCCTTCGTAAGCGAGGACGGCTATGCCGTGAGTCACAAACACCCCAGGGCAAGGTTCAACTGCAGTTCGTCGTTCCCGCAAAGTATCGCCGAGCAGCGTTTGAATTAGCTCATTGTTCAGTGATGGGAGGTCACATGGGCCAAAAGAAAACCTCTGACCGCATCCATGCTGACTTTTTCTGGCCAGATATGGGACAGGAAATAACTAGGCTTGTGCGTTCCTGTGATACGTGTCAGTGTACTACTGACTGGGGACGTATCCGTTCTGTGCCATTGAAACCAATGCCTATAATCTCTGAACTGTTCGAGAGAGTAACAGTTGACATTGTTGGGCCAATCTCTCCTAGGGCAAGTGATGGATCAAGGTATATCCTCACTATTGTTGATTTCAGCAAACGGTGACCTGAAGCCATGGCCCTTAAGAATATAGAGGCTGTCACTGTTGCTGAGGCATTGATTGAAGTGTTCTGTCGTGTAGGAATCCTCAAAAAGGTCTTAAGCGACCGGGGTTCGCAGTTCACCTCTGCAATGATGAACAAAGCATTCAGGTTGTTGTCCATCTGAGGCCTGCGAGCTACGCCTTATCATCCCATGTGTAATGGGTTGCGTGAGAGGTTCAGTGGGACTCTCAAGATGTTAAAATGCATGGCCGCCGAACAGCCAAAGGAATGGCTGCAGTTCATTGCCCCTCTTCTATTTGCTTATCGAGAAGCCCCACAGCATTCCTTGAAGATCTTACCCTTTGAACTGGTGTATGGAAGGTCAGTCCGTGGACCACTTCAAGTCCTTCGCGAGTTATGGGACGATGAGGAACCCGACCCTGAAGTCAAGACCATCTACACCTACGTCCTTGATCTAGCTGACTGCCTCCAGTTGACATGCGAGTTAGCTAAGGAAGAATTGATCAAGGCCCGCGAAGTTCAGAAAACCTATTATGATAAGAAGGTAAAACTTCGGAAGTTTAGTCCAGGCGACAAGTGCTTTGTGTTACTCCCCACTGCCCAGAACAAGTTGTTGGCACAGTGGAAGGGTCCATTTGATGTAGTAGAGCGCATTTCAGACCTCAACTACATAATTCAGATGGGGAATCTTTGTAAAAGGTTCCACATTAACATGTTGAAGGCTTATCATGAGTCATCCCCCAAGGAGACTGGCCTACAAGTAGCCGATGACAGTGACCAGCCACTGCAAGAAACTAGGGCAGTCACATTGATCCCATTGATCACATTGATGACGAGCCCTTAACCATTCAGTCCCGTCAGGAGGAGACTGTCGGAGATATTTTACTTAACACTGACTTAGCATTAGGTGACCAGAATGCCATAAGGCCACTGCTCTGTCAGTATGCCGATGTCTTCTCTGACCAACCTAGACTCGCAAAGGTTGATTGTCACAAAATTGAGTTGACCAGCAGTACTCCCATAAAGGTTAAGCCATATCCGATTCCCATGGGACTACTGGACGCAGAAGACAACGAAATTGTTGACATGGAGACTGCGGGTATTATTGAAAAGTCGGCATCTCCTTACTGTAGTCCAATGGTAGTAGTTCGCAAGAAGGATGGCGGAGTCAGGATTTGTGGCGATTATAGGAGGCTAAATGCAATCACCAAAGTGGATGCCGAGTTAATGGGTGACCACATTGCCATCTTCTCCAAGCTGGCAGGGTCACGATATTTCACAAAGCTCGATTTGGCGAAGGGTTTCTTTCAGATTCCCCTTCACCCCGAGAGCCGTCAGTTCACTGCCTTTGCTATTCCCGGGGGGTTGTATCAGTATAAAGTCCTCCCATTTGGACTTACCAACTCCCCAGCAGTATTCAATCGTGCCATGAGACAAGTGCTCCATGGTATTGTAGGAGTAGAGATGTTCGTTGACGATGTCCTTGTTCATTCTGCTACGTTGGAGGAGCACCTTAGACTCTTGGAAATTGTCTTCAGTAGACTCCAGAGTTTCAATATAACTGTGAAGCCTAGCAAGTGTAAAATTGCTCACAGTGAGGTGAAGTTCCTCGGACATATTGTTGGCAACAATTGCTGCAGGTGTCAGGGTGACAAGATCAGGAAGGTTAGAAAAGCCCCGAGACCCATGACCAAGAAACAGGTTAGGGCATTCCTTGGCCTAGTGGGGTATTATAGGAGTTTTATCCCCAACTTTGCTCTCATTGCCCATCCATTGTACGAGGTGCTTCGGAAACATGCTCCCAACACCATTGAATGGGGAGAAGTGCAGGAAAGATCTTTTGCCACCCTTAAGAATATGCTGTGTAAGGAGCCTATTGCCTGATTCCAACAAACCTTTCATACTGCGCACTGATGCTTCACAAGATGGAGTAAGTGCCGTATTAATGCAAGAATCGGAAAGTGGAATCTTTCCAGTGACATACCACAGCCGTAAGCTAAAACCCACAGAGAGTAATTACAGTACTGTTGAGAAGGAACTCTTGGCCGTGGTTGATGGTGTTAAGAAATATTACTATCATTTATATGGAGCACCATTCACTGTGCAAACTGATCATATGCCTCTCACTAGTCTCAGCACGACTAAGACGGCTAATGCAAGATTGACACGCTGGACACTGTATTTGCAGCAGTGTAACTTTGTTGTGAGATACATCAAGGGAAGTGACAACGTAGGCGCAGACCTGATGTCTCGCCTGCTAACTGCTGACTAACACAGGCAACTGTTGTATGCTGGGTTCTGTAAGACAGGCGTCCCCAGAGATTTGAGCAATCCAAGGACAAGCCTGGTTCCCAGTTAAAAGTGTACCAGTAATACCTGACGACTCGCCCGTTGGTCCCACAGGACATGTTACGTCCAGGACCTGTATATACATGTATACCATAGGTTAAGGGGAAGTTTGAGACTCCTGTAAGGACAATCTTAGGCTGTGTATGAATTACCTTGTGGTGTCTCGAGCTGTGGGCCTCTCAGAGGATTCCCAGAGAATGCACATTATCCACATGAGTGTTCACACCCAAAGTGGGTGTTAAAATGTGACCTGCCCGCGATTCTGTAGGGATTCTCAGCTTGCCAATGTTTATCGTAAGTGTAGTTTAGGGATTAACCAGTAAACTGGGTCCTTTGGCTTAGCGAATTGCAGCGTTTGACGTCCTGCACAGGCGCCCAGTCTTTTCGCTCACTGACCACGTTTCTTGGCTAATAATAATTTAGGTTTAGGGTTTAACCAGTAAACTGAGTCCTAGCGAATTGCAGCGTTTGATGTCCTGCACAGGCACCCAGTCTTTTCGCTCAGTTTGACCACGTTTTCTGGTTAATAATAATGTAGGTTTAGGGTTTAACCAGTAAACTGGGTCCTTAGCGAATAGCAGCGTTTGATGTCCTGCACAGACACCCAGTTTTTTCGCTCAGTTGACCACATTTCCTGGTTAGTAATAATGTAGGTTTAGAGTTTAACCAGTGAACTGGGCTCCTTTGGCTTAGCAAATTGCAGCGTTTGATGTCCTGCACAGACTCCCAGTCTTTTCGCTCAGCTCCTCGTCCTGGAACTACATTTCCTGGTTAATAATGTATCCATTAATAGAGTAATGGTGCACTTTTGTAACATAAGTACTGATTGCTAGGCAGAGAGAGAAAGAAATGACACTTTTGATGCTCCTCCTTGATTGCTTTCACAGGTGCAGCTGGCGGGTGTGGCATTGTCGTGCAGATCAGCTGATTGTCATCGCATGCTGCTGCCTCTTCTCTTCTGCCTCGTCGTCATTATTTACTATTGTATTACATAATTTTACATGTAGGTACAGTTACACCACAACTGTCACACCTACACAGTGTATTACATACATCATACTACATAACAATTAGTTGTTAATGTAAATGTAGTGAACTTTTCGTTCAGTTTGACCTGAATACAGGATTTTTCATTGTCGTCACGGAGTTTTTTCCTCAAGCTTGCTTCTATTAATGTGTATACGAGGTTTTTATGCTCATGGGCGACTGTGATTTTCTCTTGTGGCAGGATAGTACACACACCACAGTGTGAATCTTGTGTGACTGACTTAGGATTTATATGCATGTACATCAAAAAAATTTTCTCTGAAGAAAATATTTTGATTTTGATGGGGTGTAATGTCACAAGTTTGCACGAGTATATTTATAAATTCGTGACATTTTTTCATCGGTGGGAAAACCACGAATTCTGGTGGAGTTCCCATTGCATATCACTCAGTTCAACCGTCCTCGCATTCACTCGGTTGGGGGGGGTTTTCAGAATATTTTTCACTGTTTCATAAATGATCATCCTTGCACGCGACATTAGCGCCTTTACTAAGTGATTTATTGTGGTTGTATATCGCTCACTTCCTTTCTATTGACCGTTGGAGCAAACACAGCCGGTCCTCGCCCTCTTCCATAATTCGAACTTAGTTAGGATTGGATCGTCATGAGAGCAGGTTCGTGCCCAGAGTGGAGCAGCGCCACCACAGCGAGTTCCTGAAATCTCCACCTAGACAGTGAATTGGTGAAGAGGTTTCACATGTTTGCAGCATCTGTCCTATGTATCGACGCCCAGTCATTCTGCTTAGCCTCTCTACTGACCAGTATTTCTTTTTGTTTTTTCCTAGGCAAGTGAGTGTATTCTCCTTGTTATTTTGAATTCGTTTTGAGACTTATGAAACGTAAATTTATTTCATTGTAATTAATAAATTTTACATTTCTTTTTCTTTCAGCTTAATGCATAGTTAAACTCGTGTTTTATTTCTCCATATTAAGCTTATTCTAGTTGCCGCTCCTAGTTTGCATAAACGCTTTGCATTATTCATAACTGGTACTTTGGCCAGTCCTTTTGTATTAAGCTTAAATCCATTGTGCCAACCAGGAGATAATGCACCGGCAAGAACCTGTTTATCACTAATAGCATTAGTTATTAATTGTCAGGGGTGGAGTCACTTTCTCTAGAGGCTAATAGTACTAACAAACAGCACACATGAGTAATTAGTCTCTGCTGTGTACTGTTGAGAAAGTTTATGAATTCTCGTCCTTAGAGAATCAGAGAAGTAAGCCGGCATAAAGTAAAATTGCTTGATTTGATAAGTCAATTCTTTGTCTCTATTTTCAAGCAAAACATATAACCTTTATTTCATTTTTAATTTCACGAGACTCCGTGACATTATATATACTGTATCTCTCTCTCTTTCTCTCTCTCTCTCTCTCTCTCTCTCTCTCTCTCTCTCTCTCTCTCTCTTTAACCCATTGGAACCCGGTGTCCGGAATATTGGACAGAACTGGGATTTTTCAAGTCTTTATAAAGTAGGGAACCCCCAGGTAGGGACCTATGAGCTTCGCGACTATGAGCCGATAGGCGGAGGGAAGTACGCTTAGTACCCACCCAGTGCCGTGCCTCGCCCAGCACCCCTGGGATCCAATGGGATATATATACCGTCAACATCATCATCATCATCCATTACAAGTCCACTGCTGAACAAATGCCTCCCCTAACCTTTTCCATGAATTCCTTGACTGAGCCAATCTTTGCTACGTTTTCCCTCCAGATTTCTCTATCTCATCTCTCCACCTCCTGTCTGGCCTTTTTCTGCTATGCTTACAATCTCTTGGTGCCCAGTCAGTCAGCCTCTTGCTCCATCGGTTATCCCTTATTCTTGCTATATGGCCTGCCCATCTCCATTTCTGTTCTTCTATAACTTCTATAATATCATTAACTTTAGTCTTCTCTCTCACCCAAGTTGATATTTTCCTGCCCCTTAAAGATATTCCTAAAATTGACCTTTTCATTGCTCTCTGAGAACGGAATATTTTATTTTCCATTGATTTTGTCAATTTCCTGGTCTCACAACCATACGTCATATACTTTTTGCTTAATACAAACTGGAAAGCTACTTTTCGTAATGTCTCTATGTTTCCCAAAAGCTTTCCATCCAATTATAATGCATCTTTTCATTTAGCTGTCATGATCTTTTTTTAGTTTTAGTATTTGTCCCAAGTAGTCGTATTCCTCAACTTCTTCAAGAATTTCTTTGCTTATTCTGATGACGCTCTTTGGTGTTTGTGGATTAAATATTAGTTTTACTCCACTTCATCTTTAGCCCTACTTTCAGACTATCTCTGTTCAGGTCATTTAAGAGAACGAAGCTTAGATTAGCGTGCCTTGTGAACTACTGACCTGACTCCCCCTTGACAGTCCAGTGAAAGGTGAGACTAGCATGCCTTCTGGAATACTGACCTGACTCCCTCTTGATCGTCCAGTGGAAGGTGAGGGCTGCTGGGTGGGCTAGAACACTGCAGGCTAGAGTGACATCACCACCCTGTTCCACCAAATATTCGGTTCGCTGCCCAGCCTTGCACACCGGGGCGTCTGTACCGGGTAGAAAGAGAAGTTTCCTGTTAATACGGAGAGTCTGCCGAAGGTATTTCAACTTGTGTTATAGATGCAGTGTCGCTTGTGGTACACTTGGGTTTTGCCAATGCTACTCAGTGCACAATGGTATGCAGTTAATAACTTTCTTTTTACTCATTTTTAAGGTATTATACTTAAATAACTATGGAACTGCAACTGTACTTGTGTACTTGCCTTTGTTGCATGGGTATTACAACCACCGGGCATCTTTTTCAGTGCGATTATGCCTTTTCAGTTTGGCCGTGGCCTCTCAGGCCGAATTCTATTCGGCTTAGGCTTGTGACGTTTTGAAATAGAGGGATTACTATATTGTTACATCTTTAAGGCTCCTATGACTCACTCTCAGCTGAATTAAAATGTGTACTATCAGATGGAACAGAATACAGAAATCGTCCTTATCATGAGAGTGTGAATTGTGGCTATAAAATCTCAGTCTGATATGACTCAATTTCAGCTGGATATAATCACCTGAAGTTACGGTAAGTGGAAAGAATGCTATATCTTCACGATCGTAGGAGGGTTATTTGATCCACAATCTGCTCTGACTCATGCCTAAATTAAGCAAAACCGTCCGACGGCAGTTTAGTAAAAACAAGAAACACGTAATAATAGCGAAGGCATTACTTAGATATCCCTCTTATCCTTGCCATCTGAACGCGTTTACTTGTACCCTTGACTGGTACGATAAATCAGCACAGATCTTCAGAAAATAAGTTTTTTGTGTTATTGTTATGTTAATTATAATGTTTTTTTTTAGCGTTATTACTTATATATGTGCCTAGAAAGTTATTCACTGCAATGTTATCAGTAAACGGAATTGTGCACATGCTGGGTAGTATGTGTACTGTACAAATATATGACAATTTGTATCTGTATCTGTACTATATCAATACCGTAAGAGTACATGTTCATCTCTGTTGATGATTCTTTTCTTCAATTTAAGATGCTTGAAGCTTAAGTCATCTTTGCCTTTCATATAATTAAAATAAATCCCGTCTGATGACTGAAAAGAGGTAAATTAGAGGACCCAAAACTTTGCATTCTCTGTCAAGAAACACACGTGAAAAAACTCACAAAGTTGGTGCAAGAGGCAAGGTAACCCTGCAAGCAGCTCCACAAGCAAGAAGAATACTGTGTGATAACAGAAACACAATAGATCGTACTGATGCTGTGTTAGCTTCAGATTTTAACAATGAGCTCGTTACCATGGGACTTGCTATTCCACATTTACCAATAGTTTCCACATATCACGACAAGACTTCTTCATTAAACAAGCCATCGTCCAGATAACCCCCCAAAATGCAAGCAAAGAACCGAGGTATGCAACAGTACAACGAAGTTCTGTCTGTGGTATGAATTGGAAAGATTGCACGTTCTGTCAGGATACAACTGTAAAAGAAGAGCTCATATATGTGACAACGTTCAACAAGAGTAGCTCTATTCTGGAAGCCTCGAAATATGACCCGGTCATTCATGTGCGCCTTTCTGGAGTGCTTTTATCTCACTGCTGCTGAAGGGACGTACCACAATTAATGTTATCACAACTTCAGAAGAATGACATCAAAAACAGAGAAAGCTTCCACTGAAGGGTCAACTGTTGCTAGGGATTTTTTTTATTTTTTTTTTTATAACGGAACGGAGGAAGGAAAAACAAATGAATAAAAAAAATAACCCATACATCAGATTACTGGTGTCCTTTGTTCATAAAATATCTGTAACAGTTAGACTTGAACAGCTGTGGGTTGAAATTTGGAGGGAAACAACTGTTGGGAAGCGAGTTCCAGAAAGATGCAGTTTGGGGAGTGAAAGAATTCTGATAGGCAGAAGTTCTGCAATATGGCTGAGTGACATTCCAGTCATGAGCGCTACCAGATGCCCGAGTAGCGCGAGGGAAGGCATGGAGAGGTGGCACCATGGACGCAACTTCGTCTGAGCATTTGCCATAAAAATATCTGTAAAATAATGCAAGGGAGGCAAAATTCCTTCTTACTTGCAGGGGAGGTAGTTTATTTGTAAAGGCAGGGTTGTTAGTAATTCTAACAGCTTTGTTCTGAATTTTGTCTAGTTGTTTTAATGCAACCTCTCCACATCCAAGCCACAAGTGTGAGCAATATACAAGCTGAGAACACACATGACTCTTATAAATTATAGCTAACTGCTCATCAGTGAAGAAGTTACGGACTCTGTACAATAATCCAAGTTTTTTTAGGCGGTTTTAGTAAGTGATCTAACATGAGAGGTCCAGCTGAGGGCACTGTTAAGTGAGACGCCAAGAATTTCAATACTTTTGGAGATGGGAATATTAGTAGCACGGAAGGTAATGTACGAATCTGGCAATATCGGTCTATTAGTAAATTGTATATATTTAGTTTTACTAGCATTAAAAGAGACAAGGTTGTTTTGTCCCCATTCACTGATCGTATATAGGTCTTGATCTATGGAGATGGCTGTACTGAGTTGAGAGGTAGAGATATTAGACTTTGTAAATAGGTTTCTGAGTGTGAATGAACTATGTAGTGTTGAGTCATCTGCGTATGAGTGGATGGGATTGTGGGTGACAGATAAGAGATCATTAATATGAACCAGGAATAGGGTTGGCACCAGAACTGACCCCTGCAGCACGCCGGCGCTAACTGAGTGAAAATTGGATTATACATCGTCTACTTTTACTCTTATCTTCCTGTCACTAAGATATAAAGAAATCAAAGGAACAAAAGACGTTAGTCCATAGCAAGGGAGTTTGGACAGCAGGGAACGATGCCATACTCTGTCGAAAGCTTTAGAAATGTCAAGAGCTACTGCATGAGTTTCTCCATGTAGATCAATAGATTGATGGATGGTAAGAGTTAGGAGAATGGGTAAGTTAGTTATGTGGCTCAATGAAACAGGCAAAAAAAGCACCAGTACTTGATTTGTCAGAAGTATGGCACTCCTATTGTGAACTGGCAGTGAAAGCATAGGAGGAAGTATCCCAGTCATTTCTCAATAGGAGAAGCACTTTCAAAGCCAAGCTTCAGCATCAGATTGATGACTTTTATGACGACATCACATTGCAACCACCAGAAAGGCAGGTTCTGCTTGTTCCCATAAAACATGGAAATATTCCATGTTCGAAATTAGTGTCTGAAGAAGATGAACCCTTACACATACCTCAGTACCACGCCAATAAGGAATTCCTTGAGATGGTACACGTGGCACTAAAACTCAGATCTGACATTGTCTCACGTCCTATCAGTAAAGGATTTGTTGTTAACGAGGAAAGAATGATCTTTTCCATTCCTGGAAGCCTGATAAGATTTCTGAGACTCATGTTTGGTGGCCAGAATATACTGGAGGAGGACCCAAAAGAATACCCTGACAGTGAGGACCCAAGCCAGAAAGAAACCAGAACTCAGACAAGGATTCTCAGCATAGCACAAGACATTGTGTACAACCTTAGTGGTGGCACATGTTGGACACTGAAGCACGTTGGTGCCTGTAAGAAGAGAAATACAAGACAGAAATGTTCATCTTCCACAAAAGTGGGTCAATTTCATCATGCCTGAAGAACACAAAGCAGATCTGACAAGGTTTTTATCACATCAGCTAATCGTACAAGCACCAAGGAACAAGAGCTATGGTTGCTGCTGGAGGTTTCACCAGTGAAGAGCAGGTCGAGTCCTCTACCCCTGACATAAACAATGAAGAGCTGGAGTCACTCCACGAGGAAACTGACACCCGAATAATTTTACACAGTGTGAAAGCCATTGTAGTTGCTGCTCGAGACACTTATTTGCTGGTTCTCCTGCTGGCCCACTTTGCAAAGAGGTCATGTTCGAGGGTCTGGATGAAACCGGGCACATCCAAGACATCGAAATTCATCCCGATTCACTCACTGCAGCTCAGTTTAACAACCGTGTTCTTAGCACCTTGCAGCCTTTCACTCATTAACAGGCTCTGACACAATATCGTTCCTGGCTGGCTACACCAAGAAATCCTGCTGAAACATACAGAAGAAAACAACCTCCTGTCATCCCAGGGCAAAGTTGAGCTCACTGACCAAGCATCCGCTGATGCAGAAGCCATCATCTGCAAAGTCTACAAAGCCAACACGAGTACATGTGTGGACAGCACTGGGTCAGCCCTCTTTGATAAAGCTCACCTCTTGAAGACTCTGTCACCAACACATGATGCGTTGTTCTTCCACGTCAAGCTGGCACACCATCAAGCAGCAGTATGGGAACAGGCTGACAAGCAGTATACCATACTGCCCCCACCAGAGAATTAAGAGTGGCATTCTGGTCCCTACCTGGATGTCCCTGTGTTCAGTGCCCAAGTCCTGCTTAGAAATGATCAGCCGCAACTGCGTCACGAACTGTAAAAGTGGTAACTCCAAATGCAAGAAGAGTAAGCTGCCATGTACTGCTGCATGTAATTGTTGCATAAGGGAAAGATGTGAAAAATGAAAGTCTTTGCTGGCAAAGTTAAATCCAATGTGTGATGATTGACACACTACATGAACACATTATGATCAATTTAATAGGTTTTCATCATTTTTATTTTTATTTTTTTTTTTATTACCCAGTGTGTGTATCAGGCAAGCACAATTACGTTCTGTGTTAAAAAGTACCACAAATGATTAAAAGTGATGAAATAAAATGACAGTTTTCATTTATACAACAAGTAGCATAGTCTATTTGTTAGCCCGGTAGCCATGTTGAATATAATTAGTATTATCTCATGAACAATGCAAACTTGATTTTGCAAAAGTCAAAAATGAATTCAGGATACTTAAATCCTTCAGGGGAAAAAAAAAAAACTATTGGCAAACTTTGTCTCTCATTCGCCTACCACTCTTAATCTAAGTCGAATTCACTGTGTGCTGAATTTCTTAGATTTTGTCATGTCGTGCTTGTAATTTCCATACTAATGGTTCGGAAGCAAACGTATCCTTTAATGGTCAGGGCAGATCCAATGATCTTGCTAACGCCAACGATTTTGTTCAGCGAAGAGTTAGCTTCGTAGCCCGAGAGTGACATTACAAATACTGTTGATTCAATTATGGATAGTACAACTCTACTGCTCTATTCTGGCCCATGGCGGAAGTTTTTATTCTTCTCTGAGCAGGCACACTGACCTACGAATGTTAATACTGGTATCGTTAATGCTCTCATGGTCAGCACAATTCTGATATTCTATTGCAACTAACACCAAACTATTTTACTCAGTTGATACTCAGTTTGGGGTGCTTGAGTGTTATTGAATACAGTTATAAATTATCTCTGTCTACTCACATGCCCCAGTGGTCAGCCGAATAATGAAGGAAAACAGAAAAGGGTAGGACATATCGATTAGGCGATGGTTGTTATGGCAAACAGTCTTTGCTAAACCACAAACACCATTCAGATTACGATATGCAACAGTTGAATTTGCTGTCCGGCCATGAGATTCTCAGATATACTGAAGATCGATTACCTGTTGCAATTTACATTTGTTTTTCCAGGAAGATTTTGAGACGCAAGAATATTCTGTGCCGTAGTCTGTTTTCCTAGATCTTCCTGCAGAAACCAGTTTTAACGTAAGAAAATTTTCCTCTCATACCATTTTTTTTTTTCCTAAGAGGAATAGGAGACATGGGGAAAGCGGGCACTCTTCGTCCTTCCTACAAAAACAAATAATGGTTACGATAAGGAGTTGATCTTAAATATACTGGAGAATTCCATATCAGGTCACGTATTTATCCTCAGCTGTGAGCTTGCTAGGGATGAAAGAAAATTTACCCTTTAATGAGTTCATTCCTTCTGCTACCTGATGAGTTTACTTAGCTTTGACGAGTTCTCGAGTATCGATGGGTTTAGTAAAGCTACATCTATTCCCTGTTGTCGAAACAGAAGGGGTTAACTTGACTTAATTAACACCCCGCTGCAGTGGATGACTTCATAGGTTAAAAAGTGCAAGAGGGGAGTTGACTGGGAAGCTTACAATGGGCAGTGGAGTGAGGACATTACCATTAGTCTTCAGTAGTGTGGAAAATGTACCAAACACTATCAGGCTGCTGCATGCACTCTTAGCTGAATACAGTCACCTGAAGTTAGCTGTAACAGAGTACTGGGGTTGTCCCGGCCATGAGAGCGCTAATGGTACCAATATTAACCACTCAAGCTCCCGTAACTCACTCTTAGCTGAATAAAATCACCTGGCCTTAGCTGCAATAAAATACTAGAGTTGTGCAGACCATGAGAGGATTAACCCTCTCAGACACACTCACTTGATTCGAGTGACGTCACCTCCTTTGCGATATGGCACAGTCACTCGAATCGAGTGGTTTAAGCACCAAAATATTCATCAGAAAAAAACTTATAGGCCGAATAGCGTGATTTTTGGGCGCGTCATAGGGTCGCCAAAGCTCTCTCGAGGTAAGTCATTGGCAACGCTGTGTCGCTTCATCTACCTCAACCCGCTCCCTCCAACCTCAGTCATTGTCAAGCAGCCAAGCGGTGGGTGTGACAGCTCGCGGTTCCCTTTAAATCCTCCATTATTTTCCCCCTCTTGCCTGAAGCAAAGGCCCCTATTGACTCAGTGCGATAATACATTGTATGTGAACATATAGTGACGTGATATTGTCGATGGAACATACATATATGTGTTGAAAAGGAATAATGACAGTTAGGAATCGTTGGCCCTTGGAGACAGACGCATGGTCAGTGTAGCAGGGTTTTGCCACTCCACCCCCCCGTAGGCCATATGGCGTGAGTTGAAGTACGTCAATAAATGAAGCCAAGGCCTAAATATATATTGTGTGAAACATGCTGTGGATGGCTTGGTGAAATTATGGAGCCAGCAAGCGTTACGTATGGCATGAAACAGAGTGTTGTGAAGGGGCAAACCTGAAGTCGGGAGGGGAGAATTACCGGTGTTTTAGGGCTGGAATTATTGTGATTCTGAGAGTGTAAATGCGTATGGAATTGTATGAAATATACGTCAAACAAGCTGCGAGTTTCCGTGAACGAGTGGTGTGTGCTAAAAATAGTGTTGCCTCATACTCTCAGGGAGAAGCTGACTCACACACACACTGCATAACTCCTCATCTTCAAATCCCTGGTCTAACTGGATCAACACCCCTAGAGGAAGTGAGTTCTGCAAATTTTGTTGATATATATAATAATCTATTACCATTACCTCTCCAACTTTCAGACAAATAACCATTTTCTCTTACAGATTACACATATGAAAGAAAGTAAATCTCCACAGCAGTAACTATAGAAGAGTTATATTTATGTGTAGTAGGTTAAACAATAGGAAAACATCCATGGAAGATGTAACAGTCTGTACAGATAGAGGGAAAAAAAGTTGGTAGCATAGTCTTCAGGCAGGTGTGCAAGGAAAAAACTGTGTAAAAGTTGGTAGCGATTGGAAGAGTAACCTCACTTTGTCGGCCAATTGCTCGAAAACTATTAGACATCGATTTTATGTTACAACCATCATCAATACCACTAAATTCTACGTAAGATCAATACCAGAATGTAAGCCTTTGGTAGCGTTTTGGGGGGTAAAAGGCGAGAGAAATGTTTTTGTTCCTAGCGGTTGTTGTGTGACAAGCGCTCGGAGTAATAACATCATTTTGTCGGCCAGTTACTCGAAAGCTATTAGACTTATCGATTTTCTGTTACAACCATCATCAATACCACTAAATTCTACGTATGATCAATACCAAAATGTAAGCCTTTGGTAGCGTTTTGGGGGATAAAAGGCGAGGGAAATGTTTTTTTCCCTCGCGTTTGTTATCAGTGACATTCGCTCGGAGTAATAACCTCACTTTGTCGGCCAGTTACTCGAAAACTATTAGACATCGATTTTCTGTTAGAACCATCATCAATACCACTAAATTCTACGTGTAATCAATACCAGAATGTAAGCCTTTGGTAGCGTTTTGGGGGGTAAAAGGCGAGGGAAATGTTTTTTTTCCTCGCGTTTGTTATCAGTGACATTCGCTCAGAGTAATAACCTCACTTTGTCGGCCAATTACTCGAAAACTATTAGACTTATCGATTTTCTGTAACAACCATGATCTATACCACTAAATTCTACGTATGATCAATACCAAAATGTAAGCATTATGTTACGTTTTGTGCGAGAAAAGGCGGTGGAAATGAGTGTCTCTTCGCGGCTGTTACCATTGATTAACGCTCGTAGTAATACTCTCACTTTGTCGGCCAATTACTCGAAAACTATTGGACGTATCGATTTCACGTTTGAACCATGATAAAGAGCAGTAAATTCTACGTATGTACAATACATAACTATGTAATATTTATGATAAGAATTCGTTGTTACGTAGGCGGGAACATTGCATACGCCGTGTGTACGCTGTGCGCGGATCACGAAAGTCAATCACGGACGGAGTGCCTAGTACTTTCTTTCGATTTACTCGAGAACTATGAGGCGTATGGGGTTCATATTTGAGATGGGGAAAGCTGGTGAATTTGGGCATATTACTATGTAATAAAAACATAAGGTGTCTGGGAAAATTTAGCTATCAGAGGCCAGTGAATTTTTTCTGAAAATGGCTTTCAGTTTTTGGCCATTTTCTCAAAAAGTATACATCATATCTCAACCGGATTTGTTTCGTTAGAAAGCTGATGAAATTCTCTATAAAAACTTATTAGATCATTTTCCTGTATGATGAAAAACATTCAATCGGCGATGTTGGGAAGTGAAAGCAGTTTACTTGACCATGCCTCCAGGGCTAATAACTTTTTTTGCTGGTGTTTTCCTGTGTTTTGGTCCTGTTTACCAGATAGAACAAACATCGATGCCTACCTTGAGGAAGGTTTCATGGGAATACATGGATTTTTGTGCGGCGAAAATGAGGCAAGAATGTGTTTCATTCACTCAAATTTGCCGCGCGCGCGCTCCCCAGCCGGGCGGCTTCGTAGTGAAAAATCGTGAGCCAGAAAACTTAATGAAACTTATCGTGCGCGGGAGGGTTAATATTGCAAAGTGAAACGAGCAAAGGGCAGTACGAAGCAGGTCATAAGGAAACATGTTTAGAAATGTTTAATACTGTAAAGTCTATTGAGCAAATGGTACCAAGGAGTAGGCCAAAAGGAAAACGCATTTAGAAGGGTGATTTGATACAGTTACATGAGGGGACGTGTGTTGATGGGAAACCTACAGGGAAGTGTTGTGAGGGTAAGTGTATAGGGAAAAGTAATTAATGGAAGTGTTCTGAGGGGCAGTGTACAGGGTCTTGACTCCCAATTAACTTGGGGTGGCGAGACAGATGCATGAAGGGGAGGTGAAACAGGGGACCCGGGCTTGTAATTGTAGAGGACGGGAGTTTGAGTGCTGGTGAAGATGTAGGGTAATGAGTTCAAATGAGGTAATTACCATTGAACGAGTCTGAAAGAGGTAATTTGGATGTGTTATGATTTTGCTTGAAGGTAAGCATAACATTCGTAAGGTAAAATGTTGTCATATTTAAAACCAAATAACCACTTTGCCTCACCAGTTTCCATAATATATTAAAATGGAGCGCATACTAATGACGTCTGCTGTACCAGAGAAAGAAATAAGGAACTGGAACAGAGAAATACTACATTATTAATTCAAGGAATTGTGTTCAAGGAAATGTTGGAAATGATCCTGGTTTACATCAATACATTTTCTTCTGGGCAGCAATCACTGTTGAATCTTGGAATTTTGGAAAGAACAAGACAAATGACACCTCTGATAGTCGTAACCATTCCAGCTGGATGCACCACCCCAGCGAATCCCGAAAGGTGTGCTTTGTCTTGGGACACACACCTCAAACACACCACTGACACACTCCAGATACACCACAGATGTAGACACCCCAGACACACACCGGACACACCAGCAAAACCCCACCCCTGAACACACACACACACAAACACACACACACACACACACACACACACACACACAAAATGTGTGAGGTGCATAAAACTCTAAGGTTGCAACTTTGCAGATTTCACCCTTCAAAAAATTACTGTGACATTGAGCGAATAACACAGGAACACACACTGCATTTGGCAGTTCTTCAGGTGGCGGCAATCAGGAAGTATAAAGTCAGCTATTCTATTCTGTGTTTGTATTCTTCAGATCTGATACAGAGAAAGATATTTTCTTTGTACGAATATTAACACCAACTGTTAAACGAGAAGTCATCTGTCTTCTTATTTATCCTTTAACACAATGCAGAGGATTTTATGTAACATACTCCTCTTAACCCCTTAACCATGGGACGTCACTTTCGTGACGCTTGGGAGCAAGGGATCATACCGCGGGGTGTCACTTTTGTGATTCTGTGTTATTTTGAATTTGCCTGGGCTTTCAAGTTGTGGCTTGTATCATCTATCAGTACTGTCAATGTCCAACACTAGTGAGCGCTCCTAATCTCATCTGTACTCCCATCCATTGTTGACAATTTAGCCATTTCTCCCCGTTCTTGACTCCCCTCCCTACCTTCCCTTCATTACCCTCTCCTTTCGCCTGCCCGACCGTGCTACGCTAAGTAAATCTTCCCTGGAATTTTCCACTAATTTCATCCATTGAAATAAGCCCTATGCCCTATTCTTATACCAAATAATATATACAAAAAAGAAATAAGGTAAGCAAAAGTGCCATACACCTGGAATTGGCTAATTATCACCTGACAACACCTCACGTGCACTCGTTTGCTAATTTTTGCTGTTTATTTTCCCTTGAAATATGCCGTATAATCTATTCTTGTAATAAAAATATATATAAGAAAGGAAGGGAGAAGCCTAAGTGATATTTACACTGGAACTACCTAATTTATTATGTATTGTCTAGATTTCCTGCCAATCATTTCATAGCGTATATAATAGCAGCTGTCACCAGGCTGACATTGGCAGCATTGCACTCCACCTAGGGAGGCCACCACACTGTATTCTATGCTAAGTAAATCTTCCCTGGAATTTTCCACTGATTTCATCCATTGAGATAAGCCCTATGCCCTATTCTTATACCAAATAATATATACAAAAAAGAAATAAGGTAAATAATAGTGCCATACACCTGGAATTGGCTAATTATCACCTGACAACACCTCACGTGCATTTGGTCGCTAATTTTCTATGTTTATTTCCCCTTGAAATATGCCGTATAATCTATTCTCGTAATAAAAATATATATAAGGAGGGAAGGGAGAAGCCTAAGTGATTTTTGCATTCACCTAGAACTACCTAATTCATTATGTATTGTCTAGATTTCCTGCCAATCATTTCATACCGTATATATTAGCGGCTGTCACCAGGCTGACATTGGCAGCATTGCACTCCCCCTAGGCAGGCCACCACACTGTATTCAGTTTACTGTCGTCTTTCAAGGTGAAAGCATGTCGGATTCGCGCCTGTCCAATTCCGCCGCTTTTTAGCCCCATGGAAAGGGCCCTGTGACCTCTACTCCCTATTAAACCTCATGTGGAAAGGGGTAAAGTGCTAAGTGACTGCCGTGGAACGTGAACTGGCTAATTTGTCATTGAAAATGATAGTGACTACGATCTTTCTGGTGAGTAAAACAGTGCAAGTGGAAATGTAAATAATGTGTAAACAGCAAGTGAAAGCAATGAATGTAAATATAAGTGAACAGTGGAAAATAGTTTTATAAGTTAATGCAGATGACAGTGCCTAACACAGTGTAAATAAAATAGAAATGTAAATAATGTAAATAAAATAGAGAATATAAATAGAAATGTAAATGAGTAGTAATATAAGAATACAAGTATATTTACTAGGAGTAGTGAAAGTGAAAGTTTCACTCTTAGCATGTATGAATACTATAGTGAAGGTGAACATGACAGATTCACTCTCAACGCTAGTATACAGGACGAGAAAATGAATGCTATGTATTTTACTGAAAGAGAAATTGATTGCCTAAAGTGACAATAAACTACTAATACTGAAGAAAACTTATGGATAAAGACTGTAGATATATATAAGTGTTATAGAGTAATAGAAATATAAAGCGTGAGTGTTTTTATGAATAATAAATGACAGAACACCAGCGGCGAACGATCGCAAATGGGAAGGTCATACGCGCTCGTAATTTTCATTGCTTTCACAGTGTTTTTTCTTTTTGGAGTATGGATTCCAAACTATTTGAGAATCATAGAACAGTGTTTCTAGTGATAATATCATGCTGTGGTAATCATATTACGGGTTGTCGGGAAGTGTAAAGTGGAGACTTCGTTACCCAACTTCATAGGTCTCCACAAGTCCTACGGTACTCGACGAAGGCTCAACAAACATCTCAGGAGAAAGCTGAAGGTATGTGCCATATGTATATTTAATTTTAATATTCTAGGACTAATAACTGATTTTTGACAAATATTTTTAGAGAGTCTGTCGGAGCACGAATATGCCTGTGGGACACGCAAGTCAAAGCAAAACAAGCCCACGGTTTAGGGGTTAAAGTGTAGAGATCATTGCACACTGTTCTGTCTCAGTTCTGTTCACTAATGCAATATGCGCTGACGAAGGAGTGAGAGAAGAGGTAGATAATAGAGTTAACCTGCCGGATGTAGGGGCGGAAGCTTCATAATCGAGCAGTGAGAGGAAAATAATGGCGTGGGTAATGAATTATAGATGAGGCGATAGAAAGAAAGGAATAAGATGGGAGGAGGGGAGAGGGCGATGATGGACGGGTATATTATCTGATGAGTAGTTCGATATTATTATTTGCAAGTGTATTCACAAAGTGTCTGTCTGTTTAACGTAGAGCTAAATAACTGTCATAGTGAGGAGAGAGTATCACACAATGGTATGGCTCTTACTGAAGTGCACAAAGAGACAGAATTAGTCTGAAGAGGAAAGTTGACCCGTGCACAAGTACATGAGACCGAATATCAAAAAGCGATTGAAAGATATAACACTAAATAATCAACAGGAACTAAATAGCTACTGCTATCATTACGGCCACCATAGCCACCACCATCACCACAGTCACCATTACCGCAACCACCACAATCACAACCACCACCACCAAACCAAAGCCACCATCACCATCACAATAAACATCACCACCACCACCATCACGATTACCAATACTACAGTATCATCTTTCGTGAACAACTACCATTGCCATCATAATCATTACCACCGACACTACTACTACTACTACTGCTGCTGCTAATAATAATAATTATAATAATAATAATAATAATAATAATAATACAATAATAATAATAATGATAAAAATAAGCAGGTAGGCGACGATGGCCAGCTCTAAGCGGGCGGTTCCGGTTCTGCCTGTACACACAAAAGAATACCTGTACCTGGTTAGAGTCTAAAAATACCATCTCTCGCCTCTCTTTGGACACAAACTAAACCACCCTGACAACAGAAATAACTCGATGCTTACACAAGCACAATACACATCAAAAACTGAAAAAAAAAAACAAAAGAAAAAGAATATGAATCTTCCCATAATGATCTGATTTTTATCATAAAACACATATTTAGTCATTTCAAATCATTTCATCGCCACTGAAAGCTTCTGGGGGGGGGGAGGTGAAAATATGGATTTTTCTTAATGCGATTAGTTTTTTCTCTCCTCTGCCTATTTTTCACCGGTGTGTATACAGTCATTTTGTGTGTGTGTGCTTTTTTTTTTTGCGCTTCATTGTGAGGCACAAGATGCGTTTAGGAGGCAAAAAAAATTATTGGCAGGTTCGCCAAATGTTTCTGTTCAATTTGGCAAGAACAAAAAAATCGATTTTCGAAATCTGAAAAAATGGACCTACGGCCATGGATGGGCTAAGCAGGCCGTTGCTAGACAATGTTCAGGTGCCTAGCAACAAAAACCTTATTGATACAACTAGGTCGTAGGCTGGTTTGGTCGGAATTAGCTAATACTGAAGGGTAGAAGCGCCTGCCACAACTGAACAAGACTGCTAGGGACGTTGAGGCCAATCTTCACAGAGCTGCCACTCGAAAACTAGAGGGGAGAAGGAAAAAATGGAGGGCACACTTCCGATAGGAAATGATTCAAGATTATGCCTAAAGAAATCAGAGCTATCTAAACCCATTAGTAGGGCTTCTACAGCTCAAAATGAGAAAAGTACGAAAGAGTGGTTTTTCAGTCGTTGCTAGGCAACGAGGAGTTGCCTAGCAACCAAAACCTTGCGGACACAGCTAGGTCATAGGCTGGTCATTGCATCCAGGTTTGGTTGGAAATGGTTAATTCTGAAGAGTAGAACTGCCTGCAACAGTGAAACAAGAAAGAAAGAACGCGACTATCAACAAAGACAGTATGGAGCTGGCCAATAATAATAATAATAATAATAATAACAATAATAATAATAATAACTAACAACAACAAGGAGCACTCAGAGTGCAACACCTGCGTCCATCGACAAACTGATGGACCAAATATTTGACTTTCCCTTGTGACCCTGATCTAAGACATATATATATATATATATATATATATATATATATATATATATATATATATATATATATATATTTTTTTTGGGGGGGAGAGTGAACCAAAAGCTGCAAGCCCTTGAGATTGTCCCCCACCTCCCAAACATTAACTAAATTCAATATCCGTTCATTTCGAGATGCCTAGGCACATTGCATATAAAAGACTGGATGTCATAGGCAGCAGGAAATACAGACAGTGGAAAACAGTTCCACAGCTGACTAGTTGCATAAAGGACGGTCTGGGAGTAACAGCTTATTCTTGTATTAGGGAACTGGACAAAAAAAAAAAAAAAAGAGATGAGAGTTTGCCACAAGACAGGTGCTACGCTGAACTGTTAACCTTCTCAGCAACTTTCGATCAAATTAAACAACAAATATTTGAGATGACTTTGTCTAATGACCTTAAACTCGGACATTTCCCTGTGACCTCGCCTTTCGACTGGCTCTTTTAAAGAATTAATTTATTTTTGCTTTGTTAAAGCAAGAAAGCTATTTAAGCTGATCATCCCGTGGGACTTTGGCTTCTGACCTGTATCTTTAAAGAACAGTATGTAACACTACTGGCCTGTCCTCAATGCATTTACCAAGATTAATTCAGTGAAGATGAAAACTGTATTAGTTATTCTATTCAACCAATGACACATACTATGACCTTGCCCTGTGACTTTGACCCTTGATTTATTGTTTTCCAGAGTGAATCACTTTGTTCCTCCCGATCCCTTAACATTTTCACAAAGTTTAATGTAAATTATTTAAAAATTATGTGATTTGACCCTGGCTTTTGACCTTTTCCTTGATTTATTGTTAAAACATAAGTCGTCTGCTTGGCTGACCTTCAACACTTCCACTGAGAATGAAAACTGAGTTATTCTATGTTAACAATCACACACAAGTTAAATTTTGACCTTGCCCTGTGAATTTGACCATAGACTGAGTTTCAGTACTGAAACTCCTTATTCTCCCCTAAACAGTAACCCTTTCCCAAAGTTTGTTGTACATCATCTAAAAACTGTTTACGTTTACTTTGACCTTTGAATTATTGTAAATAAAAGTATATCTAGTCCTCAGCAAACCCTCGACTCATTCACCAGTTTTTTTAAAATAGGGTGAAAATGTTTTGTCAAAAAAAAAATATATATATATATCACCTGGGGCAAACTTTGACCCTGCCCTGTGCCCTTGACCAATAATTTACTGTTTTCAAAATTCAAACACTTCATTATTACCTTTCCTTTAATCATTTATCAAAGCTTAATCGAAATCGAATGCATACTGTTTAATTTCATTTTCCTAGGTCAATATTTGACCTAACGCTGCGACCTCGATCAATAAGACTGAAAAACACTATATGTTTACATGGGTTGTCCCTCCACACTTCAACTAAGTTTGGATGAAATCGGTTGTAATATATTTTGAAGTTATTTTGTTCACACACACACACACACACACACACACACACACTTAAAACGAGAGGCGAGTTCTATTACAATGACCCGATTGGGGCGTTCACCTTTCACTCATGAAATGTAAAGCTATCTGCAAGTAATTATACACGGAGTGACAAGTCAAATGGTTTCTTGTAACCCAGAAACCATTTACCACGGTGGGCAGCGACCACATAATCCAGTGGATGTCTGGTGGTCTACTGGGTTTAGGTTATCCCACCAGATGTGGCCAATGGGAGTTTTCATCCGAGATGCGGTTGGTGTTTATTCCTCATACAATTCCACACATGGATGAGCAACTGGTCACTCACCAGATGGTGCAGTAAAGGAATGCAAGATAGATACATCCTATTGCTGCTAGAACTACTACCACTACTACTTCTACTACTGCTACTACTACTACTACTACTACTATTAGTAGTAGTAGTAGTAGTAGTAGTAGTAGTAATAATAATAATAATAATAATAATAACTAGAGGCCCCCCAAGGGTGGAATCACACCAGCTGTGAGCCGATACATATCTACCGCGGCTCGGAGTATGACCTTGACCTTGACTTACTTTCACCAATTTCGAACTCGTAGATTTTAATCCCTGCTACACACTAGTAAAATTTTATTATGATATCTTGAGAGGTTGCCAAATTATCTTTGTAACAGACACACAGACCTTGGCCTACTTTCACCAATTTCGAACTCATAGGAGATTTTCATCCCTAATACACACCTGTAAAATTTTGTGATAGTATCTTGAGCGGCTGCGAAGTTATAGTGCTAACAGACACACAGACAGACAAACAAACTGAAAACAATACTCGTAAGAGATTTTCATCCCTACTACACACCTGATTAGTGATGATATCTTGAGCGATTGCGAATGTATTGTGCTAATACACGATATTTTGTTTTTCTCTTGGCGGGAACGGTTATTGCGGGCTCATGGCCTTTGGTTCCTTCTTCTTCACATAAACACACACACACACACACACACACACACACACACACACACACTGATAGAGAAATTGAAAACAGTACCAGCTTCGCTTCGCGGCTGGTAATAATAATAAAGTAAAACATACCCGTCCGATCAGCGAAGTTAAGCAACTTGGATGGGTGACCGCCTGGGAACACCAGATGCTGTTGGCATCCCTACGTGTCAAGTGGGGTTGGTGGAGGATTAGTGCCCCTCCCTGTAAAACAATTTAACTCTAAGCCCTTGACCACCCCGTTTGGGATACATGGCGTCTGGCAATGGATGGATAGAAAACATAAAGTTTCTTTCTGTACTCTCAGATAACACATGGAAACTGCACACCCAGTGCTGTGATATCCTTGCCGATATCGCTGAAATTCATGTGCTCACTTTCCCCTAAACATCTCATAATGGGTGAAAGGTCATTGTCCATGTACAGAGACATCAAAGCGATATCTGCCCTCCTGTCACTGCTTCTGGGAATTTTTAATATGGTGAGGGGGATGACCCTCCCTCCCCCCTGAAAATTATGGCTGGAAATTGGTATCCAGTGAGAGACGTTCCCGGTAACCTGACGAACTCACCAGGAAAGTTTCATTCAGGTTCATGAAATAACCTCGGAGGAGTTAAAACACACACACACACACACACACACACACACACACACACACACACACACACACACACACACACACACACACAGGCTGAACGACATACGGTGAGTTGCCGAAAAAAAATCCAGCTTCACAGGATTAATAATAATAATAATAATAATAATAACTACAACAACAACAACTACTACTACTACTACTACTACTTTTATTATTATTATTATCCTCCAGTCATTAAATCAGGCTGTGCCTCATCAGCAGCATAGGGGTCTGGGGCTATGCTAGTCAGCCCTAACATTAGAAGGGAGGATGACCAGTCTCATCAGCCCTTGAGTGGCATTATGTGGGCAATAAAACCCAACTTTCCCTCTAATATAAACTCTTATGGAGACAGTTTGTTTGATGTGCGAGGCCCAACTAGACCACCAAGTTGTCGCTGGCTATATGGATACCGACCAGCGTAGCACATGGCTTCCTGGGTTACAATAACCAGCTTGGCTTAATCAGTGTAAAGTTACCTGTGGCCAGCACTACAGCAAGTGAGTACATGGTGGACTCCCAGTCGACAATATTTGAAAAAATAGTAATAGCATTAATAATAAGAAGAGTAGTAGTAGTAGTAGTAGTAGTCGTAGTAATAATATTAAAAATAATAATAATAATTATAATAATAATAATTATAATAATAATAATAATAATAATAATAATAATAATAATAATAATAATAGTAATAATAATAATCATAATAATAATAATAACAATAATAATAATAACGATGATGATGATGATAATAATAGTAGTAGTAGTAGTAATAATAATAATAATAATAATAATAATAATAATTATTATTATTATTATTATTATTATTATTATTACTATTTGTGTGGTTGGTGGGGGCGCTCACCATTCACTCACTCGATTTAGTGCTGCTCTCGGGTGTCTGTCCTTTCCTCTTCTCCATCCTTCTTTCCTTCCATCCTCTTCTGTCATTCTTTCCTTCTTTATTTCCTTGTTCTTCTGCCTACGGGTGACTTTACACTCTCTCGTCTGTCTTTCTTTCCTTCATTCTTTCCTCTTCCTTCTCCCTGTGGGTGACTCTACACTGAGTGATATGCCGAATGTTTTCCTGTACACCAGGAAACCATTTACCATGCTGGGTGGTAACCATATAACTAAATGTTGGCGCCTGGTGGTTTAGTGAGTAATTACGGCGCTCCAATCGGATTGAGCCGGTGAAGGCTGATATCCAAGGGATGGTTGGGGTTTATTGCTCACGTAATGCCACTCAGGGATGAGTGAGGCTGGTCACTCTCATCTTAAACGTCAGGACCAACTTGCCTAGCCCAGGGCTCCTATGCTCCTCATGGGACAGTGTAGGATTGGATGATGAATGAATGAAAATAAATTATTATTATTATTATTATTATTTTTATTATTATTAGCATTAGCATTATTATTATTATTATCTATATTTTAATGAGCCGATCTCTACATGTGTTGCTTTGTTACCGTAACAAAGTAAAAACGGCGCACGTAGCGCAAATTTTTGTTAGGGCAAGGTACAGTTTAAATGTTGAAGCTTGAAGAATAAAACAATTTCCAGGCCAACTGGGCCACCAGTTCCCGAGGTATCACTCATTTTTAGCCATATGTTTCAAATTTTGTATTTGTTTTTAGTGCAGTGGATGGATTCGTCCTTGGTCTGATGTTGGCATGTTTCTTGCATTATCAATATCTCGCCTCTCCTCCCTCCATCCTTATACTCCTAAAATTTTATAGTATAATGGAATAGTATATTTATAATCTATAATAGTATAATCTATATTATAATGATCTGATTTCTGTTTGTTGTATGGTCTCTTGGCTTGTTTATTACCGTAACACAACGAAAACGGCGCACGTAGCGTAGATTTCTCTTCGAGCAAGGAACAATTAAAATGCTATAACTTGAAGGACAGAACAATTTCCAGTCCAATTGGGCCACCGGTTTCCGAGTTATGACTCAGTTCTGATGATGGAAAGTGACGACATCGAGCGGAGGCCGCCCAAGGCGGCCTCTCAACGAGTAATAATAATAATCATCATCATCAACATCATCATCATCCGGACCTCCTTTCTCACCCAAGGGCAAGGTGAGGAGTAGCAATGTCCAGACAGACCAAAATTGCCCAATCCAATGGGCGACGCTTCCATTCACTCATCATTCAAGCCCCTGGAATCCTGGCTCTATCGGATATGCCAAAAACATTCACCACGTTCTGTAGCTTTACATAATCGTATCCGACAGAGTCAATCCAGACTCTGCCACGTTAAAAACGGGTGCCAAATATCCCTGATCATGCACTTCTCACAAAATTCATCCAGCCAGCTCGATCTCCTGTCAGTTCCCTAGCCTCACCGACTTCCAAACCTCTCTTCCTCACACATTCATCCATCATACCTCTCCACCTTCTCCTTGGCCTACCTCGCCTCCTCCCTCCTTCGAATTCGCTCAGATATACCTTCTTCACCACTCTATTATTATCCATTCTCTCCACATGACGATACAATCTCAGTACACTCTCTTCAGTTCTTGTGTCCACGGACTTCCTCACTCCGCATCTTTCACGAATCAGATTATTTCGTGTCCTATCCACTCTCTGTACTCCACATACATTCCTAAGCTGTCCCATCTCCACTGCTCTTACTCTTGACTTTTCATTTTCATGCCACATGCCACATCTATACGTTAAAGTTGGCACTAACACTCCTTCATGTAAGCCTCGGGCAGCTGCAACACTCAAGCCTCTGTTTCTTATCAAGGCCTTCATTGCACCAGCTACTTTTCTTCCTTGTGTCACTCTACTTTCAACTTCTTTTGCACATTTTCCTCTCTTTTCTATCACTGTATCCAGGTATATGAACTCTCTCATCAATTCCAGTCTCTCTCCATTCACTGTTACTTTGCACTGGGAGTCACCTTCTCTCTCAATAACCATCACTTTACTCTTTTCTGCATTTATTCTCAAGGAACGACGTTTACAGACATCAGCAAAACTCTGTACTAGCCTACCAAGTTCTTGTCCGGTACTAGCAAACAGTACTGCATCATCAGCATACAACAAATTTGAGATATTCCATCCATCACCATTCATTACCAATGCCATCCCTCTCTCCATTATTCCTGTTTTCACTTCTCTCATCACCCCATCCATATATACACGTACACTGAACAACCATGGGGACATCACACAACCTTGTCGCACGCCCACACTGATCGTGAACCATTCACTTAGATGCCCATTAACCCTGACACATGCTTCACTACCATTATAAAAACTCTTGACGGCACCTAGCAGCTTACCCTATACACCGTACATGCACAAAACTTTCCACAATCCTTCTCAGTCCACTTTGTCATATGCTTTTTTTAGATCCATGAATGCCATAAACACCTTATGGTCCTTCTCACAAGCCTTCTCTACTATCTGTCTCACTGGAAATATTTGATCCACACATCCTCTGCCATTCCTAAAGCCAACCTGTTCATCACTCACGAGGACTTCTGATATCTCTCTTACTTTCTGTATAATAATTCTTCCATATACCTTCCATACCACTCTCAGTAAGCTTATGCGATGATAATTCTTGCACTCACTTCATTCACCTTTATTTTTGTACAGGGGTACAATCACAGCCTTTTTCCACTCTGCAGGCACAGTTTCACTCATTCATGCCTTCTTACATATATCCAACAAGCACTTCATTCCATTCTCTTCACTACATTTAAGCATCTCTGCATACACCTCATCAACCCCAGCTGCTTTCCCATTTTTCAGCTGCATCACAGCACTATTCACCTGTGCGAGTGTCACGTCTCCTGGCACTGCATTCCATCTCTGCACACCCCCAAAACCAATCATGTTTACAGCTGCTTTGCTCTCTCTATCGCCATTCATCAGGCTTTCAAAATATTGTTTCCATCTGGTCCTTACATCATCTCCATGGGTTAATAATCTATCACCTGCATCCTTCACACCAACCCATTTCTTTCTGCTTTCACTTTTACATTTCCACACTTCTTTCCAGAATAACTTTCTATTTTCAGAGTAGTTCGCATTCATTTTTCTTCCTAGATCCTCATTTACCTCCTTCTTTCTCCTCTTCACTAGTCGCCTTACGTGCTTCTTGCTCTCAACATATTCAGTTCTTATTTCAACAGAACCCCTATCCTGTAACCACTTTAGCCACTTCTTCCTCTTTTCCTCCACCTCTCTCTTTACCTCCTCATTCCACCATGCCGTACCTTTCTGCTTTGTTATTATTATTATTATTATTATTATTATTATTATTATTATTATAGACAAGGATTGTGGAAAGTGTTAAGAATATATGGAGTAGATGGGAAGTTGTTGAATGCTGTGAAGAGTATGTATGATGGTGCTAAGGCTGCAGTGCGTGTGGATGGTGAAGTGTGTGAATTTTTCTCTTTGAAGGTTGGGTTGAAACAGGGATGTGTCATGTCTCTATGGTTGTTCAATCTGTACATGGATGGGGTAATAAAAGAGGTACAAGGTAGGGCAGTGGATGCTGAAGTGGCCCTGGTGAGAGAGGGTAGTGTTTGGAAACTCCCAGTACTGTTGTTTGTAGATGATACTGTGTTGTTGAGTGAAGACGAAGGGGAGCTGCAAGGCTTGGTGGATGAGTTTGGGAGAGTTTGTTAGAAACGGAATCTAAAGGTGAATGTAGGGAAGAGTAACTTGATGGTCTTTGAGAGAGGTGAAGTCAGTGAATGTACAGCGAGGTTGGATGGTGAGGAAATGGAAAATGTGAGTACGTTTAAGTACTTGGGTAGTGTGCTGAATAATGCTGGAAGTTTGGAGGATGAAGTACTTGAAAGGGTACAGCAAGAAAGAAAGGTTGCTGGTTCCTTGAAAGCAGTGATAAGAAACAGGGAAGTGAGCATGGAAGTGAAAAAGTTACTACATGACAGTATTGTGATACCAACTCTAACGTATGGATGTGAAGCTTGGACGTTGTTGGGAGGACACAAGTCAAGAGTGAGAGCAGTGGAAATGAGTTATTTAAGAGAGCCTGTGGAGTCACGTGGAGAGTCAGGCTGACAAAGAGGATATAAAGGAGCGTTGTGGTGTGGATCTGGATGTAATAGGAAGCTTTAGGAGGAACACACTGACCTGGTTTGGCCATGTGGAGAGGATGGAGGGTGAGAGACTGACGAGGAGAGTGTATGTGAGTGAGGTGGAGGGGGGGGAGAGGGAGGGGAGACCGAGGATGAGATGGAAGGATGGGGTGGAGAGGTATATGAGAGAGAGGGGTGTGTGAGTTGGGAGCAGGGCAGTGAAATGGAGGGGAACAGGGCGACGTGGAGGCAGTTTGTTTGTGGCCACCCCGTACGGGATTGAGGTGTGTAGCAATAGATAAACAGAGACAGATTATTATTATTATTATTAGTAGTAGTAGTAGTAGTAGTCGTAGTAGTAGTAGTAGTAGTAGTAGCAGCAGTAGTAGTATTTATTATTATCATTATTATTATTATTACTATTGTTTTTATAAACATATGATCGTCTCCTACCTTTTCCTCCTAAACGTCACAAATTATCCCACCCACCCACAACGTCCACCCACTCACCCTCCCTTAACTACCCAGCCTCCCACACATTTACCTACCCAAATACCCTGCCTAGATATACAGCACTCCCAACCACATACCTACCCAAATACCCTGCCTAGATATACAGCACTCCCAACCACATACCTACCTACCCATGCCATCCACCCAACCATCCTATTAAGCGACCACCAACCGCACCTGGATCAACTTTCCCACCCGGTCACCCACCTGTCTCACCACCTCACTCACCCATTCAACCATTTTCCCCATCAAACCCTCCACCCACCCACCCACACACTCCACCCATCCACCCACCCTGCCGCCCACTCTTCCCATCCACTTATCCACTCATCCTGCCCACCTTGCCATCCAACCCAGCCATCTCACACATCGCGCCAAACCCATCCACTCACCTATCCCAACCCACTCACCCTCTCTACCCATTTCGTCCACCCATACACTAACCCCGCTAAACAACCCACCCGCCCACCCACCGAGCCACCCTGCATACCCACAGGCTGCACCCAACCTGCCCTCCCCAACCCAATCCACTCAACCCATCCCATCTATCCACCCATCCACCCTACTCATCCACCTATTATTTTCATGAACAGGATGACTTACAGGTTTACACACACACACACACACACACACACACGTAAGCATGCAAGTGCACACACACAGAAGCATAGTAATTTTATAATAATGACAATAATAGTAATTATTATAATAACTAGAACTCTGACTTTCCTGTGGACAGTCACCAGTCTCCATCTACTGTTTCATACAATGAACTAAGCCCCACTGGGGAGATACAGAATTATTTAATAAAACGAAATAAACTCTTGGGATCCGTCCACCAAGTTTCATTTGCAGATTACTTGCTCGGGTCCTGTTGAAATATCCAGCAGACACGACCACCTTATCTCGTTCACCCATAATACTGATATGACTCTTTCTTCCACTGCATGTAAAGGATTTGGAATTTAATTCAATCAGAAATGGCCCATGCCAGGACACATAACCTGGGCCTATCAGAATCCTTTTGCAGCCTCCAGTTCTCCTGGAATCGTCCCAAGACTCTGAGGCTGGAATGATAATAATATCAACAAAAACTATAGTCTTCACGTGTATACCTGTAATAGGTGGACAATAATAATAATAATAATAATAATAATAATAATAATAATAATAATAATTGAAGCACTGCATAGTTGTCCAAGGACAATATTGATACAGAAAAACTTCTCACAGCCACTGCCTACTAGAAGACGAAATATAAAGAAACTCACTGATCTTGTGCATGTCACCTTAGGTCGTTACAGTCTGTAAGTCCAAAAAATTTGCTGATTCTAGCTTCAGTCATTCATAGAAACTTAGGTGACATCCGAATACAAGGAAAAGTCCCATTTTTTGACCCCCAGGCAATCTCAGAGAACATTTAACGAATTGGGACCATACTCCCTTCCAGCCTGCTTCCCCCTTAAGGCTATGTTGCAGTAAAATGTCAACTTTCTAGCTTAAATAATTCTTGAGATAAAGTGGCTAATTCACTGTTCTATTTTCCGGGTTATATCCGGAGCTCTGTTTGACGAATTGTAACCATACTGGACCAAAAGAAGTGAACATCTGGCCAAATGAGTTGGCCAAGTTTGAAGGCTTTAGGCCCAATAGCGTTTGATATATCACAGTTTTGAAATACGTATTCATCATCATCATCATCATCATCATCATCATCATAGTAATAATAATAACAACGATAATAATAATAGTAATGATAATAATAATAATAATAATAATAATAACAACAACAATAATAATAATAATAATAATAATAATAATAATAATAATAATAATAGGTGTTTGGGGGCATATGCTACGTTATACTGCTATAGAGTAAGATGGACATCTGACAGCAAAAAAAAAATATTATTAGACTGAGAATGAGTGACACAGTAAAATGAAAATGAAGTTAAGAAACCTGAAAACAGCCAAGAGGACTGGAAATAAAAATAAAGACGAGGGAGAAGCTGGGAGTATGGAATTAAGTGGGAAAACAGACTCACTACGATCATGTCTTTAATTCATATTTCATTCTCTCTGTTCATTAATAATTTTATGCAGCAAAGGAGGAAACTTTTTAACTACAACCCTTTTAACTAGTATAATATAACAGGTATTCTCTGAACTGAGAAAAGACGTCTGTAGGCAGCAAGGGTTAAGCGAGATATCGCATTATGCTCAGGTGAAAAGAAATTATACACTTCAGCCCGGGGATTCCATTTTGTTCATTTTTCCTGCGGCTGCCAGATGATATTCGTTCATATTCTATTGAAGGAATTAATGAACGCTTTACTTAAAATCTTCCTCTGAAAAGACTGTCCTAAAGTGAATAATATCTTAAAAATGAAAGCAAAAATATAATAGATAAAAAATACCGTACTTGAACTGAAGTCGTTAAAAACAACAATAGGTGGTGGCCAAGTACTTTGTCTTAGCGAGATAAAATACGCAGACACTAGTAGTGATCGTTGACTTTATTCTGTACGATTAACATTTTTTTTTACAGTTTATTCACGGTACCAGTAGGTAACTTATTTATCTTTTGATAAGACCTCTACAATAGATAGGATTATCGAACTTCTCTATTTCGCAAGTCTTTCCCTAACTGAATGACACTGATTGTCCTCAGCAACGGAAAAATATAAAATATGTCTTCGAAGTGCAATGAATAACTCATTTCGTATTATGACTTCTTGTTATCTCGTAGTCTTGTGTATCTTCAGACGATTTTCCTTTTTCAATTACAACTGTCCTCTTGTACTTTAGGGGTTAGAAACACTTTGTATTAACTTTCAGTGCAATGACGTCCAATAATTTCTTTGCTACTGCCAGGCAATCCGACTCAGCTTAGGAGAGTCCTTCGGAACTAAAGGTGTTAATGTTTCAGGACATAGAATGATGTTGTATTTTTGACTGACGTCCGTGAGAAGGTTAAAAAAAAAAAAAAAAAAAAAGAAGGCCAAGAAGATAACATATATCTCCTTCCTCCGGGGAAGACATGACAAGAAGAATGAATTTACAAGATGAATTAGGACAGGGGTAGACGGGAAGGGGCTGAGTGAGGGAAGGGGTTCGGCTGCGAAAGGAGAGCGAAGAAACGGAAAACAATTACCAGCTAGAAAACTGATGGCTTGGAAGAGACCTAGGTAAGATGTCCGTGTCGGGGAGGAGTGAAATCACCAACAGCAAATGCAAAGCAGCGGTGAAGGGACGAGTATACAAAGTCTGTAACCTTGTTGGTTGCTTGTGTGAACAAAGAAAGAGTATGAAACCTTCAGCCGGAGGACCCATTTTTCGTATTCCTTTAGCTTACACTATATTTAAAGTTTAGCTTTAGAGAAATCTTTCATAGTGTAGCAGTTCAGTGGAGCTCGGTTTTAGCCCCTTAAATGCGAGAGGTTTCAGAAAACTTAAAAGAATCACTTGGAAGTGCCAAAAATTCTTCGAGTAATACGCCATCAAAGTGAGGGGGTAATTCTGATAAAGTGAAAGAATTGTGCCTGACGTGTCTGCTTCGTTCATAACGAAGTACATTGGATGATATAACGATGAGACACATGAGAACACCATAATGAATCTAAATGGCTACAGTGGTACGCCTCTGATCACAAAATGCTGTGCATGAAGCTCCCAAGTTCGAATACTTTGAGGCCAGGGACTAAAGGTGGTTTACAGCTTTAATTTTCTGCACTATGGTAGCCTAGCCTTGGGCCCTCAAACTCACCAGGCCTTGCGTGACCCAATGTAGAATAATAAAAGATACATATTGTTAAGAGTTCTATAGCCAAATATTTGTAGTCAGTAGCAAAACTACGGGAAAAGTTGTGTATTATGTAGTACTTCAGAATAAGGTTCAAGGCATCGGCTATCTCCGAATGGCTGGTGTGTTTGTTTGCGAGGTGCATCAGGTAGTAACTTGAGAACAGCAAATATCATTCGGCCCCGTAATTTAAAGCTGAAAGTATCATACCGGTTATTTCTAACGTTGTTTTAGCCTCAAAAATTGATGTTCTAATCTTTTGTTCCCTCAGTCCTAATGTAATTCCGTTTTTTGTGCTCGGAGGCTGCAGTAGAGGCCGTATTTTTGTGGGGGAAGGAAGTTTTTTTTAACACCTCGTTAGTGCCGTATTTGTTATTTTATCAAGACATTCTTCTGTATCACTCTTACATGTTTTCATTATTAACTGTTGTGGACATAAAGAATATAAATGTGAAAGTGAATATTGATCCGTTAGTGGCCACGCTCCTAAAAAAAAAAAAAAAAAATCAGGGAACTGGCAATTATTAACCCCTAAACTGCAGGCTTGTTTTGCTTTGACTTGCGGCTCCCGCAGGCATATTAGCACTCCGACAGACTCTCTAAATATATGTGCCAAAAATCAGTTATTAGTCCTAGAATATTGAAATTACATATGCATATGGCACATACCTTCAGCTTTCTCCTGGGATGTTTGTTGAGCCTTCGTCGAGACCCGTAGGGCTTGTGGAGACCTTTGAAGTTGGGTAACAAACTCTCCACTTTACACTTCTCGACAACTCGTAATATGATTACCTCAGCCTGATATTATCACTAGAAACACTATTCTATGATTCTCTAATAGTTTGGAATCAATACTCCAAAAAAAAAAAAAAAAACACTGTGAAAGCAATGAAAATTATGAGGGCGTATGACCTTCCCACTTGCGATCGTTTGCCGCAGGTGTTCTGTCAGTTATTATTCATAAAACCCCACACACTTTATATTTCTGTTACTATATATCTACTGTCTTTATCCCTAAGTTTTCTTCAGTATTAGGAGTTTATTGTCACTGTAGGCATTCAAATTCTCTTTCAGTAAAATACGTAGCATTCACTTTCTCTTCCTGTATACTAGCGTTGAAAGTGAGTGTCACTTTCACCTTCACCTTCATAACTCATAGTATTCATACATGCTAGAGTGAAATTTTCACTTTCATTACTCCTAGTATACATACTCGTATTCTTATAATACTACTCATTTACGTTTCTATTTACATTCTCTATTTTATTTACATTATTTACATTTCTATTATATTTTCACAGTGTTAGGCACTGTCACTTGCAGTAACTTATAAAACTATTTTCCACTGTTCACTTATATTTATATTCATTGCTTTCACTTGCTGTTTACACATTATTTACATTTCCACTTGCACTGTTTTACTCACCAGAAAGATCGTAGACATTCTCTATCATTTGTCAGCCCTTTACCTCTTTCAACACGAGGTTTAATAGGGGGTAGAGGTCACAGGGCCCTTTGCATGGGGCTAAAAAGTGGCGGAATTTGACAGTCGCAAATCCGACGTACTTTCACCTTGAAAGACGACAGTAAACTGATACTGGTGGCTTGCCTAGGGCAGTGCAATACTGCCAACGTCAGCCTTGTGACAGCTGCTAATATATAGCTATGAAATGATTGGCAGGAAATCTAGACAATACATTATAAATTAGGTAGTTCCAGGTGAATGTAAATATCACTTAGGCTTCTCCCTTCCTTTCTTATATATATTTTTATTATGAGAATAGATTATACAGCATATTTCAAGGGGAAATAAACAGCGAAAATTAGCGAACAAGTGCACGTGAGGTGTTGTCAGGTGATAATTAGCCAATTCCAGGTGTATGGCACTCTCACTTACCTTATTTCTTTTTTGTATATATTATTTGGTATAAGAATAGGGCATAGGGCTTATTTCAATGGATGAAATCGGTGGAAAATTCCAGGGAAGATTTACATAGTGTAGCACGGCCTGGCAGGTGAGAGGAGAGGGTAATGGAGGGGAGGTAGGGAGGGGAGTCAAGAACGGTGAGAAATGGCTATATTGTCAACAATGGATGGGAGTACAGATGAGATTAGGAGTGCTAACTAGTGTTAGACACTGGCAGTACTGATAGATGATACAAGCCACCACTTGAAAGCCTGGGCGAATTCAAAATAACACAGAATCACAAAAGTGATGCCCCACAGTATGATCCCTTGCTCCCAAGCATCACGAAAGTGACGCCCCACAGTTAAGGGGTTAAAGATACATGGAGAGGGAACCTCAGTGTCTTAATCAATGTGAGCTTTGTCACAATCAGCCGGTAGGCAGAGGGTTGTACGCTAAGTAAACATCCAGTCAAAGCCCACATGCAACTAAATTGTGTAATAATGGGTTAATATGTCATATACAGAAATAATCTATAAATTAACATGACCTAAGTTGCTTGTTTCCTTACTGAAAGAAAATCAGTGACAAGAGATAGCACTACTATGGAACATAGCACTAGATTTATGGAGGGAATGAAGAGTCGTAGAGCTGTTTTATTCAGCCACTGAGCAACGTGAAATTAGCTGCAAAAGGAGAGTTTGTTTGGACGGAATACAGAAAAGCGGAGGACTTTGAAAGCTACCTCCTTACTCCTTATGTCCATACATGATAAACTCTAAAATTCAACAAAATGCCATACGTACGTCTGTCATATTTCTCCTCTTGAAATATCGTTTTGCTAGATACTTCTGCAGCAAATTTAGTAGGCTACGTATTTTTTTGTCATCAGTGCAGGCTTCAACATCACATTTGTTGTTTTTATTCCGCGAAACTTCTTTTAACTTTGTCGCCCGAGTAGGTCTTTTATATTTATCTTTGTTGTCAACAGATGATTTCATTTAACACAAGACCGATTTCCTTCAGTAAGGACCATTTCTTACGTCTACCGTTATTAAAGTGTTCCATATCTTAATATAATCGTCTGGAGAGTGCACTAATAAAATGAAAAGGACATCCTTGTAGTAAAGGTTTAAATTTTCTGAAGTCGATGCAGTTTAATAATAAAGGCATAACTGGTGCCGAAGTCGGCATGCTTGACTGTTTGCACTTTTTTTTTTTTTCACTTACCAAGGTAAAACTTTCCTGGTGTGAGAGAGAGACCTCATCTTGTTTTACATTTATTGTGCGAATCATTTGTCGTTATCCTTCTCCTCATCATCATTATCATCATCATCGTCATCATCATCATCATCATCATCATCATCATCATCATCATCATTCCTTTCCTATGAATGCTGTGATAGGATATAGAAACCGAACAGCGAAAAACACACACACACACACACACACACATAGCAGAACTACTGTCACAGTACTTTGCAAAAATGGGTCGCATATCCTTTCATCCAGCAGTCATTCTTTTGAATTAGTTTTAAAATACAAAATCATGTATACTGAGTTTTTCGTATTACAGAGAGGAACTAAAGGGTATCATGCATTGAGAAGAAAAACTACATAAAAACAAATTTCAGGTATATTGAAAAACTTATACTATAATTAAGGATGATACTTTATATTGAAAATGCACAACTTTACCATGTTTTAGTGAGTCATATTTAGTCCTTCAGTTGAAAGACATTTTTTTTTCGTACTGTTCAAACTATCATCAGACGAGGTTCAGCTGAAGGGGAGAGGTTAAGGACGACCACCTCACATTTTCTCTGAACAGCTGAATAAGAAATCAGAAGACTGCAAAAACTAAACAAGTGGTGCCAGGCACAACAACCTTCGTCCGACAGCAAACTAGCGCTCTGAGAATCCGTGATCTTGCTCTTGACCTTTCAAGGTCACTCAAGGTCGTGGTGCCAAATGAAAGCCCATATAAGACTTCCTATATCTTGAAAATAGTAAATATCTTCAACCAGTTTCCAGATATAGCCCCTTTGAAAATCCGTGACATTGAGTTTGGCCTATCAAGGTCACTTAAGGTCAAACATCATGGTGCCAATTAAAAAATCATATGGTACTTCCTATACTGTAAGTTGATAATAGTAAATATCTCTATCTATAACCAGTTTCGAGTTATAGACCCTTGCATATCCGTGACCTTGAGATTTACTTTCAAGGCCATTTAAAGTCAAAGGTCTTGGTGCCAATTAAAAGCCCATATGGGACTTGCTATTTATTGAAAGTAGTAAATACCTATCATCAACCAGTTTTTAGTTACAGTCCTCTGAATATCCGTGACGTTTAGTCTGATCTTTCAGGTTCACTGAAGGTCAAAGTTATTGGTGCCAAATGAAAGCCCACATGGGAGTTCCTGCATGCCGATAATAGTAAATATCTCTATCTTCTACCAGTGTCAAGTTATAGCCACCTGAAAATACGTGACCTTGATATTGAACTTTCATGGTCACTCACCTTCAGAGTTTAATCACTTCCTTTTGGGACCAGTGCCCACATAACCCGGCATTTGCATGTAATTTCATTCAGCCGTTTTTCCGTAATGTTGCCAACAAACAAAGAAACACAGAAACTCGACCAGAAACAATACCTTACCGGACTGTCCCGGGTGGGGTAATAAAAAACGACATACTTGGACCTAATTAACCATTATATTGCCGGTAGGACGAAAGACCTCCCCCCCCAAAAAAAAAAAATGAATATGTTTAATGGTTCTCCTTTGTTCTGGTTAAAAATGGCGCGAGAAATTAGTTTAGAAGACAAATTAGGGGAAGGGTAAGATGACAGGGTTTGAAGGGAGGAGCTCAGGTAAGCAGAGGGAGAGTGGAAGAGCCAATTACCGAACACAAACTGATGGCTGCAAGGGACCACCACACAAAGTTGTGACAAGGGGACTAAAGATACACAAAACAAATGCAAAGAGGAAACGAAGACAAGGAGGTAATATACTGTACATGTGCTAATTCAGCATCTAGACTGGTGGAGACTGTGAAGCATTGGATGTAGGTACAGTTACATCTACATGTGATGTTCTGCAGCAGATGATGGGTCTTACTTATCTAGGCTAATTTGTGACAAAAAAGAGCCATATAACTAACTTATACAATGGGTCTACACTTCCATACCCCTTATCTACGTGGGAATAAAAGCCAAGATATTGTTGTTGTTGTTGTTGTTGTTGTGCTACCCCAGTTTGATCGACCAGCCCCATTAACCACAGGCAACCACCATGATGATGATGGTAATGATGACATTAGACAAGAACAGGAAGTTAAATTTTGCAGTGTGAGATATCTGATATAACTGTTTTACATCATTCATATTCAGGTTTCATGTAAGGAATCAGTAAGGAATGACAGTCCGTACTCTGTCTACGACGGTTATGGGTAAATGACATAATATCAGCTATAACTTAATTGGCCCATTTCAACTTGGTGGATAACTGTGCTCTTTTGCAGCTTATTTTCCACAGCGTAGTAATAATCAAGGCAATAGTACGGCTTGACATCCATTCTATAGCACTTTTTAGTGACTAACGTTATGTGTTCTTGTTACAGATCGGGAATGAAGATGAAGAAAGAACAATACTGAGCAAAATCAGGGTGGACAGTGTACAATTTTTGTCATTAATGTGTCCAATAGTGCGTGTCCAGTTTACAAGTCGAGGCCAATTACTAGCGGGTGAACAAAGACCAACAGAGCGTACAGTATTTAAAAGTTTATCTGGCACCAGATTTCACGATAAATAGCCTGCAAAGGAGGTGGTGCTGGAAGTCTTTAATGAGCGGCGCGTATTTGAGTTGGCAGACACAGCTCGCTAATTAACGACGGAGTGGAGACGCGGCCTCGGGCTTGTATTCATAACATTTCTTTAATTTAACCTCCTCCATTCGATGACACATTATTTCATTCTGTTCTTGCTGTTTCTAAAAAATTATATTCAGATTTGGAGAGGCTTTTCGAAATTAAGAAATTAAATATAGCTTCACTTCTCCCTACAGCACAGGATGTTTCCCAAAAGCCTAATAAAGCCATCTAAAGGCAGAAAGCCTGTATTAACAGACATGTCATCACTTAAAAGAAGGAAGCCTTTTCAATGTGATGATGAACAGTTCTGTGTTTGCCATCTTTACACGATTTAATTTATCTATGGATAAAATTGTAATTATTTTTCAAGCTCAAGGGGTTAGCTAAAGCCTTCGGTAACATCTCAGCAGAGGCTCTCTTAATCTGAATATAATCGTCTGTTGGCAACAAAAGTATGATACAAACTACGTCATCGGACCGAAGAGGTTGTGTAACATTGCTTATCTTCACCCATAAATTTACTAAACACTTCACAGCCCAATCAGAGTGAATAATGAAGTGTAGAATTCAATAAAATAAATTCCACAAATAATTACTTAGTCTAGACAATCACAGACACTGGCTATGATACTTGATGTACGAGTATACTATCAGCTGACAGGATAAACAGGTCTCCATAACAGAACTATAATCAGGAAACGTTTTATTTTTCGTACCGTCTCAGTTTAATATTCACTTCAGTTCGATTGTTTTTAAGCTAAGTAAAGGAAGACAAGCGTATATACAAACATGAATATACACAGCATAAGCCTAGATGGGTATATAAACTCGAGGCGAGATAACTGTCATTTGTTATCAGAAATCATACTGCTGCAATCTACTTTTTACACTAACATCCACTTCGGTTCGGTCATCAAGTGTTTGGTAGCTACTGGAGCGAAGACAAAAACAGAAACAAGCACTCTGATATACGACTTATGCTTAGGAGAGTTAATAAATACTGTGCGGAACTTATACCGTACCCAATTTTATAATAGTAACAGCGAAGGAGTTCCGGCTGGGCAGATGCCAAATGTTAGTGGGGTGAGCATTTTTACCTGTCAGATAAGACTGGCGAGCTCTTAAAGTAATTGGACTAGGATTATTCTTAATGCACCAGAACTTTCCACAAGAAGACGTTTTGGGCCATGTAACACTGTCCATATTTGTGTCACCATTTTGTCGCTGCAGTTATTATATTTACACCCAAGCCCCTGTGACTCAACCTCAATATAAGAGAATCCTCTGACGTTAGCTGAAAGAGAATACTAGCGTTGTCCAGGCCATGAGATGTAGCAGTATTAACAATTCTGAGGTCCAATCAGTCACTTTCAGCTTAATACGATCGTCTTACGTCAGCTGGAATAAAATACGAGTGAAGACACGACAATCAGAGAAATGAACATGTGGCTATACATACTCGTATGCTGCAGCAGAATAACGGCAAAAGGTAAACCTGCCAGGTATGATCATTAGTTGTCCCAAATGAAAACAAATTATCACTGTATGATGCCGTTAGTTATTCACAAATTATACCAATTAATTCACACCTGTTGTTTTTCTCTAAATCTGAGTCGGTATACTATCGCAGTGACATAGGAACCGGCTAAAGAAGTAGCAACCAGTTCTAGTTTCCCACACACGTTCGAGAAAACGTATCGCAGACTTATTTTTGTAAAAAAGGCTTCAACTTCGGCAACAAGGTTCAAAAGCGCCGCTCCGTTGATGTTGAAAGAGAAACTCCAATTAGTATCAGAGTTGCTGAAGTGCGGGAAGTTTCAGTAGCGCCTCCATAATAGTGTTTCACTTAAAGCTGAGGTCTTCATTGGCGCTGCAACTAATCATTAAACTTGAGGACATATTCTTACTGGCAATGGATGCTTCGTAGAAGAGTTTTCTTAACAATATACTGTAACATGCTACACTTTGATGTTCGTTTTTTATGGCATTTATACTGTAATATATCTGACAAATACTTTATCTAATGAACGTGCAAGTGGATGACAAGGTGCAAGATGCCAAATAATCGCTAAATACAAATGGGTACAGCTCACTGAGACGAACGCAGTGGTTACCCATGTGTGTACTTGCTATCAAGATTTTAAATTCCACTACAAAGATGTACCGGTACATTAAAAAGTATTATCACCGTGTCAGTCCTGTGTGTGTGTGTGTGTGTGTGTGTGTGTGTGTGTGTGTGTGTGTGTGTGTGTGTGTGTGTGTGTGCGTGCGTGCGCGCGCGGGGTGGGGGGGGAATGTTGACGTCACTAAAGAACAGGTTTAAAGAAGTAAGAAACTTTTACATCTGAGGTATTCTTTGTTTAAAGCCAAGCCCTTTAATATGTTCCGTTGGGAAAGACATTTAATTATTCGTACTTAAGTGAAATCTGAGTGTTATCGTAAGTGTTTATTTTCTTTTGAACTGCAGGAAGTCATAAATGATCATTATGCTGGTCAGTATTCTGTCTGTTAGTGGATACATAAATCTCATCTCAACTTGCACAATTTTGATTTCTCAGACATCTGTTTTCCTTCAAACGATCCCAGTGCCTGATATCCACGACGCAAAGAACACATACAGTCCTAAGTCTGCATTTTTTTATTTTTTTTTTTGGTGAGAAAACTACAATAGCTTCCTTTCCCTGACCCCGTTTATCATCCTTTGCTGCTGTACGAAACAAACGACGGCACTGTCTTGAACCTGTCCAATATTTTAAGTGAGAAAGCGTGGAATTCGGCGCTGTGTCTGCCGTAAAGTACCGATGATCAAGGCAGTTCCATTAACGACGTTACAGTCCATTCCAATACTGCTTCAACTTCCAGCTGTGGCCGGGTTTGCCTTACCGCAGCAATAACCCTCACGCCGCCCTCCCTGTTTGCTGCCTCGCCAACCCTGTCTCCCTGCCACCTCGTTGTCGCCACCACCACACCACTCGTGCTAGCCTCCCTGTTTATTTCCTTGCCACCTCCCACTCCACCACCACACCCATGCGCTCTCCCTGTGTACTGTCTCCACTGCCTTATCCATCTTGCTTACTATCCCACAATCCTTCTGTACTGCCTTGCTCTTTCTATTTAACGTCTCACCCTTCCTGTTTAATGCCTTACCTTCCTTGTTTATTACCCCATCCTTCCTGCTTACAGCCTTACCTTTTCTGTTTACTGTCTCTCCCTTCCTGTTTACTGTCTTTAGTGCCTTACTTTCCCTGCTTAGTGTCCTACCCTTCCTTTTTACAGCCTCATCCTCGTTGTTTACAGCCTTACCCTCCCTCTTTCACCACGTCATTGTGACCATTATCATAACCACACACCGCTCATGTTTCTCCCCCTCCCACCTACCTGTCTGTTGTTCACCCTCCCTCTTTCCCTCACCACTACCTCAACTCCACACTCGCACCTCCCTCTCCCGGTTTACTGTCTTACCCTCCTTCCCTCACACCCGCACCTCCCTCTCCCGGTTTGCTGTCTCACCCTCCCTCCCTCACACCCGCACCTCCCTCTCCCGGTTTACTGTCTCACCCTCCCTCCCTCACACTCGCATCTCCCTCTCCCGGTTTACTGTCTCACCCTCCCTCCCTCGCCTCCTCATTCTCGCCACCGCCACCACAATCAATAATCCTCACCGCAAACATCATGGAACTGATACAACTTCGCTAATTTTCACCCACGGTGTTATGAGATCTGGTGTGGCGGTTGAGTTTTAACCACTTCACTGCGATGGCTTATTTCTTGATACCCCCAGATGACTTTCTTCAGTTTTGGAGTGCTGTGTAGCATGAAAGGGTTAATGTACGCTATATTTAACAAGCTCAACTAGAAATGTCCCTCTTGGCCAGAATAAAACTCTCAATAGATGGTATGAACAAAATGAAAAATGAAAAATACATCATCACAAACTATTTCACTTGTACTCGCGGAGTGATTATATGTAGAGGCAGACATTTTATGTCACCCTTGGAGCATAAAATATAAACAAGAGATCGAATAACAGTTTTGTTCAACGGTAATTTCTGTCACTAGAGCTACTAGACAGCTTGCAAATGGCGCTTGATGATGGATTCGTCTCATCTTTGTATTGGTACAGGGGCGAGGGGCTTCTGGTTCGCTGGTACCTCCTTCTGTTGAATGAATTTTAAATTAATACAGAGGAAGGATGCTTCTCTCTCTCTCCCTATGGCTACATATAACCAGGTTAAAAAGTTATCAAAGTTTAACATATATATATATATATATATATATATATATATATATATATATATATATATATATATATATATATATATATATATATATGAATATAGCACTGTATACTTTCTTACATCAATTCATAAAGACTCTGTTGACTGTACAAATACCGGTATATAAAGGCTATTAATATCAAAGCCATATTCGTCTGTTTTAATACTGTGTACAGTAGTGGACGAAGGAATTAAGTAACCTTATTATTTTAGTTCCATCACTTTTAACACTCAGTTCGGTTACGGCCACATCATTTTAATTAGCTGAGGAAAGGGTTTTGGTAATGATGTTTCAACAGTTGAAACTTCCTTATGCTTATTTAGATGTCTCAAAGGCTATATGTGCATGTAGGTGAAAAAGCATGTTACCAAGTATTCACCTTCAAATTTTCAGCCCTAAAGCTTGGATACCGAACACAGCCGTCATAAAACCGGTGTTAGGGGCACCTCGGATTACAGACATAGACACTTGGCATTTTTCGCCAGCGTTTGAAACCATAACCATTTTCTATGATGTTCAGTGTGCATACAAGTATACTCGTTGGAGTCGGATGACTGCACTGCGATAGTCATCCTTGGGAAACTGAAGGGTAAGGGTATGGTGACAGTGTGATTGGAAGAGTTTTAGAGACAGGCCTATCAGTATCGTCATTATCGAGTGGAGAGCTGACGTCTGAGAGCGGGATTTACTACATACAGTGTAGAATGGCGTGCCCTGGCCACCCATAATGGCCCTCAAGCCCCCTTCCCTTCGCCTTAGCGGCGCCAACGTGTAACCATCGTCTCACCACCATCCATATCGCCCCAGTCTGACAGGTTGTGGGTGTGTGGGGAAGTTTAACATTTATAGCATAAATTGGTACCTAAAATGGGAAAAAAATTGTATAAAGAACAAAAAAAATCATTGAATAAGTATTTACGAAAATATGTGCTGATATGCATTTAGCGAAGTGCGAATATTGAAATAATATGCGTAAGCTACAAAAAATAAGGAAAGCTACGTCACCAAAAATAACGTTATGATCAAAGCTGTCATGTGGTTTTGTATCGTCTGTTATAGAAGTGTTGAGTAGTGAGTGATCTTTCCAGGCAAGTACTGTGCTGTGGTTTTGTATCGTACGGTATAGAAATAAGTGGTGGAGTAAAAGAAGTGATCTTTCTGGGTAGGTACTGTTGAGTGGTTCTGTATCGTACTGTATAAAACCTGATACTGAAAAAAAAAAAAAGTGCAAAATAAAATGATTGCGTAATATAACAAAAAAATCAGTGTTCTGACAAAAACAGTTTAATATTAACTGGCAATATTGTAGTCAAGTAGGAACTTAGCCAAAGAAATGTTCTTTTTATTTGTATGACGCTAGAAGGTAAGGAAAACGACGGGTATAAAAACCGAATATGGGTGAAAATGAAAGTGATCTTACATGGCATTTGTACTGAAAACGTGCCTCAGCGATAGTGAAAGCAATCTTCTGCAGCAAGTACTGTGCATTGTATTGTATACGGTAAGCCTTGGGATTATCCCCACTCCAAACACCATATGGCATAGTGTCATTCTGCACCAGCTGTAAGAATTGAGCGAGTATAATGAATGAGCCACTCACACAGGGTGTATGAGATTCATTTACGAGGAAGTGGTCGGGGCGGGTGATGAGGAGTGGGAAGGTCTAGTGGGGCAAGGGAGTGCGAATGATTGCGCGAGGGCCAGCCCCATCTGGCGTAGGCCAGTTGGTCCTAGCCACGAACTCATTGGCTTGTACGGACACAGCTCACCGTGACCCCCAGAGTTACCCCCATTCATCAGCTGCCTCCACCATCCCCCCACCTAGAGACACTTGCAATAGTGAGAACGAAGGATAGATGAGTATTCTACTGAGCCTGGGATGAGTTTAACACACTCAACTTTTGGAAAAATACCCACACACACGGGAAGGGCTTCGTGCACTAGACCCTGAGAGTGGGGGGCTGATAAAGGAGGAATGTGTTTTGCCATTAGTTTGTGAACACAGTGAGCCAGCCATTCCTTACAAGGGTAGGACATTGTGCCTACGCCGCTGTAGTCCTTAACATAGATACCGGGTAGGTAACCTACAATTTTATAACATCTTAGTAACCTGTAATAGCACATTTCCCATATCAGAAAAAGCCGTCAAACATTTAATGAATTACAAAAATACAAGAAGGGCTCTGAACCACTACACATATCAAAACCTGAGACTACATTACTTAACATCTGCCAAATATTAGAAATATATTCACAGATTAATGAATTAATTTGTACTCTTCCTTGTACTAAGAAGGAACAAAACCACTTAGTTGATAGCTTTGTCCCTACTAAGTGGAAAGTGATTCTTCCTGCCGGCAGCGTCTAACTTTTCGCAGATATACAGGAACAGCAGAAGAGGGAATGAAAAATAACGGATTTCTTGAAAATATAATTACGGTTTATTGACGTGATTCACATGGTCTTGCAGTCACTGCAAGGGAATCCAGAAGACCACATATTTGAATCTGTTCAGTTATCTAGCCAGAGGCATTATTCCAGGAAGGGGTGGCCACAGACGAATTGCCTACACGTCACCATGTTCACTGTCATTAGACTGCCTTTCCTCCGACTCACAATTATTGCTTGTCTTAATGGTTCTGATATTAATGTTATCTAATACGTAGAAGTTATTATTACTCTTTAATGTTTGTATTCTATATCGGTAGCCTAGGACATAAATTATCCCCAAGGTACAAGGACAGCAGCCTAGACCCGTATACGAATGGAGCGAAACAATGCCATTTACTCCTTGGTTATGAGACAAGTATAGCGTTGCAGTACACATGATCTTCAGGTGGCAACCAGATTCGCACTTAGTCGAAATTCATTACATCAGAGTTCTTGCCTTCACGCTTGGTGGCATTACGTGGTCGAAAATCCTCCTCTCCTCTCGTCAATGTGAAAAGAGTCGTCTCATTAGGTACCTAGCACATGGTGGTGTCTTAATAGTACAAAGTAGAAACCCTAATTAAACTCCAGCTTTCCGTAAGATTAGCTACATGTAGGTGGTATAGCTTTTTTAATTTTCCTAAATGTATTCAGGCCGAGGGTGTAATTTTCTTTTTATTCTTGCTATCCGTGATTTTAGTTAATATAGGGAAGGCTTCTGTAACTGCAGGGGATAAGTAAGGCAGTCTCCTGCTCTTCTTCGGAGTCACTCCTAAGTGGATTAAAATCGTCTAGACGTAGCAGAGAGAAAATATAAAAATACTATCTGGTTTAAGGTGAAAGAAAAGTACTAATTCAGTTTTCAGTATATGACATTATGGTGAAATTCGGTCGAATTATCTCTGTAATATTCCAAGTTCAATTTCTGGAGATGTACAGTATACTGATACGTTCACGGGACAATGAACCCGTTTTCTGATGGAAATTTCTCACATAATCTGGGGACACCCCTTGATTAAGAGTGGACAAGAGGGGGAAGCAAGAGCTGGGACTGGCTGAAACGTTTGAATGGAAGGAGTCAGCCCTGCGGTAAGTGGGAGTTGCCATGGCAACGTCATCACGACACCTTTGGCGAATGCAGGCGGCAAGATCACAGGATAAAATAATCATGAATGGTACACCAACGAAGGTCAAAACTGCAGGAAAACAGTATGCTGAAGCACAAACTGCTTCTTGAAAGATAGAAACTGGATACACATGGAGAGAGAGAGAGAGAGAGAGAGAGAGAGAGAGAGAGAGAGAGAGAGAGAGAGAGAGAGAGAGAACAACTTGGTGAATACCATCATCTGATCTCACAACTGAAAGAGGACCCTGAAAAGTTGCATGAGTAAATCCATATGAAGCCTAAGACTTTCCATAAACTGCTGTCTCCTGTCGAATATCGGTTCCCCAAAGAAATACTAACTGCCATTCAAAAAAGCCAGAAGATGCCATGAGTCTTCTTTTCGAATTGTGATAAAAATATTCTGAATAATAATACATAAAGTTATAGAGACATCTGTTGATAAAGCAGCACAGATCACTAAAGGTGTATGCACTCTACGAAATACGATTACTGAAGAACAAGGAACAGGTGCAACGGCGAGTCCTTTAGATGATGTGGAAGAAAATCCCGGTTATGTGCAGTTTTCCAAATCAACAGAAAAATGTTACACAAAAATGGCAAAAAATGTGAGAGACAATCACACAGAGAACTTCTGTTCATATGAAAACTTAGTACGCAGGCAAACTCACATAACTTTGGCTTAATTACACAGAGCTAATGCTATGCAGGAGGCCTATCATTGTATAGGTGCAGTTTTCAGCAAAATGTCTTCCCTATCATTCACAGTAATAACGCAACAAATTTTCTTCTTAGTGTAATAGAAATAATCCATAAAATAACTACCACCACATGACTATATATATACGAGCAATACCTAAGTACTCTTTCACCAGACACTCCTATTGTCTCTCCAACCCGCTTCCACTGCTGTCCAATAAATGCTTTCACTATGCATCATATGCAATGCATCTCATATATATATGGCATTAGAGATAACCACAATAACATCAGCTCTATATCCATCCTGCCCATGTACTGTAGGTTCAAATGAGTAAGACGTACTCTCCTCCCTGTCGTGGTAAAAAAAAAAAAAAAAAAAAAAATGTGCACTGAACACACTCGCTCATTAATATACTGTAAGTATATATATATATATATATATATATATATATATATATATATATATATATATATATATATATATATATATATATATATATATATATATTGTTACGGAACAGAGAAAGATAATGTACACTTTAAGTGAGAATACTAAGAGTCACTACTGTCCCGTAAAGTTCCAGGTTCAAAACAAAAGAGTTAGGTAAAATTACAAGTTAAAGTTTAATGCTCAAACTAACAATACATTCAGGACTCATAAGGATAATGTAATGGCAAATAAACAGGTTAAATATATGGTTAACTGCAATAGCCTCTATTAACACGAAATTAGCAAGAGTAAATTTATCTAAGTCAGCCCTGATAAAATGAAAATACACCTGGTAATGCTCAGTTAATGCAAGATAAATTATTACAGATACAAACTATTATCAAAAATGACTGACATAAAACCCAACATCAATCACAAAGACCTCACTAGGCCTAAGAACTAACCCTATGCTACACAGCACAAGAAAAAATACAACAGTTAAACTCAAATTACACACAGCTGCTAGATGTTTGGAGATTTCTTGAGCACTCACAATAATAATATCTGTACAGGGGAGGACAGAGATGTGAACAAAATGAGGAGCAGATCTAAGTGGCAATGATGCAGAGACTGAGCTCATTATATAGGGGCCAGGAGAGCTTGATACAACTTGTAAGAAGGACGCGCAAATGAAGCCATGGGGACAAAGAGCTGAAAATCCCGCTCTGAATAACAGAGAGAACGACTTACTCTACTATAACGGTAGAAGGGGGGGACTGAGGCAGAACACGCTCGTGATCAAACATGCAGCAACTGTGCGTTAAAATTACACAAAGGATGATGAAATCATAGGCTATATAACACCTCCCCACAAAGAAAAAAGAAATTTACAAAGGAAATTTCTTACTACTCTAAAACAATCTGTATATGGCATTACTGACCATGCAAAAGTGTTTCCTAATGTTACAAAACATGAGATCTCCCTAGCACGTTCAGTCATAGGTACTTGCCAGTATCCCTTTAACAAATCAAACTTACTTATGTACCTAGCCTTTCCGATCTTGTCTATGCAATCTTCCACACGAGGAAGAGGGTAAGTGTCTGTTCTAGTTATCTGATTAACACGTCTGTAGTCGATGCAAAGCCTCTGTGACCCACCTGGCTTAGGGACTAGAGTGACAGGAGAACTCCACTCGTTCTGACAGGGCTCAATCATCTTGTGGTCCAACAGGTAGCCAAGCTCCTTCTGGATGAGAGGAACTTTCACTGGGTTCACACGGTAAGGAGGCAGTTTAATTGGCTTTGCGTCTCCAACCTTGACATCATGCATCAACACAGTAGTTCTTCCTGGAGTGGCACGGAACACTTGCGGGTACTCCTGCAGTAATGCCGAAAACTCCTGCCTTTCCTTGGGAGGTAGATGAGAAAGCTTAGTCTGGAGATCATTCATGATATCAGGATTCTTCCCCAAACTATCACTCAGGCTCATACTGCATGGGAGAGCTTCACTTGCAGACTCGGGTGGAACAGCTACAGTGCAGACTGGATTATTTTCGTCCCGCCTGTGATATAACTTTAGCATGTTGATGTGACATAGTTGCTTGCTCTTTCTACGATCTGGTGTGGCGATGACATAGTTGACATCACTGAGTTTCTTCTCCACGAAATAAGGGCCACTAAACTTGGCTTGAAGAGGTTGCCCATGAACTAGTAGCAGAATCAAAACCTGATCTCCTGGCTGAAAGTGGCGTAACCTGGACTTCTTATCATACCAAGTCTTCATCTTCTCCTGAGCAGCTCCTAAATTCTCTCTCGCCAGCTGTAAAGCAGTGGACAGCCGTTCTTTGAACTTCATCACATACTCCAGCAGGTTGACGTCATCTTCCTCCGACAGCCAGCATTCCTGGAGTAGCTTAAGGGGTCCTCTTACTTCATGGCCAAACAGTAGTTCAAAAGGTGAGAAGCCCAGTGATTCATTTGGAGATTCTCTTGCAGCAAACACAACGAATGGAAGACCTTTATCCCAGTCTTTCTGATGTTCCAAACAGTATTTCTTGAGCATCGATTTGAGTGTTTGATGATATCTCTCCAACGCTCCTTGGGTCTGGGGATGGTAAGCTGAAGACGTGATCTGGGTGATGCCCAACTCTTTCAGAGACTGCTTGAAAACGCTTGACATGAAATTACTTCCCCGGTCTGACTGTACCTCCTTGGGCAGACCGAACTTTGTGAAGAGCCCTAGCATTTCCTTAACCACGTTCTTTGCTGAGATGTTTCTAAGTGGAATGGCTTCAGGATAACGAGTAGCCATATCAATCATGGTCAACACATAAGAGAATCCTCAAGAAGTCTTAGGAAGAGGGCCCACAATATCCACCAACACACGGGTGAAAAGGCGCCTCAAAAGGAGGAATGGGAACTAGAGGTGCAACCTTTTCGGTCTGATTACACTTCCCCACAACTTGACAGGTGTGACAAGACTTACAATATCAGGAAACATCCCTGAAGATACCTGGCCAGTAGAAGTGTTTCAAAATGCGTGCCACAGTCTTCCTCACTCCAAGGTGTCCTGCCAAACTGGAATCATGAGCCACTCTAATGATATCCTGCCTACAAACACGAGGGATGACAACTTGATGTACAACCTCCCATTCACAGTCGGCTGATGCTGTTGGGGGTCTCCACTTCCTCATAAGTACTCCTGACTTTACATAATAACAAGTAGAAGCACCGGCTGACTCTTCTTCACTGTAAGCAGAGTTAGCTAGACCTTTCAACTCAGGGTCAGCAACCTGCAACTCAACCAACTCTTGACGAGACAAATTATCAACACTACGGGGTACTGCCTCATCTGGTGAGTGGTCCAAATTAGCAAGAAAAGTGTCAGCTAGGATAACATCATCATCATTATCCTCTAAATCACCAGTAACTTTAGACTTAGCCCTAGTGACAGCACATGCAGGGAACACCTCAGGGACATCACAATCCTGGGACACAGCCACTGGCTCACTAGACAACTGAGGAGCTGGACACACTTGACTTCCACCAATATCATTTCCAAGTAAGAAAGTTACACCTGACATTGGGAGTGTCTCAACCAACCCAACCATAACGGAACCATTAACAAAACCAGACTCTAAATTCACTCTGCACAGAGGGACAGAGAAGTAATTATTCCCTACACCTTGTAAGATTACAGTTTCATCAGAGGAATTAACATTAGAGCCTAGAACACTGGTCAGCATAAGGGACTGGCAAGCACCTGTATCACGATATATTTTAACTGATTTCCTGTCATTACTGTCCAGAGGACTGACAAAACCATCAGACAGGAAATTAGCACATGAACTCTTGAGAGTGTCACCCACGTTACTGCTCAAAAGAGGAGCTCCATCATGAGAATTTAAGTTACCCCTCAAAGCAGGTTCAGTTAACTCAGTTAAAGAATTCTGGGAACTCTCAAGAGTGGACACTAGACCAATTGACTGAATATTTAAAGACTCCTTTTTGTTCACATCACGCTGTCTCCTGAAACATCTCTTCGTAGTATGACCAAGCTTACTACAATAAGTACATTTACTTTTCTGAAATCTAGAGGTGAAGCTGGTATTTACTTCCTGAGAAACATCATCTTTATTCTCTTTCCTGTTACCTGTAGGGGAGCGCAGTGATAGTTCGGCCAGGAGGATGGTTCGGCCACTGGCCTATCTGAATAATGTAGGGGACCTAGATCATTGAGATTTCACATGAAGTTGCGTGATCTTGCTGACAGATGGCACATGTGTTTTTGTTTTGATTGGCTGGGAAACAGCAACGTCAGGTTAGTTTTTATGATTTTTCGTGACCCCTATGTACTTTTTCGGTGATCCAACGTAAGCAGTAGCTCCACTAATACTTCAGGGTTGTTATCCATATATAGTGCAAATATCATTTATTGTCTATAGGCGACGTGAGAGTAGATAGCACTCGAACAGCTTATGAACTCTGGATTTCGGGGCGCCATGTGTACATCTTTATACATGTGGGATGATTCGGCCACTTGAAGTGAGGGATGGTTCGGCAGGGTTGCCAGGTGGCCGAACCATCCCTCATAATTATCTAATGATTTATTTTCTTTATTTAATGATTTTTTTCTATCTATCTATCTATATACCTAGGCTGCTTCCCCCAAGGAAAGGGAGGTAGCCGAGACAGGACGACACACTCCCCATTTACTTATCCATTCAAACACATTCATTCGCATCTTAGTCCCAAAGGGGAGAACGGACAGATCCTCACCGCACCACACCGCACAAGGGTCAACTGTGCAATGCAATCAGTGACATCCGCAGCAGGGCCCGACAGCAGAGCTGGTTTACCCCTGCCACATCATAACAGACTCATCCCCTTACCTTTTTTCTATAAAATTACATATTCTCTCTCTCTCTCTCTCTCTCTCTCTCTCTCTCTCTCTCTCTCTCTCTCTCTTTCTCTCTCTACTTTCCCTCAGAAATTGATGAAGCTTCTGTTTCAAGAAACGCTATAATTGGAGTATTACCTGAACCAGTTTCACAAAGCACTAAGCGAAGGCAAAGGTATTACAACTTTGGATTTTTGTTTCACTGGATTTAAAATGCGTTAAGAGTAAACAGCATGTAAGAGAAGTAGCTTTCATTTGACTTCGATATTTTCTTTCACAAAATTATAGTTTTATTTTATCTGAGATAGGCAAGAGTAGAGCCATTTAATTTCATTATAAGGAGATTGTTTGTTCCTTATTTCATTAAAAGGAGATTGTTTAGGTAAAAATAAATCCAATAAATCATGTCAGCACAGATGAAAATTTGATTCTTAATTTTCCTACTGTATTTAATTCTTTAATTGAGCCCCAGAGGCATGTGGCCAAATCATCCCACATGGTGGCCGAACCATCCAACACCAGTGGCCGAATCATCCACACCAAGAGGGATGGTTCGGCCATTTTGGAGACCTTAAGAGTTTGGATTACTGCCAAGAAATGACGTAAGTTTAAGAACTGACAATAGCACACAAAAGAGCCAAAAGATGTGGCTTCCTCTTGGAATAAGCAGTTTTAAGAATGTCTTAAACTTTATTTATTATGATTTTTTTTCGAAAAAGTGGCCGAATCATCACCGCCCTCCCCTACTCTGAGTAGAGGCAACGTACTTACTCTCAGCTTTCCCTTTTTCTCTAGAATATCTCTTGTGAGTGAGAACATACTCATCAGCTAAAACTGCAGCATCAGATAAATTATCTATTCTTTTCTCATCAAGATATAGGCTTACATCTTTATAAATACACCTTTTGAAGTCCTCCAGCAAAATCATCTGCTTAAATTTGTCAAAATCAGAATCCACATTCTTAGAATTTAACCACTGCTCTAACAGATCTTCTTTGATTTTTGCATACTCAACATGGGATTGCTTATCTTGCTTGTAAGTTGTCCTAAATTTTACTCTATAGGCTTCAGGAACAAGCTCATAGGCCTTAAGAATCTAGCTCTTAACTACATCATAATTATCAGATTGATCCTGAGGCAAAGATGCATAAGTTACTTGAGCTTTACCGGTGAGAACAGTTTGAAGGAGTACTGGCCAATACTTTTTAGGCCAATTAAAACCTGTAGCTACCCTCTCAAACAACTGAAAATACTTTGTTAAATCAGATTCATTAAAAGGAGGGACAAGTTTAACATTTTTAGCCACATCAAAATCATCAGAGCTAGATGATCCAGTTCCACATTGTTTCATGCGATACTCATGGTCTGCCTGAATCCTAGCAAGTTCAACTTGTGCGTGAAACTCAGCCTCCTTAACACGAGCCTCCTGCAGGGCTAGCTGTAACTTAGCTAATTCAATCTGCGTTTGCTCATTTGGAGGAGTTACATTAAACAAGCTTTCATTAATCATGTCAACAATTTGATCTTTAGAATGCTGAGAGCGAACAACAATTCCCAATTGTTGAGCAACAAGCTTAAGTTCATTCTTTGTTCTGTTTTCTACATCACACACTGTTTGCACATTTGACAAAAAATCTTTGGCTTCATCAAGTGTAGTAATAGTAGACATAATTAATAAGTAACAGTCACAAAATATCAAGCAATATCCTTATGATAATATCCTGAATATCCTGATATGAGGTCGCCAAATTTATGTTACGGAACAGAGAAAGATAATGTACACTTTAAGTGAGAATACTAAGAGTCACTACTGTCCCGTAAAGTTCCAGGTTCAAAACAAAAGAGTTAGGTAAAATTACAAGTTAAAGTTTAATGCTCAAACTAACAACAATACATTCAGGACTCATAAGGATAATGTAATGGCAAATAAACAGGTTAAATATATGGTTAACTAAAATAGCCTCTATTAACACGAAATTAGCAAGAGTAAATTTATCTAAGTCAGCCCTGATAAAATGAAAATACACCTGGTAATGCTCAGTTAATGCAAGATAAATTATTACAGATACAAACTATTATCAAAAATGACTGACATAAAACCCAACATCAATCACAAAGACCTCACTAGGCCTAAGAACTAACCCTATGCTACACAGCACAAGAAAAAATACAACAGTTATACTCAAATTACACACAGCTGCTAGATGTTTGGAGATTTCTTGAGCACTCACAATAATAATATCTGTACAGGGGAGGACAGAGATGTGAACAAAATGAGGAGCAGATCTAAGTGGTAATGATGCAGAGACTGAGCTCATTATATAGGGGCCAGGAGAGCTTGATACAACTTGTAAGAAGGACGCGCAAATGAAGCCATGGGGACAAAGAGCTGAAAATCCCGCTCTGAATAACAGAGAGAACGACTTACTCTACTATAACGGTAGAAGGGGGGGACTGAGGCAGAACACGCTCGTGATCAAACATGCAGCAACTGTGCGTTAAAATTACACAAAGGATGATGAAATCATAGGCTATGTAACAATATATATAAAGTAATGCGACGCTTATTAGTCCCACCAGTCCAGTGGGAGAAGCACAAGCCAATTTGTTATCGTCATTCGGAGGCGTTATTATCCTCTTTACTACACATTAATTTCATTATCAGTTCCCGACCCGTTTCTCTCCTTCACGAGAGAGAGAGAGAGAGAGAGACGATGATGCAAGACTCCGTTTTCTTTCGTCACTCTAGCAGGGTTCCATTACGAACTGGGGTAGCTTTTTTTTGGGGGGGAGGGGTATTGAAATATCTGTTTCATATTTGATATAGGCATGCTTTTTCATACTATCATTCCCTTGCATTCCTTCAGAATTTTTGTATGGAAGCTAAATAAATAATTTGCTGTCATATGTCTCCTTTGAATTTAAAGTTAAATTACCGTGAGTATAAAATTGTCATACACCTAAGTAAAGGTATGCTCTTTCATCTGGTCATACCAAGAACAGCCAGGGATAAAAATAAAACTTAATTTTCTTAAGACCTTGAGCAGTCTTGGTATCACTTCCTTTACTAAAAGAGGTAAGTTTATGTTATACAAATCCATGTTGAGTATTCACGTGGGCTGAGTATTACTGGAGATGCAGCGGAACGTACGATGTCCTGTGCAAATCATGAGATATACTGTATAATTAACAGCTCCTCCAAGCTTCCAACCACTGACAATCAGTCACGTCTATACTATGAACTGCAATCGCTTAAAATTTCCAGCTCTGTTCGATCTTGCTCACCCCTCCCTGCCCGCTCTCATTTAGGCTGTCCCCAAAGACAACTTTGGCGTAATGTAAGGGTCAAAAGTTCGTTTACTATTGTATTGCGTCTATCAATGCATTGTATCATTATATCACCTACAGGCAGACACACATACCAAGTCTCTCAACTTTGGAAAATTAGCCAGCGAAGGAAAGCGAAAACAAGAAATGAAATGGCAAGCAAACCATTGTCCCTGCCTGTAGGTGTACCAAGTAATATTAGTCTCATGTAGCTCTCCTTTAAGTATTATACCCAGTGTTATTTATTTCATAACAAATTATGTATTTTAGCAGTGGTATAATTTTCCAACTAAAATAGCGGTAGCACAGTCGATGACATCAGATTGCCAATAGACTATGTGTAGGGATGGTTCTAACGAGTCCATTAGCTCTAACAAATAAAATCCTGCACAATTCCCCAATACAATCGTTTTAAATATTGATTAGCATATAGCCTGACCCCGCAAGATTTTCTGTTCTCAAAACAACACGTAAAGTAGTTATAACAATCCCAAACTACTAAATCATAAGTCGTTCAAATCCTGATTATTGCATATTCTTCATTCTGTTTAGAGTGACCTGGCAGTAAAATGTCATAACGCATGATACTTTATTCGCAGAGGGATTTTATTTATCCACTGGTAATGATCCTTGACAGATATTGGCCGATAAATGACATTAGTCATAGGTTGGAAATCGGCCACCTTGTATAGTTTTGATCAGATTTAGGCCAGTCCTTGTGGACGGGCTGTGGGTCAGCAAAGGGTGGAATGACTAAGTTTTGATAAAAACCGATCAAACATTAAGGTCACACGGAATAGTTTAAACTGTCAACCCTCTAACTCAAAAGGTTAATATTCGGTTTGGAACAAACTGTGTGGAAGAATTTTAGGTCATTCAAAAATGAAGTGATTATGTTTTGAGAACAAGAGATCCATAGTCAAGATCACAAGGCAATGTCGGCCTAAACACTTATTATTTCTGTTTTATTGGCATTTATTCAGAGAGCCAGTGCATGGTATATGCTGAAAATGATGGTGAGAGACTGTATAGGGCTTCTAGGGCATGTGCAAGGACAACACAATCATCAGCATATTACAGCTCTAGGAAATGAGATATTTCCGTCTTTGACTGTGCTTGAAGACGTCTGAGATTAAATAAGTTACCATCTAGACGGAACCGGATTTTTATTCCATCATCAGGGTTCATTTGTGGGTAACTTCAAAGTGTGACTGCAGTGCGATTGATGTTGAAACTGACAGGAGCCAGGACACATCCTTGCTTGATGCTCACATCCACACTGATGGGTTCGGATTTGCTCCTGCCTACGGTCAAATGAGCATTCATATTGTCATGTAGACTTTTCAGGATCGTAAGAAATTTGTTTGGAACTCCAAATTTTGACAGAGGATTCCATAAAAGTTCTCTGTTGACAGTGTCAAATGTTTTGCAACATTGATGAATGCAGTATACAAGTCATGGTTCTGCTCGTGGCATTTTTCTTGTATGTGTCCAACAAAAATGATCATATCACTATGACTTCAATCCTTCAGAAGTCCACATTGTTTTTCAGGGAGTGTTGATCAGTCAAATGTTTTGTCAGTCTGGATGACATTATCTTGGCTAGTCCTTTACTAGCATTCACAAGGGGGGAGATGCCTCTGCTGTTGTCACACTTTGACTGGTAGATAGTTACAATATCAGAGGTATGCCATTCAGATGGAATTTGTCTTGGTTCCAGATAGTCAGTATGAGATTATGGAGGCACTGCTGAAGTAACTGGCCGCCCACTTTGATCAGTTAAGATGGTATGCTATCAGGGCCAGAACTTTAGTTATTTTTTAGGGATTGGATGGCCTGAACAGTTTCTGCAAGTGTAGATTGAACATCAAGATCTGCCACTTTAGGAGTATTTGGGATGTTATCAAGGATTTTATGCTTCCCTGGGTTTCTTCATTTCAGTAAGGTGTACAAGTGTTCTGCCAGTCTTTCTAGGATTGCATGCTTGTCTTTCAGGAGCTCTCCCATCTGATCGAATGGGGTTTATGTTGTGTGTGGTTGACCCATAGATGGTTTTAATGGACTTGTAGAACCCATGATGGTCGTTAATATCAGTCAGTCTTTGCAGCTCTTTTGCTTGCTCAGTCCACCATTTGTTTTCCAAATCATCCAGTTTTCCCTGGGTTTCACTTCTGAGATTTGGGAATTCAGTTTTAAGGGTTAAGGAGCTAGGATGAGCCAGCTACCTGTTATGTGCTATATTCTTCATTGCAAGCAGGTCATATATGCCCTCAGCATTTTCATCAAACCAGTCTTTATGGTGGCGAGTGGAGAAGCCTTGTGATTCTTCTACAATGCTTTGCTGCACTGTCTTAATGTTTAGCCACTCCACATCTAGGTTTATTGCACTGCTGTTTGGATCAAGTTGTAGGGTATTGAGAGAGCTTCTCTGTAAGAGTGCTTCAGAAATATTAAACGTTGCCACTTCCTTTAACCCCTTAACCGCGGGGTGTCACTTTCGTGACGCTTGGGAGCAAGGGATCATACCGCGGGGCGTCGCTTTTGTGATTCTGTGCTATTTTGAATTCACTTGGGCTTCCAAGTGGGGGCTTGTATCATCTATCAGTACTGCCAATGTCCAACACTAGTCAGCACTCCTAATCTCATCTGTACTCCCATCCATTGTTAACAATTTAGCCATTTCTCCCAGTTCTTGACTCCCCTCCCTACCCCCCCTCCATTACCCTATCCTCTCGCCTGCCCGGCCGTGCTACACTAAGTAAATCTTCCCTGGAATTTTTCACTGATTTCATCCATTGATATAAGCCCTATGCCCTAATCTTATACCAAATAATATATACAAGAAAGAAATAAGGTAAGTGAGAGTGCCATACACCTGGAATTGGCTAATTATCACTTGACAACACCTCACGTGCACTCGTTCGCTAATTTCCGCTGTTTTTTTCCCCTTGAAATATGCCGTATAATCTATTTTCGTAATAAATATATATATAAGGAGGGCGGAGAGAAGCCTAAGTGATATTTACATTCACCTGGAACTACCTAATTTATAATGTATTGTCTAGATTTCCTGACAATCATTTCAGTGCTATACATAGCTGTTTAAGAGCTAACATTGGTAGTACTGAATATCCCCTAAGTAGGCCTCCACCCGGCCCTCCCTTATCAGTTTACTCTCATCTTCCGAAGTGGAGGTACGTCTGTTTCCTCTTGCTAACTTCAGGGACTTTTTCACGCCCATGCAAAGGGCCATGTGACCTTTACCCCCTACTAAACCTCGTGTGGAAAGAGGTAAAGGGCTGACAATTGATAAAAGAGTGACTACGATCTTTCTATTGAGTAAAACAGTGCAAGTGGAATTGTAAATAATGTGTAAATAATGTGCAAACAGCAAGTGAAAGTAGTGAATGTAAATATACGTGAACAATGGAAAATAGTTTTATAAGTTACTTCAAGTGACAGTGCATAGCACAGTGTAAATAAAATAGAAATGTAAATAACGTAAATAAAATAGAGAACGTAAATAGAAATGCAAATGAGTAGTATTTTAAGAATACGAGTATATACCCTAGGAGTAATGAAAGTGAGTGTTTCACTCTAGCATGTCTGAATACTATGAGTTATGAGAGTGAAGATGAAAGTAACATTCACTCTCAATGCTAGTATCAGGACGAGAAACTGAATGCTACGTATTTTACTGAAAGAAATTGAATCCCTACAGTGACAATAAACTAATACTACTGAAGGAAACTTATGGATAAAGACTGTAGATATATATAAGTGTTATATAGTAATAGAAATATAAAGTGTGAGGGGTTTTATGAATAATAAATGACAGAGTACCAAGAGCGAACTAGCGCAAGTGCGACGGTCAGACGCGCTCATAATTTTCATTGCTTTCACAGTGGGTTTTTTTTTCGAGTATGGATCCCAAACTACTTGAAAAGCATAGAGTAGTGTTTATAGTGTTAATATCTGGCTGTGGTAATCATATTACGGGTTGTCGGGAAGTGTAAAGTGGAGACTTCGTTACCCAACTTCAGAGGTCTCCACAAGTCCTACGGTAACTGACGAAGGCTCAACAAACATTCCAGGAGAAAGCTGAAGGTATGTGCCATAAGCATTTGTAATTTTAATATTCTAGGACTAATAACTGATTTTTGGCAAATATTTTTTGAGAGTCTGTTGGAGCCCGAACAACCCCGCGGCACACGCAAAACATCGGTAAACATGCCCGCGGTGTAGGGGTTAAGCTACTCCAGTGTAGTTTCTTGATGGATGGTCTGCAACACATTTGTGGGCGTATAACTAACTGCGGTTTGATGACAATAGGTTTATGGTCTGCAGAGCACTCACCACCTCTCATAGCTCGTACTATAAGAGCTTTTCTTTGAACTTGCTGCCTTACAATGACATTGGTACCAATGTCTAAATGTGGGTGCATCCATGTGGTCTTGTGTTTATTCTTGTCGACAGATGGTGTTGGTGATGACAAGACTGCGTTCTGGGCATAAGGAAAGTAGTTTAAGGCCATTGCTGTTCATGTTACCAACACCATAGCAGCCTATAATGTCTTGCCAGAGGTGATTATCTAGTCCTTTTCTGGCATTAAAATCTCCAAGCAGGATCAGTTTGTCATTAAGTGGTACTGAACGAATGATAGCATCCAAGGAGACATTTTAGGAATCTCTGACGGTGTCCTAAGAATCAAGTGCTGGGGCATAAACACTGATGAGTGTTGCATTCTGGCCTTTAGAAAGTGATATGTGCAGGACAGCAGTCTCTCAGACATACCCATAGGAGTTTCTTGGATATTCTGAAGAAGGTTACCACGAATTGCAAAGCCAACACCATGGTTTCTTCTTACATTGTCTGGGTATCCCCACCAGAGATTGTTGCCCTCTCCTGAGAGACGAGTTTGTGTTTATATATAAACATACCGTGTGCTTTCAGGTATAGAGTTAAAGTAGCAGTTACATACATACATATGTACCATACATACATATTTACGAAAACATGTTGTTGCATTTTTTTTTCTTTATGTCAGCAAGAAGGAACGAAAGACTAAGAGCCAGCAAAACAGTTCCATCCAAGAAAAAACAAAAATGATACAAAAGAGTGCCAAATTCAAGATCCGTTCATTTCAAGATGCCTCGACACACTGCGTTTGAAAGATTGGAGATCATAAGAAGTAGGAAATACAGACAGAGGGAGACAGTTCCAGAGCTGACCTGTTGCATAAATGAAGGACTGGGAATAACGGTTAACTCTTGCATTAGAGAGTTGGACAGAAAAGGGATGAGACTTTGTTGCTAGATGGGTGCTACGCACCCATCATAGAGGTGGCGGGATGCAAGCAGATACTTCAGAGAAGCAGTGACAGTTGAAGTAGTGGCAGAAAACAGATAAAGAGGCAACAGTGCGGTGAAGAGACAGAGGTTGATGGGAGCCTGTGAGAGAAGGAGAGTTAATGAACTGAAAATCCTTTGACTTCACCCACTTGAGAAGAGTTGAATGTGGGGAGCCTCCCCACATGTGAGAGTTGTATTATACACAGGGGCGAATAAAACCCGTGTATAATGTCAACAACTGTGCTGGGGTAAAGAAGGTACTGAGTCAGCTTAGCACACCAAATCTCTTGGAAGCAGATTTTACAAGAGATGTAATACGATCTTTCCAAGATAAATCCCGAGTGAATGAAACCCGAAGCATGTTCAAGAATGATGTAGGATTGAACTGGATATTATCAAACATTAGTGGGTACTCCTGTGGAAGATTTTGGCGAGTTGATAGATGTAAAAACTGAGTCTTTGATGCAATAAAAACAAGATTATTTTTACTCCAGTCAGAGATACGAGCCAAGTCAGACATTAGGTGTGCCATAGCCTCATCCCTTGTTTGTTGAAGTAACTGCTGAGATCGGTATTGCGGGAACCGAATGGAAAGATGAAGGGTGGAATCATCAGTGTACGAGTGGATGGGGTTAGATGAACAGCGTAGAAGATCACTGATGAATGAAAGGAAGAGAGTTGATGATAGGACAGAGCCCTGAAAAACACCACTGTTGATAGATCTAGGAGAAAGATGGCCGTCTACAACAGCAGCTATAAAACGACCAGAAAGGAAGCTGCAGAGGAAGGCACAGACAGAAGGATAGAAATTGTAAGAGGGCAGTTTGGAAATTAAAGATTTATGCCTGACTCAATCAAAAGCCTTTGAGATGTCAAGTGCAATGGCAAAGCTTTCGTCAAAGTCCTAAAAGGAGAATGACCAGGAGTCTGAAGGTAGGTAAAAAGATCGTCAGTGGGTCGTCCCTGACGGAACCCATACTGACGATCAGAAAGAAGGTTGTGATAGGTAGGATGCTTTAAAAGTTTTCTCTTAAGAATTGACTAGAAAACTTCTGAGACACAGGACGTTAAAGCAACTACACACTAGTTAGAGAATTGGAAATGGTTACTGTTCTTTGGGACTGGCTGAATGAGAGCAAACTTTCAGCAAGAAGGAAAGTTACAAGTTGAAAGACAAAGGCAAAAGAGTTTACCTAGCCAGGGTGTATGCACAGAAGCACAGTTCTTGAGGACAACAGGAGGGACTCCATCAGGCCCATATGCCTTGTTAGTATTGAGGCCAGTGATAGCAGAAAATACATCAGCTGAAGAAATTTAAATGTCAGCCATGAGGAAGTCAGAGGCGGGAAGTGATGGAGGAACAGCACCAGAATTGTCAAAGGTGGAATTGGAGGAGAAAATCTGAGGAAAGGGATCTGCTTTATCAGTAGAACAAAAAGCTACAGAGACATCACAGTAGAAAAAAGGAGGGAAGGATGATGAGGTAAAGTTGATAGAAAGGTTTTTGGCAGGGTACCAGAATAAGCAGGAAGAATTCGAGTTGGAGAGTTAAGAGTATTTAGTACAGATGAAATTATTTTTACCAGAGCGAAGAACATACTTAGCACGATTTCGGCCAGCAGCATAAAAAAGATTTTATTCAGGGGTTGGTTGACTCCGGTACCTTTTATAGGCCCTCTCCTTGTTGCGGACAGCATTAGAACAAGGGTGATTAAGCCAAGGCTTTCTTACATTAGTTAAAGGACATGAGAAAGGACTCTATGCTTCCATGCCAGAGAGAATAACCACAGTAATGCGCAAGGCACACTCAGATGGCACCCGGCCAATGAAGCAATAATCATTCCAGGGAAAATTAAAGAAGTACTGCCTGAGGGCCTCCCAATCCACAGCTCCAAAGTGCCACAGACGACGTTTCTTTGGAGGGTCCACAGGCCATACTGGAGCCATAGGACAGGTTAAGGTAATAAGACTGTGATCAGAGGAGCCCAACAGAGAGAATAGATTAACAGCGTAAGCAGAAGGATTAGTTGTAAGGAGGAGGTCAAGTCTGTTGGAGCTCTCTCCAAGGCGGTCAGTGATACGGGTAGGGTGCTGTCAAGCTGCTCTAGGTCATTAAGGATAGAAAAGATGTAGGCTTGTTCACCAGATGGATCAGCGAAAGGAGAGGAGAGCCAAACGTGGTGATGAAGATTGAAATTTCCTAGAATGGAGATTTCAGAGAATGGAGAAATGGAGAGAATGTGATTCATCATAGAAGATAGTCGATGAAGTTTTGATAGCCAGTAGAATTAGGGGATAAGTAAACAGCACAGATAGATATAGCCAGAGAATGACAGGAGAGCCAAAGCCAGAGAGTAGAGAATTCAGAAGAATCAAGTTCAGGAACACGAGAGCAAGTTAAGTTTTTGCGTACATATACACAACAGCCACCTTTGGCTTTGAAATAAGTATAGAGAAAGTAGGAGGATACAAAAAAAGGGTTTGTTGTCAGTTGCCTCAGACAGCTGAGTCTTGGTTAAAAAAGAAAAGGTGTTGTTTAGAGGAGAGGTGGTGCTCGACAGAGAGAAAGTTAGAGGAAAGGCCGCGAACGTTGCAGAAATGAAGAAGGACTCAGACAGTGGTGCTGAATGACTCATGTTTGTCTGGCCAGGCAAACCCATTAACCTGTCAGCAGCCGTCCATGCAGGGCCGTTCCATGCAGTGAACCTATGTTCCTTTGCGGCTGACAGAGCCCCGGCCTGGCGTGGCACGGGGAAGAATATGGAGGTTTGGTTCTCCGATGGACGCCACATTCGCTTTTATCTACCTATTCAACAGGAAAACCAAAGTAGGCTTCACTTCACTGCGCCATTTGTTTATATGGTTACCACCTGGTGTGGTGAATGGCTTTCTGGGTTAAATGACACCAAAAAGGATGTCACATAGTGTAGAGCTTCCTGAAGTGGAAAGCAAGATGATGAGAGGCGACAGGGAGGATGGGAAATATATGAAAAGAGGAGGGCAGGCAAGCACAGAAAATAAAAATAAAAAGGTGATGGAAGAAGTAGGCAGCAATACATCAAGTGGGAGGATGATGGTCGCCACCACCTACCAGCAACGAAGACATGTATTATGTACTGTATTTTCAACTGTTGACAGAAAAAATATCAAGAAATCAGTGAGTGTAGAGAATGGGAGTCTTGGGGTATTTTGAGAAATAAGGGTAGCGTGTGAGAGAGTAAATGAGTGAAATCGTGAGTCAGTGAGTGCGAAAAAGTGGATGCGTGGGTTGGAGAGTAAATTAGTGTGCAGGATGAATGAGTCCTAATGAAAATAAATGAATGTATGAGAAAGTATGAGAATAAGCAGGGATGTGAGTGACTGAGACCAAGAGTGAAACAGTGTCTAATAGGTCCTCAGAGAGAGAATGTGTGTGTGCGTGTGTGTGTGTGTGTGTGTGTGTGTGTGTGTGTGTGTGTGTGTGTGTGTGTGTGTGTGTGTGTGTGTGTGTGTGTGTGTGTGTGTGTGTGTGTGTGTGTGTGTGTGTGTGTGTGTGTGTGTGCGTGCTCTATTGAGTATGAGATTGTTAGTAGGAGTGAAAAAGTGAGTAGGAGTTAGAGTAAAGGAGTGAAAAAGGCGATAATTAGTAAGTTAATACGAGTAAGTGAGTGAACGAGCGAAAAGTCAATGGTAGTGAGTGTGGGAGTGAGTAGTTGCGGAAATGAGCAAGAGAGTGACAGATTCAGACAATGAGACAAAGAGAGGGAGAATGTCTGAGAAGCTATGACACACTGAAAGAGAGGGGAGGGGTTCGTGTATATGAATTAGAGTAACGAAATCATATCAAATGTGTAGGGTGAGTGAGCGTAAAAGAATTCGGAAGAAGTATGAGAATGCGCATATGAGAGTAACTATACGTGAAAGAGTAGGACTGTCAAGAATGAGAAAGTGTGAGTGAGAGAATGAGGGAGTAAGCGAGTGAAAAAAAAAGAAGTGAGACTGCATGACACTAAGTAAAATGTTAAATGATAGTACGAGTGAGTGAGTGTGAATGAACTTGTGGGAGTGAATGAAACTGTAGTAAATGGATGTGCTGGCCCGACTCAAATTTGCCAGTTAGTAAGGGATTGTGATGATGGTTGAGAGGAGAGTGAGGCAGGGCCGTGTAAAAGTGAGCGGCAGCAAGAATGATTGAGAGGTCTGAGAGATAAAGTGAGCGGCAGCGAGAATGACTGAGAGGTCTGAGAGATAAAATAAAAATGAGTGAATGAGTGAGTATGAGCCATGTGTTTGCATTATAATGTAAGAGGGTAAGTGGGAGTAGGACGTGCCCAAGGCGTGCAACTTTAATTTTTGACTGACATTGTGGATTCCCAAATCTCTCTCGATGTTAAGTTTCATTACAGTCTATCGTATCATGTAGGAGGAACAGACAGGCACACAGGCACCCGACAGCCACCGAATCTCCCCGCACGGCAAGGGAGGAGGAAACCTGGGAAATTTATATATATAGCTTTCTCGGTTCATTTGCAGGGTTGAAAATATCGGGATGTAAAATGACAGAGTATGAGCACGAGTGTATATATATATATATATATATATATATATCTGTGTGTGTGTGTGTGTGTGTGTGTGTGTGCGTACCTGCGTTCGTGCGCACCAAGTGCTCTCAGTGCACCAACGCAGACTCAGTCCCTTTTTGGTCTTGATCTTTGACCTTTACGCTCAGAAATTTAATCACTTGTTACTCTTGGGATGTTCATCCATTTCAGATTTGGTCTCATCCTAGCCAACAGTTTGTCCATACTATTGGTGGCAAGCAGATCAACAAACAGATCGTCAGACAAACTGAGTCAAAACATTACTTGGTTGCCGGCAGTAAAAAGGATATGAGTGATAAGAGACAGCAAGAAAGAAGAAGGCAGCTGATAAAACACCTGCGAATTACAGTGGACAGTGACAAAATGTTCAGTGATAGAAATCTATCTATCTGTTGCTACATGCCTTAATCCCGTAGGGATTTCACTGACCCTGCTCGCAGCTCACACCTCCCTCTCTCATATACCTCTCCACTCCATCCTTCCATCTCATCCTTGGCCTCCCCCTCCCTCTCCCCCCTCCACCTCACTCACATACACTCTCCTCGTCTTTCTTTCACTCTCCCTCCCCCCCCCAAAAAAAAAAAAAATTATTAATAATGCATGACGGCAATGCCTCGTTCCTGACACTGACTTTACATATAACAAGGCAAAATGAATACCAGAATTCATGTCACGTGTTAAAGCGCAATTTTGTTGATGTTGTTTTTGTAGTTGTTTTTGTTGTTGTTGTTGGCAGTGGTGGTGGTGGCGGTGGTTCAACATGACGTGAAACCGAGAAATTTGGTTATTTTAGCCTAGTCTAAAATACATCTTTTGTTGTATGTAGATTTGTCTGGCATGTCAAAGTGATGTACACAAGACAGGTAAGCGTGCTACGGTGAATCCTTTTTATAATCATTTGGGAAGAAGGACTGCAAGTGAACTGAAATTTTAGAGTATGTGTGTGGCTGCAGGTTGTGCTGTAGTCATTTGGGCAAATGGATGGGCGAATGAGCTGTTTTTTTGTGTAGGAGGAGAGAAGCGCAAGTGGACGGATTGGACTAATTGCACTCATTTGTGGCCATCAGCATAAACCCGCGTGAAAATTAACCATCACGGTGATTCACAAAATAAATAGATAGCTTTGCCGCCATCAAGCTCTGTGTAATAGCCTCAGTGTCATAACTGTCTTTAGCTCTCTCTTGGTTAGGGCAACTCTGTTATTGTATCCCAGTAACACCAGCCGTTTTAATTCAGCTGAGGGTGACACAGTACAAACATGACTGTAGAATGTAGTGTGCCGAAATTAGCAAAATGCACCCAAACTTTTACTCTGATTTGATGCGGGAAAGAAAGAAATCCTTTATTGTGACTGAAGAACTGGAAAATTAGCATTTATTGTTTCGTTTCTGTATTACTGGATAGCATGTCTCGAGATGATGATGATGATGATGATGATGTGGAAAACTTGCCGAGCCTAGAGAAACACAAAGCCTCCTATGGGCCACATTAGCTCGGAGTAAATGTTATTGTCCGGATGGTGAGTTAATGGTTAGCTACAGCATTATCATTCTCCGGCTGTTATGAACACTCTCAGCTAAATACAGTTACCTAATGTTAGCGGAATAAATAACCATGTTTATGGTGATAATTTAAAAAACAATAAATATATGGTGAGCTGGAAAATGTTGAAAAAGTTTGGCGCCAGACATAGCACTGATTATAACGTACACGGCGAGGCTTTTGAAATATAACGCAGATGGGAATTTATTAACAGCACGCGCACACACCCACACCCACACACACACACACACACACACACACGCTACCTAAATAAGTATCTTTATATGAGTCAAGCTCTGTACTAGGTTAGACTAAATGGTGTTCTAATATAAAAAAAGAAGAAGTTTTAAGTAAGACTTAGTCAAACAGAAAAGTAAACAAAGCAGCGCAAGAATGCGCACATCAGCTGATTGTTGTTTAGTCTACAATCTGCCCCAGGGAATGTTAGAACTATATGCGCTTTTAGTACTCCTAAATGACCACATACTTTAGTATACTCCAAAATGACCACATACTTCAGTAATGCAAATTTGGAAAAGAAAAGGGATAAAGCTAAAAAGCAGGATGATGATTTCTACCAAGAACTGGTCGAAATGGAGACTCACAATAAACTGGTGGAACGAGTACACAGGTTAGAGACTGCTTTTCAAAATGAGATTGATGAAATTAAGAAACAGATGGACTTGCAAAAGGAAGAAATAGAAAAATTAGGAAAGGAAGTCAACAAGAAAGACACAACCATAGATGAGCTAACAATTGAAGTGGGTACACTTAGGAGGAAAATTAGTGAAATGGCAAGTACAGTAGTCAACCACGAGAGTATTATGGAAGAGTTCAAAAATGATACAGAGACAATTAGGCAAGTAAGTAGTCTCATAGACCAAAGCAGTGACATTGAGAAGTTAACACAGGTGAATGAAGCTGTGCAAAGCTTCAAAAATGATATGGAAACTACTTAAGCTGAAATGGTGAAAGTAAAGAAAGACTTGGAAACAAGGGTGGTAGAAAAAAAGCATTAAAAAGGAAGTGAAAAGAATAATCCAAAAAAATCCTAAGTTAGTCAGAGATTCAGTAGTTATTAACAAATCTATGGTAATCACTGGTATAGAAGTGGAAGAAATAAAAAACAAGATCTCAAGAGACAAAATGGAGATGGCAAATGTAATGGGCATATTGAAAGAAGAATCAGGGGAAATCTGTATTAAAGACATAGAGGAACACAAAAGGTTAGGGAAATACGAGAAAAGCAAGTCAAGACCCCTAAAGGTAACCTTCCAGAGTGTAAACACCGTGGAGGAGATACTAAAAAAAGCAAAAAATCTTATGGAAAAAGAGGAGTTCAAAAATATATGGATAAAAAGATGCCTAACACAAGAGGAACTGGAATTACTGAAAGAGAAGAGGGAGGAAGCAAAAACAAAAAATGAGGGAAGATCACAGGAGGAGAGGAATACATTTTTTTACCAAGTAATTGGATTGCAGGTGCGAAAGTGGTACATAAACAGGAGGGAATAAAAAGGAGGAAAGTAGTAGAACCAAATCATGATAAGTATATAAACAAGATGATTAAGTTGATGTACTCAAATGTGGATGGAATGGTATCTAAATTATTAGACATGAATGATTATGTCAGAGAAAATGAACCACTTTATAATATGCCTAACTGAAACAAAATTAACACCAAGGATATCAAATAACATCCTAAACTTAGAGGAATATAATGTATGGAGAAGAGATAGGAACTTAAAAAAAATGTAAAAGTCAAAGAAATAGAATTAGATATACCCTCACAAGTAGAACTAATTGCAGTAGAGATAAATACATCTGAAGAGAAAGTAATTGTAGCCAATTTGTACATGACACCCAGATCAAACACATGGGAAAGAGACGAATATGAGGACCTGGCGGAGAGTACAATTTAGAGTTTAAGAGCATTACTACATAAAATGGAAGTGAAATCGAAAAGAATTATACTAACTGCAGATTTTAATACAAATATAAATTGGAATATACTAGATATAATAAGCCAAGAAAGTTGTTGGGACCAAAAGCTCCTGGATCTTGTGCAAGAGTTTCTCCTAACGCAACATGTAAGGGAAAGCACCAGAAGAAGAGGACTCAATGTGCCCTCAATGCTAGATCTCATATTTACTAGGCAAGAAAACGATATTGACAATTTAATATATCACCCTCCATTCGGCAAAAGCGACCATGCAGTACTAAACTGCAGTTTCTGGATTGCATATGACATAGATAACAGCAATGAAAGTTACAAAAAGAGCCAAAACTATAAAAAGGGAAAGTATCATGACCTAAAGAAATACTTCTTAGAAACTGCTTGGGAAAAGGACCTTAGAGGACAAGATTTACAAGCTATATATGAAAAATTCTGTAAACTTTATGAAATAGAGTCCAGAAGTACATCCCACAGCACAAAGAAGCAGAAAAGAAAAGAAAGAAATGGTTCAATACAGAATGTAAAAAATCAAAAGAAAAAAAAGATTTGTTGTGGAATAGATACAGAAGACATAATAGTGAAAGGGCATATAATAATTACAAACAGGCAAGAAACGATTATATAAGAATAAGGAGGGAAGCCCAAAAACAGTTTGAGGAGGATATCATAAATAAAAGTAGTGATCAACCAAAGCTATTTTACAGCTACATCACAAGCAAAACCAAAGTAAAAGATAAAATACAATCCATTACGGACGATGGAATCACCTATACACAAGAGAAGGATATTTGTGAAGCACTAAACAAGAATTTCCATTCATTTTTTACAGAAGAAAAAAATTTTGAGAGGGATTATGTGGAACATGCATGCCCACACATACTACCAGATATACAAACATCAGAAAAAGAAATACATGAGGAGCTAAGTAAATCAGACAAAGGAAAAGCAAATGGTCCTGATGAAATTTCATGTTGGGTGCTACGTACATGTGCAAAGGAGTTAAGTAAACCACTATTTTTAATTTTCAAGAAATCCTTGAGACAAGGTAAACTACCTGATATGTGGAAGAAAGCAAACATTGTTCCCTTATTCAAGAAAGGGAATAGACAAAATCCACTTAACTACCGACCAGTTTCACTAACCAGTGTTGTATGCAAGGTATTAGAAAAGCTTATAAGAAAAGCTTGGGTAAATCACCTACAAGAACACAGTATGATAACAGAAAGACAGTTTGGTTTCAGAAAAGGAAAATCATATGTTACTTATCTGTTGAGCTACTATGACAGAGTAACAGACACATTACAGGAAAGAGAAGAATGGGTGGACAGTATCTATTTAGATTTGAAGGAAGCATTTGACACAGTACCACATCAAAGACTTTTATGGAAACTGTACCATCAAGGAGGAATTCGAGGCAGTCTGTATTGTTGGATGCAAGATTTTCTCATGAAAAAAGAAATGAGAACAGTACTAAGGGGAAATTACTCATCATGGAAAGAAGTGACAAGTGGAGTACCCAGGGCTCAGTCCTGGCACCAATCATGTTTTTAGTGTGTATTAATGATATAGATTAACACTGGAAATGAAAGGTATCTAAATATTTTTGCAGATGATGCAAAAATACAAAAGAAAATTACTAACGCAGACCCTTGTAAAGAGCTACAAGCAGAATTAAATAAACTTCATGAATGGAGTAATACATGGCAAATGGAATTCAGTGTGGACAAGTGTCATGTAATCAAGTTTGGTAAAAGTGGAAAAAGACCTGATTGGGATTATACATTAGGAAATAAAACCCTACACACATCAGAAAGAGAGCAGAACCTAGGTGAGATTATAATAACAGACTATCTCCTGCTGACCACATCAGTGAGAAGGTACGGAACATGTATACACTGCTTGCCAATATGAGAATACCGTTCACAAATATAAATGAAGACATACTAAGAAAGATAATAACATCATTCATCAGACCAACCCTTGAGTATGGATCAGTAGTCTGGAGTCCTCATCTAAAAAAAATACATGGTAGACAAAACTGAAAAAAGTTCAAAGGGCCGCTACAAGATGGGTATCAAGCTTAAGGGATCTAAGCTACGAAGAAAGACTAAATAAACTGAATCTACCAACACTACAGGACAGAAGGAAAAGAGGTGACATGATTATGCTATATAAATGCATATCAGGGAAGGAGAAAATAGACATAAATGATTACTTAACGTATGGGGAAGCATCAGCTAGAGGACACTGCAAAATACTGCATAAAAAGAGAGGTGATAAAGACGTAAAGAAATTTAGTTTCCCAAATAGAGCAATTGATCAGTGGAATGCACTACCGAATGAAATAGTGTGTGCCAAAACAATTCACAAATTTAAGGTTATGTACGATAAATATGGTTTAAGACACGGGACAGTACGAGCTTGACTCATTCCTGTAAAGATACAATTAGGTAAGAACACACACACACACACACACACACACACACACACACACACACACACACAAGGCTATATGTCCTCTTTTATACAGCTTGCTATACAGTACACAGTATAAAAAAATGCTTGTGAGAAGTACACTGCTATACTAAATGTTGGATGTAGCTCATAATGAAGATTAATCTCTTATAATGTACAACAGATGTGTTTATGTGAGCAATAATGACTTGGAGATGTCACAAACAAACAATGTGTGGCATCATCAAGAAAGAAGATCCACCAGTGTGAATTGAAATCACCGGGCATTTTGCAACAGCCACTGACTGTGGTGCAAAACTCTTTTGCGTTAAGTCCACACTGATAACATTTATCGCGGTATACATTTTGAATTAATATTTTAAGAAGCATCGAGACTCCTCCATTCAATGAAAATGAACCTATTATAAAGTGGGGTGAATAGAGACTTAGGTGAAACAAACTGTTAGAAGGGCTTCAGCTTATATCCAAGATCAAGAAAGAACACTTGCAATATAAATCACATATGCTCAGAAGCATAGTGATGCAGCACTCGATGTTTGTCCTTGATCTGTGACCTTGACCATTGGCTGATCTCGATCAAAGTCGAATCACTTCTTCCCAGACCCACACGCAGTGCACTTCATGTGTCGAATCTGATCCACATCGAATCAGGCATTCATCAGATATATTTATTGTTAACATTCGTGACAAACTGACACACACACAGAAATGTACTGCATTACAATTACAACGCCTTCATTGACGACAATTATATTCCTGGCGACAGCAGTCTGGTGATGGCAGATCACAAAAGGCACGAGCTTCTGTTCATGCTTTATCTTCAGCACCCTCCCTGCTCCAAGCGCTGGCCTTCGCTGTTGCTGCCAGAATTATCTTTACTCTCAAGATTTACTTCATCATTTATTCGACACAGGAATTCTTACAAAAAATTCATCCCTCTTAATAAGCCGATATCGAATTTATTGTATGATTGGCACCACCCGAAGTATATTCAATTCAAGAGAGACCTCTCACATCAGTGGGGTTAGAACAACACCCATGAACTCCTATACTATTGTGACAAGTTTTTAGTTCTAGTATTGCTATCTTCAGGTTTCTCGTGTAGTACATAGCATGGACTTCAAATCAGACATCTCCCTTCCCCAGCCATCTAGAACTGGAGATCTGAGAAGTGCCTCAGTGGAAACCTCTCTCTCTCTCTCTCTCTCTCTCTCTCTCTCTCTCTCTCTCTCTCTCTCTCTCTCTCTCTCTCTCTCTCTCTCTCTCTCTCTCTCTCTCTCTCTCTCTCTCTCTCTCTCTCTCTCTCCATTTTAACTACCACGTTTCTCACCATTCTGCGGGTTATTTTACTGTTTTCGTATTTTTCTGCACTACATAACCATTTTCAGCTATACCGTGGCAACTTTAGATAAAAATAATGATGGAGGAAAGGGTGGCGAGGAAAGAGTGTGAATTGGGGCAGCCTTGTGCTGTGCCACTGACTCTTCACCCTCGCGCCATACATACAATGCACTTCGTTCTGTCCGTTTTAACTTGGAACAAAATTGCCATTTCTCCATCTTGAATGATGAATTTTAATAAGGGATTAACAAAAAACATATGGAAGTAATGGCAACATACCATGGACAGGATGTACAACCGTAGAACGGGATATTCTAACGTTAATTAAAGGTAAATATCTTACAAAATAACGAAACTGTACGCATAGTTAATGTGGAGGACCTATAACCTGTTTTTTTTTTTTTTTTGCAAGGAAGAAGGAACCAAAGGCCGCGAGCCCGCAATAACTGTTCCTTCCAAGAGAAAAACAAAATACAAGAGAGAACCAAATTCAAGATCCGATCATTTCAAGATGCCTGGACACACTGCGTTTGAAAGACTGGAGATCATAGGAAGCAGGAAATACAGACAGTGGGAGACAGTTCCAGAGTTGACCTGTTGCATAAATGAAGGACTGGGAGTAACGATTAACTCTTGCATTAGAGAGTTGGACAGAAAAGGGATGAGAGTTTGCTGCTAGACGGGTGATACGCGCCCGTTGTAGAGGTGGAGGAATGCATGCAGACATTTCAGAGGAGCAGTGACCACTGAAGTAGCGATAGAAAACAGATAAAGATGCAACAGTGCGACGAAGAGACAGAGGTTGAAGGGAGTCAGTAAGAGGAGGAGGGTTGATGAGACGAAAAGCCTTTGACTCCACCCTATTGAGAAGACCTGTATGTGGGGAGTCTCCCCACACATGAGAGTTGTACTCCACACAGGGGTGGATAAAACCCTTGTATAGAGTCAACAAATGTGCAGGAGTAAAGAAGGAACGGAGTCGGCTTAGCACACCTAATCTCTTGGAAGCAGATTATACAAGAGATGTAATATGATCTTTCGAAGATAAGTCCCGACTAAATGAAACCCCAAGCAGACATTCCTAACACTACCTTACGGCGATTTCGAATCCAGTTACAGTACTAAAGAGTGACATTTATCTGTTATATATTTTTCGAATAGTAGAAAAAAAAAAAAACTTTCTTCTCCATTATCCTATCTTCCGCTTTCAAGGCAATTTTCAGTGTTCCTTGTTATGTCAACAACGAGTAAAATGATTTAATGAAATATGGAATATGTGAGGAATTCTGTGCTTGCAGGTGTTTGAATAAATTTGGTGTTCATACAGAAATATCACTGACTAGGTCGTAAATAATTAACAGGTGAGGCATTCCACGTATTGTACTGTTATCCGACACAAATATCATGAGCTTTCCCCAGGGATTGAGAATTTTAATGTTAACCAAGAAGACAGATTAGACTCAGTATTTGACTATGCCAGGTGAACGAATGTCAGTACAAGAGTAATGCAGGAAGCATCATCTATTCACATGGCTGAGGAGGAGCATGAATTATATACCAAGCCCTTTATAATTCATGCTGCAGTCGAGTCAGCCTCCCACCCGGTTCAAAGAGAATGCAGGATTACTCTGGGAAGTAAGACGGGAAGGATGAAATTGTCGGCCGTGCTCTGGGCCTTGAGAACTCTGCAGACTAGGAAGCTCAGGGACTAGCGAAATTCTGAAACCTGCCCTATTCCATGGACTTGCGAAGTGTCTGAGCATCAAGAAACTTTGACCATGACAGCCTGGCGAATTGAAGGCATTCGCGGTAAACTATACGCTTTATCCTGACCATATAAGTAATATTATATATGTAGGACTTTAAACCCATAAGCTGGGCATGTATACTCTGACCAAGTTACTTAGTGTATAACTATTGTCTTACCATCTTATGTTTTTAATTATAAAAATGACATTAGAATATAGCGCTAGTAAGGAAGACGTGCTATATAAAGGATGTATTGTCATACTGTTATCTTATTCTGTCAGTAAATTACGAATGAGTAAGTTTCAAGGGGATAATAATCTCGGTCCATATAAGGTGGAAAACACAACTATATGTAAACAGACAGATATATGTAAACAGACTGAAGGTTTGATATGATGAATGAAACCATCTTTCTAATGTGGATATAAAGAACAAGTCCCTTTTCCCTATTTTTAATTGCCTCCCTTCTCCCTAGGTAGCCTTTTCTACTTGCTGGAATTAGAGTAGGGAAATGGTTACTGGTGCTCATTTGAAGCTACGATTGCTATTATTTCTCTGAGTACATGAACTATCCTGCTGTTCCATCTCTATAAATTCTCAGGCTAAGTCGCAGTGGTAATGATTTCGCAAATGCTGAGCACTACAACTCAGTAATGGCGTGATAAGTATTCTTGTTTTTTTTTTTTTTTTATGTGTCCGACTCTGGGCATAGGCTTCACAGCCTGCTATCAAGGCCCAGCAGTCCTCCTACATACCATACTCCTCTACATGTCACCACTTCGGCGCTAACACCCACCGTCCATATTGAATACATGCTAGGGCTGTCTCATACAGGACTGGTGTATTGGTATTAGTGGGGGTATTTTTGCGACATGTCGGCGGGTCTTCTGGTAGATCAGTAAAGCCTGATTTAATGAAATTCAAATCCTTAAACTGTTCCCTGCCCCAACCGGGATTTGAACCTGGGTCCGTTAGGACCGCACGCCACCTCTCTACCGGTTGAGCCACATCCTCCCCCATTGAAGGGGAAGTGATGTAGAACATAAATTAAAGGCATTTCTGACTCGTATTCTCGCCAGCTCAGGAAGCCTTCCAACACCTTACTGTCCGCGGTTTATTTTTCATATTACGTGTTCTTTTATTTTTTTGTGTTATTTTTGTCTCTAATATTATCGACATAGACTACATAACTAACGCACAAAAGAATGTGAAAGTTCCATGTATAGAAACATGTTAATAAGGAAGTGCTGTGAAGCCTGTTTAGCCGACAAAAATACGACCCCAGGAGTGTAGAAAGAGAGGAATTTACAGCAGTTGAACATCTTTGGGCCAGAATGTTATCCCCGTCAAATCTAGGACATATTTTACATTTCTAGTTCCTCCATATAATTTAGTGCAGATATGGTTAGACTTCCTGTACTCAAGGGGCTGATAGGGATTGTTTCTAACTCCTACAGCCCAGTACATCTCTCAGAAATTGATTAAAATCGTTTGGAGAAAGCTAGAATATATATATATATATATATATATATATATATATATATATATATATATATATATATATATATATATATATATATATATATATATAAAACATCATGAACTGAAGGGATGAAGAGGATGAAAGGGTGATGGGTAAAAAGTAGTGTGATGATTCTGCACGAACTCATTAGAAAAATTAGTCAATTCTGAACTTGAAACAAAACGTCTAAAAGTATATACTGTACATTGCCTTCCTAAAAAAAAAAAAAAAAAAAAAAAAATGAAGGATATCGCACAGGAATTCATCATATGTAAAGGAAATATACAAAGCAACGAAGAAATAAGAACCAGATAGAGAATGAACTTCTATTCTTACAATGCTTATCACTTTACTTGGTCATAAGCTTTTTTTATGTGTGCAGGATAGACATGAAACATACACAGTACACAAGAGTAACTAGCACAGCAAAATTGTGCGGCCCCATTCCACAGCAGGACACTAACCGACTGTGTATGAAACTCAGGGTTCGCAGCAAATTAAAATAATAGCATAAGTGGGCATTCGTACAAGTACCTTAGGTAACCGTAAAATTGTAATTTGTAAAGGTTACTAGTGATCGTTTTTATTTCGAACATATATTCTCCTCCTCCTCCTCCTCCTCCTCCTCCTCCTCCTCTTCCACTTTCAAAAAAACCGTGCCTTGCCCACTCTGTGGTGTGGGAATAAACAATATATAATTCACAGAAAACACAAGGAAAAGTCTCCGGTTAATACAGCCATCCTGATATGAAACAAAAGTTTTAGAGCGAAAAGAGCAAGAAACCTGGGCTTGCAAATAAAATTCACTTGAACTTCTCATAAAGGCAATGGGCGAGCTCAGGCAATTTACAGTGCAAAGGCTCTTAGCCGGCAATACGACACACACAGAAAATGGGCCCTCATGCCAGTGTTTCAGTATTACTCAGAACTAGAATTAGCATTAGTAGAAAATTAAATTTAACACCTTCTGCCAGAGTACTATTGTATTTTGTGTTCTTGCAATCCTCAGAAGATAATTATCTGACAGGGAAGACTTATCAAACGGAAAGGCTGAGATATGGTCCACATATAACCATCCAGTACAAGAGATCGCCCTTAAATCCAATGAAATTATCTCGAGTCAGCAATATGAAGTATGTAAATATATAATCGGAATGTAGAGGTAAAATATAATCTATGGCACAATGATAAGCAATGAATGTACTCAACGGAGTGAATTTGTAAGAAAAATTATTACGAAGAAGGACCATTCAGAAAGTGCAATACCAGAGCCACCAGCAATAGATCTAACAGCTGAACAAATACTTTGTCCTGTGTCTTTGACCTTCGCAGACAGTTTTTAAAGTCAAATCCTTTCATCATCAGTTTATACAAGCTGGGCCAAATCAGATAGAAGTTATATAAATTGACCATATCATGTGACCTTGATTATTAATATTTCTCTGTGGCCTTAACATTAAATTCACAGTTTATCGAAATCAATCTTGTGTGTGTGTGTGTGTGTGTGTGTGTGTGTGTGTGTGACGAGTTAATCTTTGGTCTTTGTGTCGATGCTATTGATGTTTAATTGGAGGATTTGTATCACATGTTTCCTGTGCCTGCGTATGTGTGGTCTTTTGTTTTGTGAAATGCAAGTGTTGGATGCATGTGTGCTGCTACAGCCACATATCCATTGTGTTCTGTGGTGTTTGTGTAATGACAGGATTGAACAACTGAGATGCAACCATCTGTTACATGGGCTGCTTTCATCCTTTCATTGTCTGCTTGTGATTTTCATCTGCAATTATGGCAGGAGTTTCTGTGTAGGTCTGGGTTAACTCGACGTCTCTGCCTAGGAGGAATAAGAGGGACTGGGAGACAGGAGATACTGCAGGCCTCTAGAGAGACAACGACACTGTTAGACAAGAAAGAACAAAGAACGGGGGGGTGGGGGCTCATCACTCTCACATACAAATACAGCCATGTCACAAACACTACATAATAAATAGAACAGCATGAACCAGAATAAAACACCGCAGAAATAACATCAGTACAAATCGTGATACACAGTGGTGCATGCAAAGTCAGCATCTACCCCATCCCTCACACCCCCTCCCCATAACATCCCTCATATGATAACTGCAAGTGATTTAAATGGAAATGATCTCTCATGGCTAAACAGACAGACTCAAGACAGCTTAGAGTCCCTAGTTATAACACAGCCTGAACCTCTGAATATTCTGAGCTGCCACCACACCCCAATACCACCACACAGATGCAGTGAAACAGTCTGCTTCCCTAACATCACCCTATGCAACCCAGCACTCTCCTTTCGATCTTTCTGACTTATACATCTTACTCAGGGTCTCTATCATCATATCACCTGCCCGTCATCTTATCACACACTATAAACGCAAATCCTTAACAAAGTGAGGAAAACTTTCACCAACTACACAGTGGTTCCCAAGCTTTTCCAGGTGTTTCCTCATTTATTCTTAGAAAATCATTGATGATTTTGAATAACTCAGAATTCTATAGTTGTTCACCTCCGTTTATTAATAATGTTTTACGTATAACAGCAAGACATCATTTTTTTTTGTATGTTTTGGGAATATTTTAGAGATTTGTACTTTTATGTACCGTGATAAGTATTTGAGGATACAAATTCTGACTTCATTCTCAAAGAAAGACCAAATTGAAAGCCAAAATGCATTTTACCACATAATACATCATATCTTTAAGCAATAATTCATCAGAATAACTACTTTGGCCATTTTGGTCTTATCCATCTCCTCCCTTCCTAAACTGGCCAAAGTTCTCCCTGGGAGGGGAATCCTCCCTCCCTCCCTGTTGGAAACCCACGAACTACAAGAAGATAAATTGGGTGAAATTCACTCAAGGCAAAAACAGTCTCTAGAAAGATTTACCAGAGGGTCTTTCGATTACACTGACCTATAGCAGGATCATTACAATAAACATAAAATCTCATTTTCCTAGTGGTAGCACCAAAAACTTTAACAACAAAGTTTCCTCTCAAATAAAACGGCTTATAAAGGACAGAGAAAATGAGTAAAGAAAGACTCAGCCCATCCCAGTAGAACTTGAATCCTTGCAGAACCTGAATTACACTGTAAATTAACTTATCAATACACAGCACGAAAACGGGAAAAATGTTGTGGACATCGTCGATCATAGATTGGTCGGCACCAAAAATCGCAAAAATTATAAGAAGTATCCACACATCAAAACCTTCCCTCACCAACTCACGATTCCTTACTAAACAATGGTCGAACCATTCCCATCAAGAAGGATCAAGCAAACAGCTTAGTAAACTACCATGCATCAATAAACCACAGATCACAAATCCTCAAAACATTACCAACATAAAAATGAAAAATTAGAAAAAAAACAAAGGAAACACACAATCTCTAGTACTCTTCTCCTCAGACCAAGTAAAATATTGATCAAAAAGGAAAAAAAAAAACAAGGGCCTGGTCTGACTTCAAACATCCAACCAAAACATCTTTGCCCCAGAAGAGTAAATGCCTTCACTACTAGATTCAGCTTCTCCTGGACTTACATCCAAATTTCTGATATGCGAAAGAAAGAAACTATCATCCCCATATTCAAACCAAGAAAACAACCAAAGAATTCCCTATCATACAGATCTATATTACGAATCTGCACACAATCCAAAATCACGGAAAGATCAGTTTTAAAGACTATCACTCCCACATCCCTCTTCTGTTTCCTCATGTGGATTCCGAATTAAACATTCAAGTATCATCCACCTCCTCAACATAACGCATCCTTGTGGCTTCAGCAAAAACAACCGTCATTAAAAACCACCCAAGCACCTATAAACATGCACAAAGTTTTTGAAACAATATACGAGCACATCTTTACTGATACAATCCTGGTCACAAGCCTGGAAGAAAATTACTTAAAAATATACAGCCAACTTCCTCTTAAGTAAATATGGTCAATTACTCTATCAAAACCAAAGTTAAAGAATCAGAATACTATTCAACGGTGTTACACGGGGTTCAGTTCTTTTCACACTCACTGATCAGCCGACAACTTCACAGCTCTCCAAATCTCAACAAGTAGGAGCCCAGAACCAGCTATGCTTAAACGCACGAAAAAATTGGAAGAGACAAAACAGAATGACCACCTCAACCAAATCGATCTTTACTCTCTTCACTCCAGGCAGATATGAATCTTAAGTTTACTCATATGTTTCCCGCTTTAACTAACTACTTCCTCAGGAAAGACACAGAAATTCTAAGACCCCGCTTTGGACACACATTATCTTTCTTCAGTATACAAGCAACATCCAAACTAAGACATCTTGCCAACTCAGTGTCTTGAAGACACTCACTAACACTGCTTTAGGTCAAGAGAAAAAATATTTAAATGAAAATTGTTAGACAACCATTAACTATGCTGGACCAAGTTGGGAACCAGCACAAAATGGATAATTTTCAAAAAACACAAAACAAAGCCTTAAGAATAACAACAGAATGCACCGAACCCACAAATTACAGATCACTTATTTTAGAAAACAAAAATAATTTCGATCAAAGATCATATGAATATGGCAGGCACACAGTTCATTGCATTAGGTGAGGACCCATACTGCCCTTGAAACTTTATGTTGTATTACCCCCGTCCACAGAGAAAGAAGAACCAAACACTCCTCAACAGTACACTGAGTATCTCAAGGAAATACCCCTCCTCCACCCAACACTGCAATTCAGGGACATATATAAACACAGAGCCATTACAGCCATCCAGAACCTTCAGACAAACATCACTTCGCCACCCGTCACGAGACATACACCCCTAAAAAAATAACCGACACAAAGAGACACGAATACACCTAGCAAGACTGCGATATGACCACCACCCTATCCTGCTACAACACCAACACAAAATACAGCTCATAGACACCCTTTTGTCAACACTGCAATGCAACCGCCCACACCACAAAACACCACATGCACCACATTATCATAACACAGATAGTCTTTCAACGTAATCTCAACAGAAGACTCTGGGTGTGACCAGTCATAGTCACAAATTTCCCGCAGTACACTGGGTTAACAATGAGAGAGGCCTGGGGTTACAGCAACAACAATACTACGACAGTATCATTTAAATCCCTTATCCCCGACTTCTCCACAACGTTTCATGTAAATCTGAACAATAATGTTTGTTGAACTTGCCATTTAACTTTGACCTTTGACCTAATGCTGTAAAAAAAACACACACATCAGCCACTTGGTTGACCCTCAGCCCGTCCACCAATCTTAGTCCCTATCATTTCAAAAGTCTTTTAATTACTTTGATCACACAAAGACACTTGAGTCGAGATTCAACACTGACATGTGACCTTGACCTTTGACTCGTTGTTCTAGAAGTTCACTCCCTTCGTTCTTGCCTTATCATGAACCATTCCAATTAGTTTGGTCTAAAACGGATAAAAACTTTTTAAATGCCAATTCTCAACAGCTCCATTAAGTTTGGATAAATCAGATGACTTTCTGAATCTCACACACACACACACACACACACACACACACACACACACACACACACAAACACACACACATATTCCGCTGTGGCCGAATCGGCAGAGAGGTGTTGTGCAGTCCTAACTGATCCAGGTTCGAATCCCGGTTAGGTTAGGGAATAGTTTAAGGATTTGAAATTCTTTAATGCAGAGTTGGCTGGTCTACCAGAAAACCCATCAACATGTAAAATACTAAAGCTAATATCAATACACCAATCCTGCATGAGACGGTCCTAGCATGTATTCAATATGAATGGTGGATTTCAGCGTCAAAGTGGTGACATGGGGTTGCATGGTTCTGTATGTAGGTGGATTACTGGGCCTGGGGAACGGGCTGTGAAGCCTATGTCCAGAGTCGGATACATAAAACACACACACACACACACACACACAAATTCGTGCGCGCGTTGAGTAATGGATAATATCTGTTCTCACGCTGCAGCCAATGTTTACCTGGAAGTAAAGGGTAGTTCAGTTATTTTACCTCCACTACATGAATATGGACTGTACAGTATATTGTGGAGCTCAGAACATGATACAAAAAAAAAAAAAAAAAAAAAAAAAAAAAGGAAATTCATTATATTACAAGAAGGAACACTCGAATAATGCAACACCCACACCCATCAACTAGTCGACTGGCAGAATGTATAACATTGGCCTGTGAATCTGACCTTTTCATGACATTCTCAGAATCGAATTATTTCATTCTGGCCTAACAATTAACATTTCCAGCATCTGGTTCAAAGCAGATCAGTGCTATTTAAGTTGACTTCGCCCAGAAACTTTAAGCTTTTAGTGTTTGATCTAAAAATCGAATCACTTTATCCTTGTTTTAATTATGAACCTTTACACAAAGGTTGGTTTACATGAGTTAAAAGCAGTTTTAGTTGACCTTGTCATGAGACCTTCATCTTTGATCGAAATGTTTTCAATATGAACAAGTTAACCTCATGGGTGACCTTTCACTCATTCACGTATTGTGATCAATATGACGTCCAACCCTGTTTTACTTGATCACAATTAGTTCAGTGGTCGAAATTTGACCTTACTCTGTCCCTTTAATGTTTTACCGGCTGTTTTCAAAATTGTATCGCTTCGTTCCTGTCCAATCCTTCATCTTTCTATCAGATTTGATTTAAAAAAAATAAGAGTTGACCTTTCCCTGTGAGCTAGACCACTGACTCATTGTATTCCAAATCGAATTTAGGTTAATATTAGTCAAAAGTGTTTGATCTGAAATTGCATTTTGACCTTGGCATTTAACCTTTCTCTGTGACCTTGACCTCTGTCCAATTTTTCTCAAAATCGAATAATTTAAGTCTTGCCTCATCCTCAATGCTTCCAAAAACTTTGGTGTAAATCAGATGAAATCTATTTAACATGGTTTTGCCGTGTGACCTTGGCGTTTGAAATGTTGATCTAAAAAAGAACATGTTTACTAAAGAAAAGGATTATCTGATCCTTCCATCAAATTTCTTTCAATCGGATCAGAACTGTATGAGATATTTTTATTATTTTTTTATTTTTACCCACACATTCAGAGTAAACACTGATCTTGTCCTGTGACTTTTTCTTTGCTTGATTGGTCTCCAAATTGAAAAACTTTATTCTTGTCTTGCCCACACCCCTCTCTCCACGTAAGGTAAAAAAATGGATCTAAACTTTTGAAAGTTTAGATCCACTGACTCAACCCTGTGACCTTGTGTCCTTTTCCTCACATGCTCTTCCTCAGCCGTGTCACGAAGATTGTCTACAATAGTATTTAAACAGTGTGAATTATTTAGTTCACACACACACACACACACACACACACACACACACGCAGTGTGTGTGTGTTTGTGTGTGTGTGTGTGTGTGTGAGAGAGAGAGAGATAGCTAGATAGATAGATAGATAGATAGAGAGAGAGAGAGAGAGAGAGAGAGAGAGAGAGAGAGAGAGAATTTGGCCAACAAAACATAAAACTCACTCTCGCTTCACGATCGCGGGTGTACCATGACCAGATAGGGTAACAGCCAATTCCACACTCCTCTCTCTCCCTGGTGTGGCTGTTCGAGGCTAAGCTAGAGTAGTCCAGTACATTTGAGGGTAGATGACCACTGTGCTTCCTTGATAGCAATACATGACCGAAAAATCTCCAGCCATCTCCTTGATATCAACAAACTGGGGCGTTATAACCACCAGATAACCAAGGGTATAGTATCACAAAAAATTGGATAAAGATGAAGGCAAATTGCAAAGATCACTGTACAGAACTGGCATCACAGAAATAATGGCAACAAAACTTATTAGCCACAACTTCAGTTACCAACAAACGCATCAGTCTCATGTATGGGGCGCTTGAGACGTATCGTACGTAAAACATGTGAAGCGTGAGCAGATAGTGAAGAGCGAGATAAGCTGGGATGAAAAAAGGACAGTATCGAGTAGACGGTTAGCTGTGAGATGTGAAGGAAAGAGGCAGGGCTAAGAGAGGGAGGGAGGCAGAGATGAGGTGTGAGATAAGGAGGGATGTGAGGTGTGAGAGAGGGATGGAGGCAAGGTGACGTATGAAGAAGTGATTCGGGGAAAGGTGTGAGAAAGACTGGCAGGGGTGAGGGTAAGATGAGAGGAAATAAAACAGGGGTGAGTCGTGAGTGAGTGAGGGAGGGAGGGAGGCAGAGATGAGGTATGAGGGACAGGGGAAGATGTGGTGACAGTGAGTATGAGAGGCTGGAGTGAGGTGTGAGTGAAAGAGCAAGGCAGGAGTAAGGTAAAAGTGAGGAAGGGAGACAGAGGGACGGAGAAAGACAGGGGTGAGGTGTGATTGAGGAAGGGAGGGAGGGGTGATATGTGGACGGAGGGAGGCAGGGGTGAGGTATGAGGGACGAGAAAAAATAGGGGTGTGGTGACAGTGAGTGAGAAAGGCAGGAATGAGATGTGAGTGAAGGCGCGAGGCAGGGATAGGGGGCGAGTGAGGGAGGGAGGCAGGGGTGAGGTGTGAGTGAGGGAGAGAAGCAGAGGTGAGGTGTGGAGAAGATAAGCAGGGGTGAGATGTTAGGAAGGGAGGCCGGGGTGAGGTCTTATTGAAGCAGAAAGAGGTGAGATGGGAGGTAGGCAGACAGTGGTGAGCTGCAAGGAAAAAAGGTATAAAAGTGATACCACGAACTCGGGAATGAATAACAGGGAATAGAAGCTGCTGGAATGTTGTTGTGAAATATTAACAGTAATCCGTCTGCTAACATAGGAAAATTAATAGGAAAGGATATTTAAGAGGCAGGACTGGTGAATTATAAACAGAAATGGGGAATGAAGATGGAAGTAAGAAGTATGATGTCAGGGAAGAAGAAATTAATAAATAAATAAATAAAACTTACAAGGAATGATAAAACAAATGGAGGAAATGTGCATAGAAAATAAAAGGAGGTAAAAAGAAAGAAATAATGAATATAAACTGAGAATATTTTGTTAGCCAAATGAAGTCAACGCAGATTGGATAAATAAATAAATAAATGAATAATGAAAAAATAAATAAATTTATATATATGCATAAATATGTAAATATAAATATATATATATATATATATATATATATATATATATATATATATATATATATATATATATATATATATATATATAAAGTGGAGGGACTGTAAGAAAATGTTCTGGAGAGAAGTGAAAAGAGTAAGACAGGGTGGAAGTGAAGTTAGCAGGGGAGTGAAAGATAAACATGGTAGATTACTAGTGGAGAAGGGAGAAAAAGTGAGCAGATGGAGAGAACACTTTAAGGAATTGTTGAACGTAGAGGATGGAAGTAATGCGAGTATAAGTGGCTGGGGAATGGCTGGGAGAAGGAGGGAGGTGAGAAGACAGGTAGAAATCAGTAGGATAGAGGTTGTGGAAGCAATGAAGAAAGTTAAATCGGGAAAGCCCCAGGAATTGATGGAGTGTGTGGTGAGATGCTGAAGCATGGGGGAGAGATAGTAGTAGAATGGATGTGGAAGATGTGCAGATTGGCCTGGGAGGAAGGTAGAGTCCCGGAGGATTGGAAGTCAGGTATAATTATTCCCTTGTACAAAGGAAAAGGGGAAAAAGAAGTGTGTGGTAATCATAGGGGCATTTGTCTTCTTAGTATAATAGGAAAAGTGTATGGTAGGATACTTATAGACAGAGTTAGAGAAAGAACAGAGAAATTAGTTGGAGGAGAACAGGGAGGCTTTAGGAAGGGAAGAGGTTGTGTAGATCAGATATTCATTCTTAGATCTTTAGTGGAAAAGTTTCTAGAGAAGGGAAAGAAGTTGTATGCGGCTTTCATGGATTTGGAGAAAGCATATGACAGGGTGGATAGACAAGGATTGTGGAAAGTGTTAAGAATATATGGAGTAGATGGGAAGTTGTTGAATGCTGTGAAGAGTATGTATGATGGTGCTAAGGCTGCAGTGCGTGTGGATGGTGAACTAAGTGAATTTTTCTCTTTGAAAGTTGGTTTGAAACAGGGATGTGTCATGTCTCCATGGTTGTTCAATCTGTACATGGATGGGGTAATAAAAGAGGTACAAGGTAGGGTAGTGGATGTTGGAGTGGCCCTGGTGAGAGAGGATAGTGTTTGGAAACTCCCTGTACTGTTGTTTGCAGATGATACTGTGTTGTTGAGTGAAGATGAAGGGGAGCTGCAAGGCTTGGTGGATGAGTTTGAGAGAGTGTGTAAGAAACGGAACCTAAAGGTGAATGTAGGGAAGAGTAAAGTGATGGTCTTTGAGAGAGGTGAAGTCAGTGAATGTATAGCGAGGTTGGATGGTGAGGAATTGGAAAATGTGAGTACGTTTAAGTATTTGGGTAGTGTGATGAGTAAGGATGGAGGTTTGGAGGGTGAAGTGCTTGAAAGGGTACAGCAGGGAAGAAAGGTTGCTGGTTCCTTGAAAGCAGTGATAAGAAACAGGGAAGTGAGCATGGAAGTAAAAAAGTTACTACATGACAGTATTGTGATACCAACTCTAACGTACGGAAGTGAAGCTTGGACGTTGTTGGAAGGACACAAGTCAAGAGTGAGAGCAGTGGAAATGAGTTATTTAAGAGGAGCTTGTGGAGTCACGTGGAGAGACAGGCTGACGAATGAGGATATAAAGGAGCGTTGTGGTGTTGATGTGGATGTGATAGGAAGCGTTGTGAGGAACACACTGAGGTGGTTTGGCCATGTGGAGAGGATGGAGGGTGAAAGACTGACGAAGAGAGTGTATGTGAGTGAGGTGGAGGGTGGAAGAGGGAGGGAGACCGAGGATGAGATGGAGGGATGGGGTGGAGAGGTATATGGGAGAGGGGGGTGTGAGTTGGGAGCAGGGTAGTGAAATGGCGGGGGACAGGGCGACTTGGAGGCGATTTGTTTGTGGCCACCCCAAACGGGATTGAGGCGTCTGGCAATAGATATATATATATATATATATATATATATATACAGTATATATATATATATATATAGATAGATAGATAGATAGGTAGTTAGATAGGTATAGATAGATAGATAGATAGGTAGGTAGGTAGATAGATAGATAAACCACTTCAGGCTAAATAGAACTTCCAAAACTTTCCTAGCGACCCAACTTAAATACAAAGCGCAATTACTATTGTTGACATTGGAATGAAGTTGAAATCACTATGCCGATTTTGGGCATTTGTAAAGTAAATTTTCAAACTTCTAGGCCTATTCATACGTCCATGTCTCAGCACGCCTCACCAGTGCCATCCCGACACGCTTCACCAGTTCCGTGGTATTCCAAATAGTTTCGCAGTTTTCGCCAACTAAGGAACGGAGTTCATCTGTTGCTAGGGTCTCTTTTCTGTCTGATGCCGACTTCCATTACACACACACACACACACACACACACATATATATATCATTTCCTGTGGCACCTCACGGGATGCATAGGGCCTCAATGAACTCTCTCCACCAATATTTGTCTCTTGCCATCTCCTTCAGGTCCCACCAACACTCCTCTCCTGCTTCTTTTTTCATTGTCCTCAACCAGGCTTCCCTCGGCCTACCTCTACCTCTTCTTCCTCTAGCAGTCCACTCTGGCACATCCTGTATTAAACTACCTTCTTTTCTGTATATGTGCCCAAGCCACTTCCAGCGAGACAGTCTTACATATTTATTAACTGGTTCCACTCTCGTAATATCCCTTACTCTTGCATTTGTAACTCTGTCTTGCCACTTTACCCCAAGAATCCTTCTCAGTATTTTATTCTCAAATCCTAATGCTTTCTGATCTGTTGCAATTGTACTGTACCATGACTCATGCCCGCAAATTAAAATTGGTCTAACCATGGACTTGTAAATTTTCACTTTAGTATGTACCGAAAGCATATTATTATTCCAAACAGATTTCAACATTCCAACAGCTCGCCAAGCCTGTCTAATCAATCTTCTCAATTTCATTGTTTAATGATCGATTAGATGATACAATTGTTCCCAGATATTTAAAGTTTTCTACATTCTTCACCACATTATTCCCAATTACACAATCGATTTGGTTCTCCACGTTCATATTAATAATTTCAGTCTTTCCACAATTTATTACCAATCCCACTTTTTCTCCTTCCTCCACCAGACAGTCAAGCACCCTCTGCATCTCGTAAATACTTCCGCAAATCAGTACAATATCATCAGCATAGTCCAAATCCATCAGCTTCTTATTTTCTTTCCAGTTAATTCCTGCACCTGTTCTCCTTACAACCTTTTTGATAACACAATTCATAACCAAAACAAACAACAATGGCGAAAGAACTCTTCCTTGAATCACTCCTGACCTAACTTGAAATGGATCACTCAAAGAACCACCCACCATTACCTTACAAAAAATACCTTCATGCAGGCTTCTAATAATATTTACAAACTTTTCTGGTATACCACAGAATCTCATAATTTTCAACATAGCTCCACGTTGAAACACTATCAAACGCCTTTTCAAAATCCACAAAACACATACTAAGTGGCATTCTCATCTCATTAGCTTGCTGCATTAGATGCCTTACAATAAAAATCTGATCATTACAACCTCGACCCTTTCTAAATCCCGCTTGTTCTTCTCTTAAAATTATATCAATTACTGGCTCTATTCTGTTTGACAAGATTTTGGAAAAGACTTTTGCAACTACAGGTGTCAAAGTTATCCCGCTCCAATTGCCACAGACACTTAAATCTCCCTTTTTTTATATTTTTATAATCACTCCATTTTTCCACTCTTCTGGAATTCCACCATTATCCCAAGCCACATTAAAAAGTTTCAAAAGCGCCTTCATCAACTCGTCATTTTCCACCTTAAGCATTCCAGAGAATATTCCATCCTTTCCTGTGGCCTTAAAAATCTTTAACTTCTTTATAGATTTTGCTACCTCTTCCAAAGTTATATCCCCTGTTTCTATCTGCAAATCTCTCTCGGCTGGCAAAATGTCCTCTTCAGCTGGGATTGGTCTATTTAGAACAGATTCAAAGTGCTCTTTCCACCTTCCTTTTATATCCAAATCTTTAGTCATCAAATTACCATTTCTATCTCGTACGGGTATTTCCTTCCTTCTCTTGTCAGTCCCAGTTAAATCCTTAATGGCCTGATACGCTGCTCTTGTACTCTGACCGTCATTTCTACTTAATTTAATTTCTGTCTCTGTCCCCTTTTTCATCATATAGTCTCCTCTTATCACGTCTAACGAGTCTTTTTACTTCAGAATGTAAACTCCAGTACTTTGCTCTAAGTACTTCAACTACCTGGTCAATAACATGTTGTTCTTCACTTCTTAACTTAGCTTTTCTGAATTGCATTCCATGTTTCATCTGACATCCACTTTTTCCTTCACGCTTTTCCCTTTTTCTTAATAGTAACCTTAGCACTCTCATGCAAAACCTCTTTTACCTCTCTCCACATTTGATTAATATCATTGTCTTCAGATTTCATCAAAGTCTGCAAGACTAGAAACCTGTTCCTACATTCCCACTGAAACTTTTCCCTTGTGCTCTCATCACTTCTCAGCTCATCCAAATCATAATTATTAACTCCTGTACAATTACCATTAACGTTTCTCTTAAGTTTTAGTTTCATCTTTGACACAACAAGTTGATGATCACTACCTATATCTGCCCCCCTCCTTATGCAAACATCTTGCAAATAACTCCTATGCCTTCTGGATATATATATATATATATATATATATATATATATATATATATATATATATATATATATATATATATAAATATATATATCATCCATCATCATCAGCCATTATAAGTCCACTGCTGAACAAAGGCCTCCCCCAACCTTCTCCACGAATTCCTTGGCTGAGCCAATCTTTGCCACGTTTTCCCTGCAAATTTCTCTATCTCATCTCTCCACCTCCTGTCTGGCCTTTTTCTGCTACGCTTACCATCTTTTGGTGTCCAGTCAGTCAACCTCTTCCTCCATCGATTATCCCTTGTTCTTGCTACATGGCCTGCCCACCTCCATTTCTGTTCTTTTATAACTTCTATAATATCTTTGACTTCAGTCTTCTTTCTCACCCAAGTTGATCTTTTCCTGTCTCTTAAAGATATTCCCAAACTGACCTTTCCATTGCTCTCTGAGAACGAATTAATTTATTTTCCATCGATTTTGTCAGCTTCCAAGTCTCACAACCATACGTCATAGCTGGAATTATACATTCGTTATATACTTTTCGTTTCATACAAACTGGCAAGCTACTTTTCATAATGTCTCTATGTTTACCGAAAGCTTTCCATCCAATTGTAATGCGTCTTTTTATTTCGCTATCATTATCTTTCGTTAATTTTAGTATTTGTCCCAGGTAATTGTACTCCTCAACTTCTTCAAGAATTTCTCCACTTATTCTTATGACGCTCTTTGGTGTTTGAGGATTAAACATTACTTCAGTTTTACTCCGGTTCATCTTTAGCCCTACTTTGAGACTTTCTCTGTTCAGGTCATTTAACATTTCTTGCAACGTCTCTGCTTTTTCTGAGATTAGGACAATGTCATCTGCAAATCTTAAATGGTTTAGCTTTTCTCCATCTATGTTTACTCATTTGTTTTCCCAGTCTAGCTTTCTGAAAATACTTTCTAGGCATGCTGTAAATAACTTTGGTGAAATTGTATCTCCCTGACGCACGCCCTTCTCAATCTTAGTTTTCTCTTGAGTCCTTATGTAATTTAACTGTAGCAGTTCCCTCTTTATATATGTTTTCGAGCAGTTTTACAATGTTCTCATTCACTCCTTGTTCTCGCAATGAATTTATAATTGCTATGTGCTCCACTGAGTCGAAAGCCTTTTCGTAATCAACAAAACCTAAGCACAGTGGTTTATTATATTCCGTAGTTTTCTCAATTAGCTGATTCATTGTGTGCAGATCATCAGTGGTCGAATACCGGCATCGGAATCCTGCCTGTTCACGAGGTTGGTTTCCCTCCAAATTTGTAGCTATTCTGTTTGTAAGGACTTTAGTGAAAAGTTTGTAAATGACTGATAGCAAGCTAATGAGTCGATAGTTACTAAGGTCTTTTGAGTCGCCTTTTTTTATAAAGCAGAATAACAATTGCATTACACCATGTTTTGGGAATTTTCTTCTGTTTTATACATTGGGTAAATAAGGGAGCAAGCCTATTTTGTACTTCTGCTCCTGCACCCAACAGTAAATCTGCTACTATTCCATCTTCTCCCGGAGCCTTCCCTCTTTTCACATTTTTAAGAGAATTATTTACTTCGTCTGGTGTTATCTCAAGTATTTCACTTGTGTCAATAGAAAAATTAGCTATTAGTACTACTGTCTTTGATGCATACAGTTCTTTGTAAAATTCAACTCGCTTCAGCAATATATCTGTGCATTTAATGGCTTCACCGTTTTTGTCTTGTAGTGATGTAATTTGTTGCTTTCCAAGTGCCATTTTATTTCGAACCTGTTTCAGACTTTTTCCTTTTTTGATGGTTTCTTTGATCTGATCCATGTTTCTCTTTCTTTTTTCTTCTCATTGTCTTTTGTTGATAAGCTTATTTAATTCCGCTCGTTCTATTTCATCTTTCTTTGTTTTTACTTTCATTACCTTTCTTTTTTTCATAAGCTCAAGTGTCTTCTCTGAATACTTCCCGGCTTTGGTTGTATTAGGTTTTCCTACTACCTCCGCTGATTCTTTTAGGAGTTTTGTTAGTCTGTCATTCAACTCATCAATGTCACATTCAGCATAACTGAGAGCCTGAAATCTGTTCCTTATTTCCAACTGAAAAGCTGCTTTGTTTTCGCTGCCTTTTATTGGGCATATCTTTTTGTCTTGAATCATCTTCTTTCTTTCACTTTTGAAATTGAATCTTGCTGTGCAACCCACCAAACGATAGTCACTTCCTGTATTTACTTTGTTGATAACTGACGTTTGTGATCGTGTTATTCTTTTTTGCTGTAATGAAGTCGATTTCATTCTTCGTTTCTCCATCTGGGCTTCATTATATATATATATATATA